>NC_080180.1:9277533-9877533 GCF_950295315.1 Erinaceus europaeus | reverse complement strand
TAAAATTCATGTAAGCAAATATACCCTCTTAAAATCTGTCCCACAAGATGGCAGAGAAATAATTTGAAAGAAAATGCAGTGAACTATACTCTCTTTAAACAGCCTAAAGAGAAATGGAAACATGGATTTCAGCCAAGGAATGAAAAAGAGTAATGGGAAAATAAATTAATTTTAGAAGCTGTAGAGAAATAAGTACCAGTAATTGGTAGATATAATATTAGAGTAATTTAGAAATACACATTTATACATTATTTTTAAATGAGAATTCTCTCAAAGCTTTCCTCATCTCTGGTGAGACTCTTAAAGACACAATTATCACACAATCATTTTCAAATAACTTTGTTCTCCTTGACTCCCATGAGAAGTTTGTATAGAAAATAGTGGCTCAGATTTTTCAGAGTTAATATATTGCAGCCAACTTTGTGTAGAGGTATAATTATGAGAAGACGTGTCCTTTTGTTTTGACACAACCACAAACTTTGCTATTGAGGAAAATCACAAGAAGTTAGTTTATGTTTCCAAATCCTTTCAGAGTAAGTTGCCTAAATGAAACCCTCACATTTGAACACTTTTAAATGTTGCAATTACAGGAGCCGTGGGGTGGCACAGTGGATTAAGTGCAGGTGGCTCAAAGCACAGGGATCGGCTCAAAGCACAGGGATCAGCATAACGATCCCGGTTTGAGCCCCCGGCTCCCCACCTGCAGGGGAGTCGCTTCACAGGCGGTGAAGCAGGTCTGCAGGTGTCTATCTTTCTCTCCCCCTCTCTGTCTCCCCCTTCTCTCTCCATTTCTCTCTGTCCTATCCAACAATGAAGACACTGGTGACAACAGCAACAAATAGGGGCAACAAAAGAAAATATGAATAAATAAATAAATTAATTAATTAAATGTTTCAATTACAGCAATGGGCATTCTTCTGTATATTCTCCTGTATAACTAGTCATCAGGTAATGCAGTTCACAATAATATGTTACTATTATCTAATCTAAGGGCTTCAAGTTTAGTCAACATCATAAATAATAAGCTTTATAGAAAGGGGATGAGGTCTGCATCAACTTTAACACTTAGTTATCATGTACCTTTATAGTTTTCTGTACTCAAAAGCAGTTTGGTCTTCATGACCTCAACATTTTAAAGATTGTGGACCAGCTCCTTTCCAAAATTTCCCTTAGCGTATGCTCATCTGCCATGTCTTCATTTCAAAGTTTATAATCCGTAGCGTAGGTGGCAATATTGTAGAAGTCATACTGGGCTCTATCAGGTGAAAAATCACAATTTCAATTAGGTCCAAAGCTTATGGTGTTAAACTTGGTACCTTGAGCAAAGCATTTGCTGCCAGCTATCTCCATAGTACATTAATCATTTTGTCCTTATGAGGTTTTTTCAGGAAGGTAATTGGGATTATTCTGTTCTTTACCAAATTTTCACCCACTTTTAAATCTATTTATGTTTCTTGGATGCATGAATTATTACCCTGGTGGTTGCCAAATGATGATTATCTAATTTATCATTTCTTCTATAGTTTTCCATTGATATACTAATTTAGAAAAGATATTCTCTTCTGAATTGTTTTTCACTCATTTGATCAATTGAAAATACGAGTTCCTACTTTATACAAGTATTTTTAATAATACATTTCTATCATCATTTACTTTGCTGGTCAGATAATGGCCAATGTGAATAGAAATAGACCTACCATTCAAACTGATCAGCTCATTTTGCTTTTCTTAGAGAAAGTCCTTATTTTAGAATAATAATAATTTACAAACACACACACACACACACACACACACACACACACACACACACACACACACACACACACACACTATTCCTATCCTAACTTAGGAATTAGTCATTTCTCCAGAGTTCTCCGGATCTTTTTCAGTGGACTATAGCATGTAAAACTAAGATGTGAACCCTAATTTTACTCATGATTGGTTTGCTGCCAGTCCTAGACTTTTCACAACCTTTCATTGGTCTGAACTAAAAAAATAATTTCTTTTGGGGTTGGGTGGTGACATTCCCAGTTGAGCACACATGTCACAATGTACAAGGACGTGAGTTCAAGTTCCCAGTCCCCACTGGCAGGGGGGTATCTTTGAGAGTGTGAATCAGGGATGCAGGTATCTCTCTTTCTCTCTCTTCTCAATTTTAGACTGTCTCTATCCAATAAATAAATAAAGATAATATTTTTTTAATTATAAAAGTTATTTCAATTTTCTTTTTTGTGTTTGTAATCCCTCTTGCATATAACCAATGTTCAGTCACTCCTGCAGCGCTATGCAGATGACTTTTTAAATTATTTTTATTTATGTATTTATTATTGGATAGAAACAGAGAAATTGAGAGGGGAGAGGGACAAAGAAGGAAAGAGGGAGTCTGGTGGTAGTGCAGCGGGTTAAGCGCAGGGGACGGACACAAAGCACATGGACCGGCTTAAGGATCCCAGTTCGAGCCCCTGGCTCCCCATCTGCAGGGGAGTCGCTTCACAAGTTGTAAAGCAGGTCTGTAGGTGTATATCTTTCTCTCCCTCTCTCTGTCTTCCCCTCCTCTATCCATTTCTCTCTGTCTTATCCAACAACAATGACATCAATAGCAACAACAATAATAACTACGACAATGAAACATCAAGGAAACAAAAGGGAATAAATAAATAAAATAAATATTAAGAAAAGAAAGAGACAGAGAGAGAGCTGCAGCCCTGCTTCACCACTTGTGAAGCTTTCCGTCTGCAGGTGTCTCTCTTTCTTCCCTCCTCTATCTCCATCTTCCCTCTCAATTTCTATCTGTCTTATCAAAAGAAAGAAAGAAAAAAAGGAAAAAAATGCCTACCAGGATTGGTGAGTTCAGGTAGGTTCATCATGTCGGCACTGACCTCCCAGTGACAATGTAAGTGGATATAATAAGGGGAAAAAAAAAAAAACAAGTTAAAGAAAAATTAAGAATTTAACCACAAAGATATATGAACATTTGTTTTCCTTTTTTTTTTTGTCTTTTGTTCTTATGTTGACTTTTCTTTTTTCAGTAATATTTATTTATTTATTTATTTTAATGGGATGGAAATAAATTTAGAGGGGAAGGGACAATAGAAATAGAAAGAGGAGGAGAGATACCTACAGCACTGCTTTACTATTCAAGAAGTTTCCTCCTTGCAGGCGGGTAGTAAGGGTTTGAACCTAGTTCCGTGCACATAGTAACGTTCTTGCTCAACTCGTGTGCCACCACCTAGCCCCATGATGTAGACTTCCTAAGTAAAGTTCAAGTCATATCTTATGGACATTGTGTGCTTTGTCTGTGTAACAATTCAGCGATTTTTCTAGTGGAAGTGAAGGTTTATCTTCCATGTGATCCACTCATCCCCACAAGTCTATAGGTTCATGGCCAGGCCCTCTTCTCTGAGGACATTCAATAAGGCAAGGAGAAGTTCTTCAAAAATAACCTGCAATGGACATGATGGTGTTTTATTATTGTTAGATCACTTGGTTTTCATTTAACCATTTTCTGAGGAGATGACAAATTATATTTCTAAACAGCTTCACAAAAAAGTAACAGGAAAATGGTGTTTCTAATTCTGAATCAGTTGATTTTACAATGTAAACACATGGGAGAATTTTGCAGCGAGGTAGGAGAAAAGATTTAAGTAAAGCAGAAATTCTACTGAGTTTGCTACTTAGAATAATCAGCACTGGGAGTATTTGCTATTTGAGAACTGAAAAAATCATGTTGACTTGTTTCTAAATGAAGTTTTAAAAGCATTTTTTTAAATTCATAGCTCATATGAGAAAATAAATTATTCTGAATATATTTTGGAGGTAATACTGGTTGCCAACAAGTAGTGCTCATAACACCAGTTCCATTTAACTGCCTTCGATGTATGGAAAAAAAACACTCTAATACTTTGTTTTTTTATCCAAAGATGATTATAAAACCTGGTATAAAAACAAATAGGAGCTCTATAAAAATATTTTAAGGGGCATGCTTTGATGACCTAGATTGTTGTCTCTCTGATCCTCTTTAACTGGTGAGTGTGTGTGTGAGACAGATCAGTTCTCTGGGTTGACTTTTTCAGACAGAAAAAGAGAAACAGAGGATTGAAGAGACAGTGTAAAGGTTATGCAAAAGGACTTTTATTTCCTGAGTCTCCAAAGGTCCCAAATTCTGTCTCCAGCTACCATCATAAGCTAGAGCTGATCAGTGTACTGGTTTAAAAAAAAAAAAAGGAGAAGAAAAAAGAAAGAAAGAAAGAAAGAAAGAAAGAAAGAAAGAAAGAAGGAAGAGAAAGAGAGAGAAAGAAAAGGGGGGAAAGGGAAAGGGAAAGAAAAGTCCCCTGATCCCCACCTTTAGGGGGAAAGCTTCCTGAGTGGTGATGCAGCCTGCAGGTGTCTCTCTCTCTCTCTCTCTCTCTCTCTCTATATATATATATATATATATATATCCCCTTCTCCTCTCAATTTCTCTCTGTCTCTGTCCAATAATAAATAAATACAAATATTTAAGAAAGAAAGAGAGATGAAGGAGGAGGGAGAGAAGGAAGGAAAATAAAAACCTAAGTAAAATAAGCAGACTGAGAGAAGGAAAGACATCTCAGCATGAAGGCTTCCTCCACGACGGGGAGGGTTGGACTTGAAGCAGTGTCACATGCATAACAAAGCAGACACCCTCTCAGATGGACTATCCTGCAGGTCTCCCTTTACCTTTTCTCTCTACTATCTATGACATGGGTGTGATGTTTGGTGATTCAAATTAACCTGCAAAGATATGATGATAAATGATGGAGATAAATGCTACTATCTTAAGACACTAAGGAGGGAGAAAGAGGAGCACATATTGGTGATGACTTTTTTTGAGCTAACACAGAAGCGACAGCAAGTCTGCAGTTAAGGTACCTTCACTCGTTCAAAGAACCCGGATTCAAATGATGTTTCACTTTATCTCACTATCATTTTCAGGTGCACAGATCAATCTTTATCTGAACAATATAGACCACTCAGTTTGTTCTGTCTTCTTCTAGTGATGATAAATTTTACAATAGAAATGTATCTGCTGTGTCTACTGTTGAAGAGCCCCCCCTTAACACCTTTCAGAATATGAATATGTTCACAGATTCTAAACTACTGCAACACATTTTCATGATCTCAAACAGGTCCCTATATTGTGAGCACCATTTGAAACCAGACACCAAACATCTTGAACCATCCTCTCTGCAACTGCTCTATTCTAAGTTGGATGTAAGATGCATTCAAGGCAATAATCTCCCTTATGAAGTCTGCTTTACATTGGCCTTTATTTTATGAACAAGTATCTTGGTGGACTTTTCAAAGACTTAATCAACAAAATGAACTGGATTTCATGTCACAGGATTCCAAATTCTGGACAAGTAAACTTCTTTTGTTTAGACAAATGAATTTCTGCCCTCTATTACATATTTCTGAGTGCCTCTCTAACAAATTATATAGGAATATTTTTGTCTAATGTAGTTTATGGAAGAACACTAGCAAAGTATTAACATATAAATATTCAATTAATGTGGGAGCCGGACATTAGTGCAGCGAGTAGGTGTACATGGCGTGAAGCACAAGGAGCAGCTTAAAGATCCCGGTTTGAAGTCTCTGGACACAGTCTGAGATGAAGCATGTTGAGGTGGCAATCGTTGCGTTGGTTAGGTTGTGATCGGCGGATGCAATATTATTTGGTTTGGATTGGGAGATGCATACGGGAAAGTGGGCCCTATCCAAGGGTTCCAGGACTGGGGGAAGTAGGGGCTCTATAGTGGAGATGTGAGGTTCCTGCTGTCTTAGGGTTCAAAAAGACAATCGATAGTTAATGTTATCATCACATTATTTGTTAATTGGGTTAACTTTGAAAAGTCCCTTTGTTATGGTTTGCTGTACAGTACCCAGTATCTTGCATATAGCTGTGCTATTGGATGCTTCTAATCTACTTGGTCTAGGCTTTTGAGAGAGGATGTTTCTGCTTTAGTCTTCCTTGCAATTGGGTTTGATTCATCTCCATGGATGATGGAGCAGTGCTTTGATGACGACTCCTTCTCTCCTCTGTCTTGCTTATAACCATAAAGAATAAATTAACTGGGCTAGGTAGCTCAGTGGTGTAACACCTCCAGCAACCCTGAATGAGTTTCCCTACCATACAGAATTCTTTTTTTCTTTTTTTTTAAATTTCTTTATTGGGCTATTAATGTTTTACATTCAACAGTAAATACAATAGTCTGTACATGCATAACATGGATTGTTATATGGAAAACAGAATTATTTTTTCAGTCAGATATTGATCCCGCCCTTCCTTCTGCCACATATTCACTGCAAACATTGACATATTAACAAAGTACTGTAATCCTTAGTTGCCACATGTATCAAATGGGCATGACACCCTATCAGATGTTGTAAGACAAATGTAAGTAGAGGCAGGGAGAAATGGTTTACTATCCTTTCAGGGAGATGAGGTGTAGTATCCTATGGCATACTAACCTTTCATATCTGAGGTCGCAGAGGTCCCTGGTTCAATCCTTGTCACCACCATAGCTTATCAGTGGTGTTTCTCCTTCTCTCTCTCTCTCTCTCTCTCTCTCTCTCTCTCTCTCTCTATATATATATATATATATATATATATATATATATATATCAGTGAAATACATAAGTAAATATTTTTTTAATTGTTCTGAAAATAAGATAATTCAATTTTCATATTTCTTTATGTTGGTTTCCTTCCATATCTAAAATGACTGAAGCGTTTCTATATAAATGGTTTCCTTCTTTTTCCATACTGGAAAAAAAAAAACATGTGTGAGTCTGTAAAACTTCAGATTAGTTTCTGTTAAAATGTCATGCTTGGTCGAGTCCACAATGTTATTGTGCCTGAGGAGTTCTTTCATTTCTAATGATGGAATCTAATGTGAAATGATGGATGAATGATTTCTTTTCCTTTTGGTCAGGGGAGTAAGGACTTTACTCTCTGACACTGAATTCAAAATACATAAGCAATTATCTGTCTGCATGTGCCTCTAACGTGTCCATGATGTATTATTATTGAGTCCTTTCTTGCAGAGTGAGCTATTAAAGGAATAAACCCAAATTACAGAAGACCAAAATATTTACACTTAGACATGCCAGACCTACAGGATAATAGGCTCTAGATGTGAGCTTTGTAAAAATCATGACAGGGCCAGCAAAATAGCCCACTTGAATAGTGGGCTATTTTGACATGCATGTGATGGAGGATTGAACTCATCCTCTACGACTTTAAAAGCAGTTTTAGTGTCATAGCCTCTTTCACTCTTTCTCTCCCTTTACCTAAAAATAAAGACAGAATTGATTCTGCAAACACATCACTGTCACTAAGTTCCTTATTGTCTGAGAGCACTCATTTCACATACTTCCATGTATATGCATTATTAACAAAATGGCAGTAAGGCAACTCACAGAACTTCTCACAATATCCTTTTTCTTGCACAGAGGGCACAACACTTCTAATCTAAACACTTAAATCTTTAAATGCTAGAATTTACAGTTTAACTTTAGGAGCTCATAACTATGATAATCAGTCTATCAGTGATAGAAGACAGTAATTAAAAGAGTAAAAATTGATTTGAAATGGATCATAATTAGTTTATTAAAAAGTTTAAATTTATTTTGAACCCATCTAACGTATTCTAAATCAGTCTTGGCAGTTTCGGCACTACCGGGATGGAATAGTTGAAACAGGACAGGAGTTGGCAAGCCGGAGACTGTCCTGAGCACTAAAGGACATTTACAACATAGCTGTCATGGGATTGTCCTCTGTAAGAAAATCTGCCCTATTGAAGAAACACTGATTTAGATATGGCATTAGCAACAGGCATATACTTCATGTTATTCAGTTTAAAAAACCTGGTTTATTTCCAATGATGGGAAGCTATATACTGTTGTTATAAAATGTCATGTCAGTACAGAAATACATAACAATTCCCTAAAAAGAGGAGAAACATATCTGATAAAGTTTCCAGTTGTTTTTTTTTATACTGTTATCACTTAATTTTTTTGGTAACATGTCTCTCAGTATTTCTATTATTCTCTTTCAACTTCAAGATGCAGTACCAAAATGAATAGGACTTTTACATTCACAGATCACATACATGAGTGGCACAACTGGTGGCCCAGGTTTGAGCCCCTGGTCCCCACCTGCAGGGGGAAAGCTTCAAAAGTGGTGAAGCAGAGCTGCAGGTGTCTCTTTCCCTCTCTACCCCCCACTTCCTCTCAATTTCTGACTGTCTCTATACAATACATAAATTTTTAAAAAATAGAAAGAATAAGCAAGTCTCTCAGAAGCACCGGTGGCTTCTTCTTGAGGTTACTTTATTTTCCTTCTAACTGTGTTAACAAATCCTTTCTACTAAATGTTTACTGGTAATTTATCACTTAATTATGCAATGATTTATTTTTGTTATAAGATTTTAAAAAAATCTTTATCTATTTGATAGACACAACCAGAAATTGAGGGGGGGGGTGATGGAGAGAGAGAGAGAGAGAGAGGGAGAGGGAGAGGGAGAGGGAGAGGGAGAGGGAGAGGGAGAGGGAGAGACAGACCTATAGCACTGCTTCTCCACTCATGAAGCTTTCCCCCTGCAGATGGGGACCGGGGAATTGAATCTGAGTCCTTATGCACTGCAACATGTGCACTCAACCAGGTGCACCACCACCCAGCCCAGTTATAATATTTTTAAGTAACAGTTTTAAAAACTATAGCGATGTCTGATGAGCAGCATTATTCTCTGACATCTGTGTACAGCACTCTTAACTAATTATTGCTCTTATTGCTTAATAGATTCCACTGCAATGTTTCTTATTCTCTGTCATTATTTAAACGTACCTATTTTTTCAGAAACCCTTTCCATAAAGAGCCTGAACGCATTTGTCTGTACACAGTAATATTAGTCTACTTCATTAGACTATAAGAGTGTGTTTTTGGTTCTGCATCTGGTTTGATGGCCTATGGTTATTTCTTAGAGATTTACCTGTGATCACTTCTTTTTTTTTTTTTTTTTTTTTGCCTCCAGGGTTATTGCCAGGGCTCCATGGCTGTGCTACAAATCCTCTGCTCCTAGAGGCCATTTTTTCCATTTTGTTGTTTTCATTGTTATAGGATAGGACAGAAAGAAGTCAAAAGAGGAGGGGAAGACAGAGAGGGGAAGAGAACAATAGACACCTGCAGACCTGCTTCACTGCTTGTGAAGAGACCCCCTGCAGGTGGGGAGCCAGGGGCTCAAACCAGGATCCTTATGTGGGTCCTTGCACTTGGCACCATGTGCACTTGACCTGCTGCACTACTGCCCGCCCCCCTGGTCACTTTTTTCAAAGTGAATTTGAAGAAAGTTACTTTTAATCATATCTTTTTGATTAAGTTAGTTCATATACATATATTACCTGTTTCATCTTGATAAGACATGAGTATTGCCTTTTTGACCAATAAAATTTAATGATGGGGGCTACGCAGTAGCACAGTGGGTAAAGTGCACATGGTGTGAAGCTCAAGGACCTGCGTAAGGATCCCAGTTCGAGCCCCCAGCTCCCCACCTTCAGGGGGGTTGATTCACAAGTGGTGAAGGAGGTCTGCATATGTCTTTCTCTCCCCCTCTCTGTCTTCCACTCCTCTCTCAATTTCTCTCTGTCCTATCCGACAGCAGCAGTGGTAACAACAACAGGGGCAACAAAATGGGAAGAATGGCTTCCAGGAACAGTGCAGGCACTGAGTTCCAACAATAACCCTGGAGGAAAAAAAAAAAAGAAAAAGAAAATTCAATGACTCAAGAATGTAATAATATATATATATATGAATGTAATATTATTTTACACTTAAACATCTCAGTGGAATAATTCTTCCCAGTGTTTGTCTTCTTATGAGTTACTTTTTTTACTTACTAGAGGGGATCAGCAATTCTAAAAAGACATGAACACAGTAAGACTTAAGTCACTAGCCTTGGGCAGTATTCATAATACTGAGAGATCCTCTTGTTCAAAGGAACTAGGATTGTCCCACTCTTAATCATATCACTGGCAACATATAATTCACTATGCATTGACTTTTAAAGGATCCCAGTTCGAGCCCCCAGCACCCCACCTACAGGGGAGTCGCTTCACAGGCAGTGAAGGAGGTCTGCAGATGTCTATCTTTCTCTCCCCTTCTCTGTCTTCCCCCTCTTCTCTCCATTTCTCTCTGTCCTATCCAAAAACAATGACAACAATAATAACAACAATAAAACAAGGGCAACAAAAGAGAATAAATAAAATAAATATTTAAAAAATGTGGTTTCTTTTACCTTACCTCTGTCTCTTGTAACCTAAAATATTGATGTGAATATTTAAGATCCTTGAGTTACTCATAAGTAGTCCTTACTAAGTCATCATCAGGCTATTTTGATATTTAACAATACCACTAGTAGGTGTATCTTTTTTTTTTTTTAATTTTTTATTTAAGAAAGGATTAGTGAACAAAAGCATAAGGTAGGAGGGGTACAACTCCACACAATTCCCACCACCCAATCCCCATAACCCACCCTCTCCCATGATAGCCTTCCCATTCTCTAGCCCTCTGGGAGCATGGACCCAGGGTCGTTGAGGGTTGCAGAAGGTAGAGGGTCTGGCTTCTGTAATTGCTTCCCCGCTGAACATGGGCGTTGACTGGTCGGTCCATACTCCCAGTCTGCCTCTCTCTTTCCCTAGTAGGGTGTGACTCTGGGGAAGCTGAGCTCCAGGACACATTGGTGGGGTCTTCAATCCAGGGAAGCCTAGCCAGCATCCTGGTGGCATCTGGAACCTGGTGATTGAAAAGAGAGTTAACATATGAAGCCAAACAATTTGTTGAGCAATCATGGATCCCAAGCTTGGAATAGTGGAGAGGAAGTGTTAGGGAGGTACTCACTGCAAACTCTAGTGTAATCCTGCTTTCAGGTATATATTTTGCAGTAGTTTATGGATACGTGTGCACATACGCTCTCTCTCACAGAAACTGGTGTATGTCTAGGTTATGGGACTTTGTTAGAAAGTGAACTACCTGAGATGAAATTAGAGTGTACTATAAAAGGAAAGGTCTCACCCGAGTAATGAAGCTGAAGGGTTGTCATTCCACACGTGAAGTCTCTGGATACACTCTGAGGTGAAGCATGTTGAGATGGCAATCGTTGCTTTGGTTAGGTTGTGATCGGCGGATGCAATATTATTTGGTATGGATTGGGAGATGCATACGGGAAAGTGAGCCCTATCCAAGGGTGCCAGGACTGGGGGAAGTAGGGGCTCTATAGTGAAGATGTGAGGTTCCTGCTGTCTTAGGGTTCAAAAAGACAATCAATAGTTAATATTATCATCACATTATTTGTTAATTGGGTTAACTTTGAAAAGTCCCTTTGTTATGGTTTGTTGTACAGTACCCAGTATCTTGTATATAGCTGTGCTATTGGAAGCTTCTAATCTACTTGGTCTAGGCTTTTGAGAGAGTCCGCATATCAAATACGTAGCCTATCTATTAAAAAGATTCAGTTTGTCTTTTGAGAACCTTTGAGACATACAATTGATTTCCCCCTCTCATATTAATTAACTACTGATTTATATGTCTACATTTTGCTAGGAGTGTACATAAACACCATTCCCATCACCAAAGGACCGTGACCCATCCCTCCCGCCCACTCCCACCCCCCACTGGCCCAGGAAGCTACATGTCTACCCCTCACCACTGGGTTTTTACTTTGGTGCCCTACTTACAATTTGATCAGGTCCTGCTTTTAGTTTCCCTTTCAGATCTTCTAAGTCAGCTTCTGTTGATGAGTGGGATCATCCCATACTCATCTTTAACTTTCTGACTTAGTTCACTTAACATAATTCCTTCTAGCTCTGTCCAAGATGGGTCAGAGAAGGTGGGTTCATTGTTCTTGATAGCTGCATAGTATTCCATTGTGTATATATACCACAGATTTCTCAGCCACTCATCTGTTGTTGGGCACCTGGGTTGCTTCCAGGTTTTAGCTATTATGAATTGTGCTACTATGAACATAGGAGTACACACCTCTTTTTGGTTGGGTGTTATGGAGTCCTTGGGGTATAACCCCAGGAGAGGAATTATTGGGTCATATGGAAGGTCCATGTCTAGCCTTCTGAGAGTTTTCCAGACTGCTCTCCACAGAGGCTGTACCAATTTACATTCCCACCAGCGATGTAAAAGGGTTCCTCTGTCCCCACATCCTCTCCAGCATTTGTTGCTGCTGTCCTTTTTGATGTATGCCATTCTTACAGGAGTGAGGTGGTATCTTAGTGTTGTCTTAATTTGCATTTCTCTGACAATCAGTGACCTAGAGCAGTTTTTCATATGTTTGTTAGCCTTTTGGATCTCCTCTGTGGTGAATGTTTTGTTCATTTCCTCTGCCCATTTTTGGATGGGGTCATTTGCTCTTTTGCGGCTAAGTTTGCTGAGCTCTTTATATATTTTGGTGATTAGTTTCTTGTCTGATGTCTGGCATGTGAAGATCTTCTCCCATTCTGTGAGGGGTCTCTCTGTTTGTTTAATAGTTTCTTTGGATGTGCAGAAGCTTTTCAATTTGATGTAGTCCCATTGGTTTGTTTCTGCTTTGGTCTTCCTTGCAATTGGGTTTGATTCATCAAAGATGTCCTTGAGGTGTAGATGGGAAAGTGTTTTACCAATGTTTTCCTCTAAGTATTTCATTGTTTCTGGTCTGACATCTAGGTCTTTGATCCATTTGGAGTTGATTTTTGTTTCTGGTGAGATAAAGTGGTTCAATTTCATTCTTCTGCATGTTTCAACCCAGTTTTCCCAGCACCATTTATGGAAGAGAGCCTCCTTCTTCCATTTAATCCTTTGGGCCCCCTTATCAAAGATTAGATGCCCATAGGTGTTGGGATTTACTTCTGGGCTTTCAATTCTGTTCCACTGGTCTGTGTGCCTATTTTTGTTCCAGTACCATGCTGTTTTGATGATGATGGCTTTATAATATAGTTTAAGGTCTGGGAGTGTGATGCCTCCATTTCTGTTTCTTTTCCTTAGGGTGGTTTTGGCAATTCTAGGTGTTTTCAGGTTCCAGATAAATGATTGTAGTGTTTGTTCTATTCTCTTAAAGAAGCTTGGTGGAACTTTGATGGGTATTGCATTAAATTTGTATATGGCTCTGGGGAGAATGTTCATTTTGATGATATTTATTCTTCCAATCCATGAGCATGGGATATCTTTCCATTTCTTGGTATCAGTTTCTATCTCCTTGAGTAGCGACTCATAGTTTTCAGCATACAAGTCTTTCACTTCTTTGGTCAACTTTATTCCTAGGTATTTGATTGATTTTGCTGAAACAGTAAATGGGAGTGATTTCTGGATGTCTTCTCCTTCAGATTTAGTGTTTGCATAAAGAAATGCCACTGATTTTTGTACATTGATTTTGTAGCCTGATACCTTGCTATATTGCCTAACAACTTCCAGTAATTTTCTACTGGATTCTTTAGGTCTTTCTATGTATACTATCATATCATCTGCAAATAGTGAGAGCTTGACTTCTTCCCTTCCAATCTGTATCCCTTTGATTTCTTTCTCTTGCCTGATTGCTATGGCAAGAACTTCCAATACTATGTTGAAGAGTAACGGTGACAGTGGGCAGCCCTGTCTAGTCCCTGATCTGAGGGGGAATGCTTTCAGCTTCTCTCCATTGAGTATGATGTTGGCTGTAGGTTTGCTATATATAGACTCCACTATCTTGAGGAATTTCCCATCTATTCCCATTTTTTGTAGAGTTTTGAGCATGAATGGGTGTTGGATTTTGTCAAAGGCTTTCTCTGCATCTATTGAGATAATCATGTGGTTTTTGGCTTTGCTTTTATTGATGTGATGAATGACATTGATTGATTTACGGATGTTGAACCAGCCTTGCATTCCTGGGATGAATCCCACTTGGTCATGATGAACAATTTTGATGTGTTGCTGTATCCGGTTGGCCAAGATCTTGTTTAATATTTTGGCATCTATGTTCATCAGAGATATTGGTCTGTAGTTTTCCTTTTTTGTTCTGTCCCTATCAGCTTTTGGTATCAGGGTGATGTTGGCTTCATAAAAGGTGGAAGGGAGTATTCCTGTTTCTTCAATCTTATGGAATAGCTTAAGAAGTATGGGTATTAACTGTTTCCTGAAAGTTTTGTAGAATTCGTTTGTGAAGCCATCTGGTCCAGGACTTTTGTTGTTGGGGAGATTCTTAATAACGGTTTCAATTTCTTTGTCTGTGATTGGTGCATTTAGATTTTGTAGTTCTTCTTGGTTCAGTTTTGGAAGTGCATAGGTTTCTAGGAATTGTTCCATTTCTTCCAGATTCTCTAGCTTGGTGGCATATAGTTCTTTATAGAAGTTTCGCAGAATTCTCTGGATTTCTGTGGTGTCAGTTGTGATATCTCCTGTATCGTTTACAATTCTATTAATTTGAGTCTTCTCTCTTTTTTGTTTGGTGAGTCTGGCTAGGGGTTTGTCAATTTTGTTTAATCTTTCAAAGAACCAACATTTGGCTTCATTGATCTTTTGTATGGTTCTTTTATTTTCGATGTTGTTTATTTCTGCTCTAACTTTAGTGATTTCTGTCCTTCTGGTTGCTTTAGGGTTCCTTTGTTCCTCTTCCTCTAAGTCCTTGAGGTGTGTAGTAAGTTCGTTCATTTGGGCTTCTTCTTGGTGTTTAATATGTGATTGTATAGCTATAAGTTTCCCTCTCAGTACTGCTTTAGCTGTGTCCCAAATATTTTGATAGGTTGTGTCTTCATTTTCATTAGTTTCCAGGAACATTTGAATTTCCTGTTTGAGTGAGTCTCTGACCCAGTGGTTCTTAAGGAGCATGTTGTTTAGTTTCCAAATTCTGTGTCTTTTAATAATTTTCCGTTTGTTGTTAAAAGTTAGTTTTACTCCACTGTGGTCTGAGAAGATACTTGGGATGATTTCAATGCTCTTGAATTTATTGATGCTGTCTTTGTGTCCTAACATGTGGTCTATCCTTGAGTATGTGTTGTGTGGATTTGAAAAGAAGGTGTATTCCAGTTTTTTGGGGTGGAGGAGTCTGAAAATGTCCAAGAGGTCTAGTCTGTCAATCTCTTCATTCAATTCTCTTGTATCTTTATTGGTTCTCTGCTTTGTTGATCTGTCTAAGTGTGAGAGTGGGGTATTGAAGTCTCCCACTATTATTGTATTACTATTGATGTATTTTTGAAATTCTTTCAATAGGTGTTTAATGTATTTAGATGGTCCCTCGTTGGGTGCATAGATGTTAATAATTGTTAAGTCTTCTTGGCTGATTGATCCTCTAATCATTATGTAATGTCCTTGCCTATCTATTATTACTTCATATAATTTAAAATCTATCATGTCTGAGATGAGAATGGCTGTTCCTGCCCTTTTTTGTGGACCGTTAGCCTGTATGATAGTTTTCCATCCTTTCACTTTAAGTCTGTGTTTATCTTGTTGTGACAGATGGGATTCTTGCAAGCAGCATATGGTTGGGTTATGTTTTCTGATCCATCCCCCCACCCTGTGCCTTTTGATGGGTGAGTTTAAGCCATTGACATTTATTGATATTATGGATTTAATGTATTGTAGTGCCATTGTTCTAAAAAACAATTTGTTTACTCTGATATATTACAAGTATTATAGTGATGTTCTTGTTTATAAGAGGTCTTTTAGTACCTCTTTCAGGGCCGGCTTGGTGATAGTTGCCTCCTTTAACTGTTGTTTGTCTAAGAATGTTTTGATCCCTCCATCTAGCTTGAATGAAAGTCTAGCAGGATATATTATCCTTGGTTGAAACCCTTTTTCATTCAGGGCTTGATAGATATCTTGCCACTCCCTTCTGGCTTTTAGAGTTTGAGTTGAGAAATCTGCAGAAAGTCTTATGGGTTTTCCCCTGTATGTGACTTTTTGTTTCTCTCTTGCAGCCTTTAGGATCCTTTCTTTATCCTTACTTCTTCTCATTGTGACTATGATGTGTCTTGGTGTTTTCAGGTCTGGGTTGATTCTGTTTGGGACTCTCTGGGCCTCTTGCACCTTGATATCCTTTCTGTTATTCAGATCTGGGAAATTTTCTTGTATTATTTCCTCTAGAATGTTTGCTTCCCCTTCCTCTCTTTCTTCCTCTGGCAGGCCAATTATACGAATGTTACTTCTTTTGAGATCATCCCATATGTCTCTGTTGTTGTTTTCAGTGTCTCTCAATCTCTTTTTAAGCTCTTTCACCTCTTTCTTAGTTTTCTCTAACTCATCCTCTGTCTGACTAATTCTGTTTTCTGCTTCTGTTAGTCTGCTTTCCCTTGCCTCAGCTTCTTTCTTCATTACAGCTATTTCAGCTTTCAGTTCTCTAATTGTCTCAAGATAATCAGTATTTTCCTTGGGGGTCTCAACTGTTGTTTCCCTAATACTGCCATTCCTTTCCTCCAATGTTGTTTTCATTTCTGTGATTAATAAGTTTATTATTGCTTGCATACTTTTCTTATCTATGGTTACTTCTGACTGATTTGTGGTTTCTTCTGGGCTCTTGTCTTCATTCATTGGGGTAGCAGTTTTATTTGTTTTTAATATACCCATTTTTTTTTAATTTATGTGTTTCTCTCTTTTTTTTTTTTTAATGCTCTGTTGTTCCTCAGTTGTTGTGTTTTGAGCACAAGTAACACTGTACTAAATACCTTTATGACAATTGCACTCACCAACCTCCGGAATAACAGTAGCAACTGAAGTAAGTATTGAAGGAGTTTAATCGTTACCAGTTAGCCAAACAATTTCTCCAGTCCGTGAAAGAATAGTAACCAAATCCCAGTGAAGAAAGAGAAAAGGAAGAGAGGATAGCAAGAATAGACAGTTATGCAAATCTACTATCCAGTGTATATTCTAAGGGTAACAAGAGTGTAAAGGGAACTAGAGCAGAGATAGACACATAGAGAGTCCACTCTGGGTCAGATTTCTTCCCCAAAGTAATTCACAAATTCAGAAAGGCAAAGAAGAAAGAAGTGTATGACAAGATTAAAAAAAAAAAAGAGAGAGAGAGAGATAGAGAGAGATAAGAGAGAGAAAAGGGAGAAGATAAGAAGAAGAGTTGTAATTAAAGAGTAGTGCGAGGAACTTCCCAAATGTGTATCAGTGAATTAAAAAAACAAAACAAAACAAAAAAAACCCTGTTTGGTGGTATGGGGTATCCTGCTAGTAGCTGGTCCCAGGCACTGCTTATGGGGAGGGGCGTTGGGAAGGATGTATGCTTGAAAATTAAAAGGAAGAAAAAAGAATTTTTTCCCCTACTCTAATTCTTAACCCAAATTAAGTTATAGACACATCCTTGGTATGACCGTTATGGCCCCTTATTGGCTGGCCTGCTAAAGGCAGAAAATCCTATTGTTTACACGAGATGTGTCCGGAGCCAAAGGCTAGCCGCTTCTCAATCTGCCATCTTCCGGGAAACCCCGCCCTCCAGACTTTTTTAAAGGATTTCTCAAAAATGAAAACTAGCTCCAAGTCCTTTGATCCAATGAGAGCTATACTCAAGAAGTCTTTGGATCCACCCTCAGGGTCGCGGTGGACCCTGGCGACTCCCAAGAGGCAGCCCCCGAGCTAAAGTGCTCTCTCCGGGTCCTCTGCCCGCCGTGCTCTGCAACTGGCGGAGGAGCCGCCTTCCCGGGCGGGCGGAGGACAATGCCCGGCGCACTCGCCTTGCCTGGCGCCGCCTGGGAATTCTGGCACCCCGCTAGTCCGTGTCACCTTTGCTCTAATTGTTAACCCAAATTAAACTGTAATCACTTCTTTGGTGCCCCCCCCTTATTGACTGGCCTGCTAAAGGCAGAAAATCCTACCGTTGCCGATGATGCTATCAGAGCACTCGCTGTTAGGATTTCTCAGGCCGCCATCTTCCCACAATCCGTAGGTGTATCTTAATTTCCATTTTTATCAAATAAGGCGCATGTGTTGATAATGACTAGAAAAGTAGTAATACAGATGTAGGGAAATAAAGAAGAAACTTATTTCTTTCCATATGTGCATCTGTAAAGAACATTTCTAAAGCTCTGAGGTGACACTGATCAGGACTGGACACATCTTCTGCAACTTTTTTAGAAAACAGCTCTGCTATGATTAAGACACTTGCTAGGAACCAGCTGGACTTCATTTTTCAAACAAGGTTAGAGATTTTTTTTCCTGAGTGTATTCTGTCACTCAAAATATACTGAGGAGGAGGTCAAATATTTAGCAGTCTAAAACTAGAAGTTTTACAGTCTCTTTATATAATACAATTTAACATTTTCCCCATTTCCTATTAACTGGGAAATAATTTGGGAAGGCATTATTAATTTTGTCAAATCAAGGTACATGTTTATTTACTCTCAATGGAAAAAAAAATACTATTCAAAGTCCAAATAACAAGATAATAAACATAGCTGACAACCAGCGATGATTTTTGGCTCTTGAAATTTTAGCAAGTAAAGAACAAAGAAAATTCAATAAAGTCCTTCCAACTGTAAAGGAAAAATTGTTCATCATCAGAGGAAATCCACTCATGGCATTGTCTAATTAATCTCATAGATTTAAAAATGTGTTTCAACATTTTGAAATGTTGTCTTCTTTATGTATATCATCACACCCATAAAATTTAAAAACACACAGTTGTTTAAATTAAATTAATTTAATTAAATTCTAAGTTTTCTTTTTATGTGATAAAAGCAGAATTACCAGAATTTTAAATCTTCATTGATAACTTAAAGATAATATCCCCACCTTTATATCCTTAATCATACAGATTTAGCATCTGTATCAAAGACAAGCCACTGGACTCCATGTTCACACAGTTGCTAACTCTAAAACAACAGCCAGGACAGCAGTATTTTGACACTTGTTACCATTGCCACTTGAGAATCTAGTGATGTTTGATCAGATGTCTGCTTCTGGGGAAAAAAAAAAATTCTATGAAGTCACATTACTTCATAAACCAATGAACGTGTGTATTCATTTATATCATCTCATTGGAAAGAGCAATACAATGACATGTTAAATGCACCAGTAAGACCTTTCAAAAGTAAATTTTAATGGCAAGTAAAGGTAGACATACACTACTAGAATAGAATTCTATTTGTGAAATACAAGGGTTGTTGTTAAATAGGATATGAAAACAAAGAGGGGGGAAAAAAGTGCTTTTTCCAAATTTGGTTTGGCTGATTGGTATCTGCCAAGTTTCACTCCCAAAAACATTTAAAAATATTTTTTGTCTGAATTATCTTAAGGGAAGATAATTTCAGGCTATGCAAAAGTACTATTTTCATCATATATTTACCCTCAAGTGTGATTATCTAATGATGATTCTTGTCTACATTGTCACTGGTTCATTCACTTAGTGGTTAAATTGTTTTTCGTTTTACATGTTTTTTAGTTGAAATGCTTGTTGTTTCTGAATGTTATTGCTTCAAGGACTTCTCAGTCATCAGAAAATATAACAGTATCACTGTTATTATTGTATGCATTATATACCTATAGCTATATTTACCTAGCATCTCTCTATATCTCTGTTTTTAACTATATCTACCATCTTTTTATCACGGTGAGCTCATACTGTGACAAAGTGCTTACTTAAAATGCCCATTATTTACACATTAATTTTGATCAAACTTTAGTTCTACATCCATTAACTCCATGTTTCCCTGAACTTTAACTTTATTGATTTGTTTGTTTGTTTATTATCAGAGCACTGCTCACTTCTTGTTTATGGTAGTGCTGAGGACTGAACCTTAGATTGCAACATTTTAGCCTCAGGCACAAAAGTCTTTTTGCATAACCATCGTGCTATCTCCCCTCCTAGGTTTGTACCTAAAACAACCCATGAGCTACAGATGAGCCTCTTTTAATGTTTTATTCCAACAAGTAGATGAACAAAATGGACGAAGTTCCTCTTCAAATAGTATTCTTACATCTTCTGCGCACCTCTCTCTGCACCATTTGCCCATGTCTCATATAATTCCCCGATTCTGTTTGATTTTAAAATTTCACCAGCTTTATAGGTGGAAGCATCTGCCTATTACAATCTATTTTTATTTCATTTTTGTGGAATCAGGATCTTACCTATGTTTGATTTCACCTCTTCCAGGGTGAGTTTTTTTTTTGTTTGTTTGTTTGTTTGTTTTTATTCAGAGAGACAAAGAGGAGAGTGGTAAAGCTAGCAAAGCACTGGGATTTCCTCTGGTTCTGTGTCACTCCCACATGTCACAATGAGGTTGGGCCAGGCATGCAAAACAGCTCACTATACAAGTGAGATAATTCACCAGCCTTCATTTTTTGCCTCCAGGGTTAAATCACTGGCACAGAGTCCCAGTACTATGAATCCACTACTCCTGGTGGCCATTTTTTTCCATTTTTGTGTGTTTGTTTGCTTTATTTTTTTTTCTTTTTTATCAGACAGGACAGAGAGAAATTGAAAAGGAGGAAGAGAGGGAGAGAGAGGGAGAGAGAAAGACAGACACCTGCAAAACTACTTCACCACTTGTGAAACAACCCCCGTGTAAGTGGGGAGCCAAGGGCTAGAACCTGCATCCTTGCACTAAGTACTATGTGCTCGATTAACTGGGTGCACCACCATATAGTCCCCCCAACATAAGTGTTTTACTTGCATAATACATGTTGGATGTTGGAAATTACTTGTGCTTTGTATTTATATATCTTTTTTTTTTCGCCATTCGTTGCCCTTGTTGTTGTAGCCTTGTGGTTATCATTGTTGCTGTTGATGCTGCTCGTCGTTGCATAGGACAGAGGGAAATGGAGAGAGGAGGGGAAGACAGAGAAGGGGAGAGAAAGTTAGACACCTGCAGAGCTGCTTCACCGCCTGTGAAGCTACTCCCCTGCAGGTGGGGAGCCAGGGGCTCGAACTGGGATCCCTGTGCTGGTCCCTGAGTCTGGTCAGCATCATGCTAGCATCTGGAACCTGGTGGTTGAAAAGAGAGTTAACATACAAAGCCAAACAAATTGTTGACCAATCATGGACCTAAAGGCTGGAATAGTGCAGTAGAAGAGTTGGGGGTGTCCTCCATTTTGTAGATAGCTAGTAGACATATTTTAGTTATATTCCAAAGGGCCTGTAGCTATACTAGTGTTTTTTTTTTCCTTTTTTTTTTTTTTCTTTTTCCCCTAAGCCTGAAATCTGATATGCCAGTGCATCCAAGTTATTGTGTGGGGAGATAATGTCATGGCTGGAAAAGGACCAGAAATCTGAATCACGAAAGAAAGTAGCTTACTAATATAGGAAAGGGGTATAAATATTGTTGACTGTAAACCCCATCAATTTGATATGATCTGGGGTCCATATTCAGCATAGAAACCTTTGTGACCTCTGCATCCCTGTAGATCTGAGCTCACATTCTGTGGTCATGAGTAGGAACATTCCAAGCTGCCCCAATATCAAGACCCATCTTCCTCAGGTGGAACATACAGAGTATGTTGTCCAGCCTCCCTTCAGAGGATGAAACATTCTCTGCTGTTGTTAATACATGTTGAGGGCAAGGTCCTATGGAGCCCCAAAAAGGTGGTGTTCCTGATAGAGATGACTGGTAACATGTCAAGAGGGATTTATTCAAGGTGTAGGCCCATCATGTCTGTTTGGGAGTTTCAGGACTCCTCGACTAGGGCCTCAGCTGGCGGAATGGCCTTATGATGACTAAAGAGTCATCATTAAAGTATGCAAGTCTCTTGCCCTTATTCAGCATTTGCAGTCCTTACTTTGATAAGGTTAGCTTTAGAGTGACTGAGGGACGTGTAATAGGAAATAGGTGAGGGGGGTATATCTAAGTCTAAGAAGAGAGTATTTCATTATAAACTTTATGGTGTCTTTTTAGGTCTTTCTACTTGCTCGCTGCATATACTGACTCATTGAAGACTATTATGCACTTCAATTTTCAGGTATGTAGTTTGCCCTAATTTATGGATACATGTGAACATATGCCCTATCTCATGGGACCTGGTCTATATCTAGGTTTTGGGACTTTGTTTAACTACCTGAAATGGAACTAGAGAATCCTATGAAAGCAAAGATCTCACCCGAGTAACAAGGCTGAAGGGCTGACATTCCTAGCTTGATGTCTCTGGACACAGTCTGAAGTGAAGCATGCTGAGGTGGCACTCTTTGCATTGATTACGCTGGGATAGGCGGGTGCAATATCATTTGCTATGACTTGAGAGAAGCATGCAGGAAAGTGAGCCTCACCCTAGAGGTTCCAGGACTGGTGGAAATACAGGTTCTATAGAGGAAGCGGGAAGTTCCTTCTGTCTTAGGGTTTAAAAAGGCAATAGCTATTTATTGCTGTAATCAATTTATTTGACATAGGTTTGAAAATTTGAAACTTTGAAAATCCCATTGTTAGGATTTGCTGTATTATACACAACGTCACCACTATTTATGTCATTTGGCATTATTTGTATATAGCTGTGTCTTATAGAGTAATGCCACCAGTTGCTTCTGTTCTCACTGGTCTAAGCATTTTTTTAAAGTACTTAATCACTATTTAATAGTTAAGCACTACACAGCAATAACTACTTGGAACCAAGGATTATTCTAGTTTCTAGAAACACACTTGACATATTCCTAGAGGTTTAACAACCCATGTTCTTATTTTGTACATAAATTAAATACAAGAATGATTGCCAGGGCTGGGGGTTAGGGGAGGTCGGGAGGCTAAAGCAATCAGTTAACATGCAGTAAATAACTCCCTATCAGTTGTTCTAGTCCAGCGAAATATGGAAGCTATGAAAATAATATAGAGCACATCCAGGGATGGGTGGCGGTTTCATATTTACTCTCTGCATAAGAATTAGGAAAGTGTAATATTCACTTTAGATTTGCCAGGTCTAGCTGATACCCATTCACCCACTGTTCACATTAGGAAGAGCTGACAGAGGGGCCAAGTGGTGGCACACCCAGTTAAGTGCACATAGTACTACGCCCAAGGATATATGCAAGTACCCTGGTTCGAGTCCCAGCTCGCCACCTGCAGCAGAATGCTTCATGAGTTGAAGCAGGTCTGCAGGTGTCTTTCTTTTTCTCCCTCTCTATACCTCCACCTCCTCTCTCAGTTTCTTTCTGTCCTATCAAATGGTGAGAAAAAGGAATAATATCAAGCAGCACAAACAGGAAAGTAAAAAGGAATATAGGGGGTGGTAGTGCAGCTTGTTGAGTGTACATGTTACAGTGTGCAATGATGTGGTTCAAGCTCCCAGCCCCCCCCCCCCCAGCCCAGTCCCCACCTGCAGGGGGAAAGCTCTATGATGGTGAATGGTGGATCAAAGTATATGAAGTACATCCAAAGTTTCTAAGATGGGAACATCCACTAAAGAGTGCTCATCTATACATGCACATATATCTATAAACAATATGTCATCTCACACTGGCACTATTGATAGCTTGAGCAAGTAATTGCCTTTGACTGCTATAGCAAAATAATTCCGTTTGAGCGCTAAATCATATGAGGAAGGATGGGAAAGATAGCTCACTCCGGTAGTGTGCCTGCCTAGC
The DNA here is from genome assembly GCF_950295315.1 of Erinaceus europaeus. Classification (NCBI taxonomy): domain Eukaryota; kingdom Metazoa; phylum Chordata; class Mammalia; order Eulipotyphla; family Erinaceidae; genus Erinaceus; species Erinaceus europaeus. The sequence continues at coordinate 9,853,999 of NC_080180.1, read as the reverse complement.
CAGGTTTAAGCCCAACTGCTACCTTACGGGAAGCTTTGATGCATGGCGTCTTTCCCTGTCTGTTTCTGTTTTGGGTTGCATCAGAAAAAGTCATCCCAGAATAGTGAATCCTGGAACTGCTAAATACACTAACAACTAAATAAATAAATGAAGTCAATCATATGAGAAATATATGACAATACAGATGGTTTGCTTCAAACTTCTCATCGCAGTGCCATTGCTTATTCACTTATCCTCTTCTTCCTTCCTTATATTCATGGTGTTTTTCCCGCTGACAGTTCCACTGCTCACAATTATTTTTAGTCTCCTGCTTTGCTGACATTTCCCACAATCAAATTCCACACTGAGATAAAGGGGTTTTCAACTGAGCAGTTTGGAACCAGACTGTGATGTGCAAGTTGCCTACCTGGAAAAATATTGGATATGCATTTGGAATATAGATCCTAACTGATTCTTTATGAATGAGCTAACTCATTTAAAAGAAACTACCAAAGGAACTAAGGATCACAGATACAAAAACACAGACATTGGTTGAAATCTTATATCTCTCCTCATTGTAGAGAGTTATACAGGGCCTTAAGCTATGTCCCTTAGAGAAAAACACAGTGCCTGTCAGAGTAAATAAGAAACCTTGGCAAGGGTGATCATTATCAATGCCATGAAATTGATAAAATTTATAATTTAAAAACAAACATTAAAAATTATAAATTCTGTGCAATATCATGACGTTCTCTAAAACAAAATTAAAATGTGTCAGGTATGCACGTGTGTAAGGTCAAATAACAAGTCTAAATTCCCATTATTCAGGAGAGGTGTGTAGCACTGTTGAATATTTTTTCTCTCCTTAATAAATAATTCAGGATTTCTGGATTTAAGTGGCATATAACAAGCAGTTCTTGGGGATGTCTTCCCATCTTCCAAGTAAACTATGTATGGAAACACAGAACAAAAGGAAAATTTACAATCATAATAATTATTAAAAGCTCACAAATGTTACCAGATCTGGGAGGAATGTTTTTAACTTGTGATTTTACAGATATATATATATATATATACACAAGATTTCTTATAAAATAGAAAATCAGATTCACTTTGTCTTTGAAATCATTGCTTGGATTAAATATCACTTATTCAGAGATAACACTGAGTATCAGTCTTGTTTTAAAAAGCAGTTTCCTTCAGGCTGTTTATCCAAGTTTCAGTTTTATATCCTCAAGAGACCATTCCTGTCTTTGTTTTTAATTTTTTAATATTATTTATTTTCCCATTTGCTTCCCTGGTTGTTGTAGTGATTATTGTTGTTGTTAATGATGTCGTTGTTGTTGGATAGGACAGAGAGAAATGGAGAGACGAGGGGGAAGACAGAGAAGGAGAAAGAAAGATAGACACCTGCAGATCTGCTTCACCACTCGTGAAGTGACCCCCCCACCCACACAGGTGGGGAGCCAGGGGCTCCAGCCAGGATCCTTAGGATGGTCCTTGCACTTCACACCAAGTGTGCTTAACCCGCTGCACTACCTTCCAACTCCTGAGACCATTCCTGTCTTAACCCTCTTTCCTCTCACCAAATGTATGCTTTTTCTAGGGTAAGCAAAAGAAGGTCTGATTTTGGTCACAAATTCTAGTGCAGTGCCTGGTGCGTAAGAGAAGTAAAGTAGGAAGTTTTGAAATAGCTAATATCTTCTGACCGTTAAATATCCTCAACTGACGTAAGTAAGAGAGCAAAATAGAGAAGTTAATAGAGCCATACACAGAGTCTGAAAAGTTTCCCACCAAAGTGAAGGTCTGTATATGGAAAACAAGCCACTCAGAATGATGAAAGAGAATCATGTGTTAAGCACAGTACAGAGCTTAAAAAAAAAATCAGGAGAGAGATCAGAAACTTGGAGAAATCTACATTTCAGCAAGGCAGACTGTTGTGGTTCGGAATCCTTGCTATGCAGTGTGGCTGACACTGTGCTTATTCTCCTGCCGTAATTCCTAGGTCCGAGGATGAATGCTGAGTCTGGTGAATGTAGAAACACTGGAAAACTGCAAAATTGCTCTCATTTTAAACATCACTTCTGATTCAATCTTTAAGAAGTAATAAGAAAAAAATTGAGAAATGTCCCCAGTATACATAACATTTGGAGAGCGGGGGGATAAGAAAAAAAAGACAACACTTGTAGAGAATAAGTAACAGATACCTAATCCCAGGTGTTCACTGGGAGGAAATTGTAATGAATTAAGAAATATGACTTGATTAAAATGCTTTAAAATAGATCACACATAGGAATACCTGCTACAATAAAAGATGCTGATTTTCTCAAAATTAAAGTAAGGCTAACAAGAATGACAAACTAATTTTTTACAGAACAGACAGTTGAGCAGAGAAGAGCAAAACCAAGCTGGTGTAAAGTGAAATATAAAAAAATCATTGTTGCAATAGTTAAGATAGTGTGAACTTGATTCTTAAAATGGGCAGAATGCAGAAGAAATAGCTAAAAGCAAAGAAACAGGTCTCCACCTATATATGAAAATATAATTGTGACAGATCTGCTCCTGTAGACAGTGAGAAAATGACTTAATTCTTCAGTGAAGTCCAGAAAACAGTTAGTTTCTTTTTTTTTCATTTTATTTTATTATTTATTCATTTATTCCTTTTTGTTGCCCTTGTTGTTTTATTGTTGTAGTTATTATTGGATAGGACAGAGAGAAATGGAGAGAGGAGGGGAAGACAGAGAAGGGGAGAGAAAGATAGACACCTGCAGACCTGCTTCACCTCCTGTGAAGCGACTCCCCTGCAGGTGGGGAGCCGGGGGCTCGAACCGGGATCCTTACAGTCTTTGCACTTTGCGCCACGTGCGCTTAACCCGCTGCGCTACCGCCCGACTCCCAACGGTTAGTTTCATTTGGGGTGGGCGGGGGGACAAAAGTCTGAAAATAAATACATATATTATACATATTGTAAGTAATAAGAAATCCCAATGGGTTAAAGATCAAATTTTAAAAACAACATTAAGTTGAATATGTACCCAAAGAATAAACAACTTCATGGATTTAAATATATAAAGAATATTTTAGGAGGCTGGGCACTGGTGCACCAAGACAGGCACGTATATCACCGTGTTCAAGGACATAGTTTGGAACCCCTGCTCCCCACCTGCAGGGAAAAAGCCTCACAAGTGTTGAAGAAGGTCTGCAGGTGTCTACCCTTCTCTCCCTTTTCTATTTCCCTACTCCTCTCAATTTCCCTCTATACTGTCAAGCAAACAAACACAATGGCCACCAGGAGTGGGGAGTCGTCATGCAGACACTAAGCCCCAGCAATAACCCTGGTTTCAATAAAATACATATGTGTGTGTATGTGTGCAGGTGGAGCAGGTCTCCAAGTGGTTTTCTCTCCCTCTATCTCCCTGTCCTCTATCAATTTCTCTCTATATCCTGTCTAATAAAAATTAGAAGAAAATGGTGGTGCAAAATGCAAGAACCAGCATAAGGATCCTGGTTCAAGCCCCCGGCTCCCCACCTGCAGGGGAGTTGTTTCACAGGCGGTGAAACAGGTCTGCAGGTGTCTTTCTCTCCCCCCCCCCCATGTGTCTGTGTGTGTTTGTATTACTTCTAATGTTTGTATATATATATATATATATATATATATATATATTACATATACACTACTACTGCCATATACACTACTTAATATCAAGCAGAAATCCTTATTGTGCTCTACCCAGGTTCAGATCCTGCCCCCACTGCAATGAAAGAAGCTTCAGTGCTGTGGTCAGTCTCTTTTAATCTCTCTCTCTCTCTTTCTCCTTCTCTCCTTCTCTCTGCTCTCTATCTCTACGTAAAATAGTAATAATTGTTGTAGTTAACCAAAGATTCACTCCCTACAACTGAATGTGAATTAAATTGAGAACAAATTGCCAGTGTCTCATATGCAAACATGTAATTCGGCAGACTATCAGATTTGCTGAGCAAGTAGCACATTATCTCTGAAGATATCAACTAAATCGCCATTTGCAGGGCTGGAGAGATAGGTCAGTAGGCAACACATGCGCTTTGACTTATGCTCAGGCTAGGCTCAAATCTACATGGCGGTGTTGCAGCACTGGACGATCTGTTGCTTTGGTTTCTCTCTGTTTTCCTGTACATTTCTCAATCTGAATCAGAAGTTGGCCTGAAAGCAGTGCAATCACACATGCACAAGATCCTAACTCTGCCAAATTAAATAAATAAATAATTAAACTAGTGACACATAAAGAAGGGAAAATTATATCTGGACATGGCAATAATGAAATAATTTAGTTGATACAGATCTTAATCCCATTTTTTATTAAAGGATATTAAGGAGAAAAATAAACCCTTGGCAAAAAGGAAGTGGGTAAGGCAAAATTATGAGAACTCGTACTGATCCAGTACATCAGCACATTTAATTAAAGACTATAAAAGTGACGGCTTGCAGCTTTGTGAAGCAAAACTGTGAAGCAGAACTGAAGCAGTTTTACAGAAAATTTTATGAAAGATTAACGTATGCATAACAAAAAATAAACAATGCATTTAATAACAGGTGTATTGTGCCTTGCTCTCACTGCCAGTATTCTATTAGACATTCTTTACACTAAAAATTGAAATGAAGGGCTGGGAGATAGTTCAGCTAGTAGAGCACAGACTCACTCATCTGCCAGAGTCTCTGGTACCATGTGGGGGCACCTGGCATAGTGGAAGCTTCACAAATGGTATCACATTGATGCTGTACTGTTTCTCCCCCCCCCTCAAGTTTTTTTCACTCCATCTGGGGGAAAAGTACATCTTGAATGAAAGAAGTCTTAGCAAAGCCTTATTGTCAAACAAAAAATTAAATAAAATGAGATTGTATATATTGACAGTTCAAAATGTAATTTGGAGGATGATGTCTTAACATTCTATATAGTAGTAAAAGGCTGAATTAATGTAGTCATTATATAAAATGTTGTTTCATTGAACTACCACTTAGAATAATGTTTTAAAATACCTTGCAAGTAGATAGAATAAAAGAGCAATTTCCATTTTTGGTAGATTATTATGCAATCTATAGTATCCTAACTAAGTAGAACAAAATATAAAACAGAATGAAGCCTATTGCTAAGAGGGGGTTTGGGATGGTATGATTTTTATTTTCCTGAAATTTGACTAGGGTTGGCTGTGCAGTACTCTATGAGAGAACTTGTGAAATGTTAACCATTATTACTGCCTTGCATATGCATTTGTTATGAACCCAAGTGTTTAGATAAGTAATTATAGTAAAAAATATATTAGTTAAGAAAAATCTTAAATAGATACCCAATTGTTTTTCTAGTATGTATACATCTCCAATTTTGTTCTTACTACTGTATATGTGTGTTCATTTATTCTTGCAAATAACCTAGAATTCAGGCATTCTCAATGCTATGATTTCTAAACTCATGTGTGCTCATACACTCAGAAAACCACTAACACTGAAGAATATGAGAGAGGCAGCTGGTCACGCACTCAGTTAAGTGAACATATTACAAAACGCAAGGACCTAGGTCCAAGCCCTGGGTTCCCCACCAGCAGGGAGGTTGTTTTGTAAGCAGTGGAGCAGGTCTCCAGGTGTTTTTCTCTCCCTCTATCTCCCTGTCCTCTATCAATTTCTCTTTCTACCCTGTCTAATAAAAATTAGAAGAAAATGGCGCAAAACGCAAGAACCAGCATAAGGATCCAGGTTCAAGCCCCTGGTTCCCCACCTGCAGGGGAGTTGCTTCACAGGCGGTGAAACAGGTCTTTCTCTCCCCCCTCTTTCTTCCCCTCCTCTCTGTATTTCTCACTGTTCTATCTAACAATGACGATATCAATAACAACAACAATAACTATAACACCAATGAAAAACAAGAAGGGCAACAAAAGGGAAAATAAATAAATATAAAAAATTTAAAAAATAAAAAAATTAGAAGAAAATAAAAGAATCTTATGTAAATCAAGTACTTGTCCAGTATTTCAAACATCGTTGGAAAGGAAGAATTAATAGTTCAACTCTATTGAACTTTTGAGTTCCTTCTCTCATGGAACTCTGTCCCATTTTTATCACTTATTAAATGTTAGATTTTCTTCAGTGTCTTTTTTCTTTTAATTTAAATATCATCCTCACATAATTTACCCAAGAAATATTATTTTTCTTTGAGACACTCTCCTTTCAGGTGAACAAAAGTCAGTTATTCTACACTTGAATACTCAAAAGAATCACTTGTTCTGTCCTTTTCCATTATGTATTTAGAAATCATAGATAAATGTAGCATTTATTCTGGGCTAGCACACTTAGAAATGCGACTGCTTTATCACTCATGAAACCACCAAGGACTCAAGAGGAAGAAAAACAGATTGTAAAAAGATAGGATTAAGAATTTACATTTGAAACTCTTGAGTCACATTCAGCTATTAATTTTCTACTCTCAGAAACTCTCTATATTTAAAACTAATGCTAGTGAAGATAGATTCACTTACAGTAACACTGATTCATAAACACTTCAGTGAGCCAAAAGTACAATTTAATAGCAGGAGAAGTAGAGCTTTGAAGAGCGCAAAGGGGAAAATTGTATTATGAAAATGCTTGCCAAGAAGGTGAGCGTGTTCAATTGACTCACATTTCTTGGGACATTTACTCGGAAGTATCCCATATTTCTAAAAATCAGGTCAAGTTTGTTATTGCATTAATGCACTTTTGTGATTAATTTTACTAATGAAGAATATCCATTTTCACAAAGTATATGTAAAAATATATCCCTTTCAGAGAGGAGAGATTTGCACGGTCAACTGAGTTATTAGATAATAGAGTGGGCACATTGTACTTGTTTTTTAAAGGAAAAAATACTGGGTTACTATGCCCATAAGGAAACTAGAGGTGTTTTTGTTATCTAATTGAAAAATTAAACATTGTCAGAAGAGATACAGGTATTTCAGTGACAGTATTCGTAACTTTTAGAAACTGTTTCTGTAGGACTTCTGAAACTTTGTGATTTTAAAGATTCGTACTACCACACATAAGAAAAATACACTATTTCTCTGTAAACTAAGACTGAATTTTATTTTGAACTATATGGTCAGAGCTAACAATGTTTTTTTTTATTATTATTATTTTCTCTCTGTCTACTTTAGAGCTTCGCTGAAATTATAATCAGATTTTCTTTAAAAGCTGTACTGACATTAAAATTTATTCCTTAGCTTAAATTTAATTCAGGCATATTGGTTGAAGATTCAAAATAGATTAATTTAAAACATACTGTCATTGGGGTCTTGAAGTCACAATTTTAAAATGTGGAAGGGATTCTTTTGAATACTAAATGTAGGCCAGACTATTCAACAGAATATAATAGACATTGAAAGAGTAACTGAGTTACAGTTCTTACAAAGAAAACCTGAAAGAATTAGTATTTCTTTGCTTGTCTTTCCTTCATCTTTTTATTCTTTCTGGCAGAAATTAAAAGTTGAATTTAAGGTCACATAGCTTATTAGAAATTTGGCATATTTATTTGCTATGCATAGATGATAGGCAAAGAGATAGCTTAATAGTTATGCAAAATACTTTCATGCCCAAGACTCTGAGGTCCCAAGTTCATTCCCATCACCACCAAAAGCCAGATCTCTGGGGGAGAAAATTAATTAATTATATGATAGGAAGATAGATAGATAGATAGACAGGCAGACAGACAGACATATAGCCAGTAATGATAAATTAAATATTACGCACTATTTAATTAACATAAATAAAAATGTTCTCAATAACTAAGTTAGAAAACATTACACAATTATTTAATTCACAGAAATAAAAATGTTCTTAATAACTAAGTTGAAAAATATGTTCAAGTACTAATGCCAAGGAATAATAATTCATACAGACTATGACCCACATAATCAACGACTGCCACCTCTCCAGATTCAAAGGAGGTCTTGAAACTTTACATCAGGCTCAACCTGACGCTGTTGACTGGCTACAGAAGAAGGGCAAACGCTAGAAGAAGAAGAAACTGATTGAATTCACATGGCTCTTGATGAGGATTCCAGTTTAGGAAGAGGACTTGCCCTCTGCACCGAGCAGTGTTGGAATAGACAAAAAGCAACTTCAGCCTCATATTTGTCCCACTAAGATCTAGGGGCAGTCCTGTGGGATTCCAGACGCTGGATGTTGTTGTGACCAATGAATCTCCTCCGTGAACCACTGTCCCCTCTTGCTAAGACAGCTGTGACTGCCCAGCAATTCTTGAAACTTCCTGAATCTGAAAGCCAGTATTGAGTCTGATGGTTCTTAGGTGTCCCAGTGACCATCTGCTTTTTCAGATGTGGTAATCATCTTTCAATTCCCAGTTCCTTGTATGAATTCTCTTCCTCTTGGAATAGCTATAGTTGCTCCTCTTTTAAATCTTAGATCGACATATATGGGCAAGTGTCACTATTTTTACAGGGATCAGCAGGCTAGAGAAAAGTTCTTATATAAAAACAAATAAAATACTTTTAAAGTGCTTCTATTATCTGTGTCATATGAGGCAGGCAGAGAGCCTTGCATAAGAGAGAGAGAAAGCAGGGCCTACTTTATACATGTGGCACTGGAAGCCTCGGGCATTCAGGTCCTGCACTTTACAATTGAGCTATTTCCCTGGCCCACAGGAGAAGCTGTTAAAGATGATACTAGAACTGATATTATTCATTAATATATATATTTTATTTATTCCCTTTTGTTTCCTGTTGTTTTACTGTTGTATTGTTGTTATTGATGCTGTCATTGTTGGATAGGACAGAGAGAAATGGAGAGAGGAGGGGAAGACAGGGGGAAAGAAAGACAGACACCTACAGACTTGCTTCACTACCTGTGAAGTGACTCCCCTGTAGGTGGCTAGCTGGTGGCTCAAACCAGAACCCTTCCACAGGTCCTTGTGCTTTGCAACACATGTGCTTAACCCACTGCTCTAATGCCTGACTCCCCGGAACTGATATTTAAGAACACTCCACTAACACATGAAAAGAGAACATACTCCTAAACAGAAAAAACTGCACAAACTTTGAAACTGGGAAATTTCTAGTTGTTTTCTTGGTTGGTTATTTGGTTGGCTTTTGCAAATAGATAGCCTGTCCTAAAGCTGTTTACACCAGGATGGAATTAATTTGGCACGGTAATGAGAGGATTCTCAATGAGACTGAATTTTATTTTATTTTACTTTTTTTATTTTACTTTATTTTTATTTTACTTTATTTTTCTTGCCAGCGCACTATTCAGCTCTGGTTTATGATGATGTTGTGGATTGAACCTGACACCTTTGGTGCCTCAGGCATGAAAGGCTTTTTGCATAACCTTTGTGCTGTCTCCCCAGCCCTATAAAGAGATTGGATTTAAAAATTGCAAAGTACTCAGAATATTTTAAAAGAAGAAACTACTGTACTCTAATTGAAGTGTAGAACTTCCCAGAAAAAATAAAAAATGAAGAGGGGGCCAGGCAGTAGTGCAGCAGATTAAGCACATATATTGTGAAGCACAAGGACTAGTTTAAGGATCCAGGTTTGAGCCCCTGCCTCCCCACCTGCAGGGGAGTCACTTCACAAGCCTTGAAGCTGGTCAGCAGATGTCTGTCTACCTCTCCCCCTCTCTGTCTTTCTCTCCTCTCTCGATTTCTCTCTGTACTATACAACAACAGTAAAAATAACAAAGATAAGCAACAAGAGCAACAAAAGGGGAAAATTAGCCTCCAGGAGCAATGGATTCATAGTGCAGACAACCAAGCCTCAGTGATAACCCTGGAGGCAAAAAAAAAAAAAAAAAAAGGAAGAAATTCTGCACCAATAGCTATAGTTCCACTCATAATTCGTCATCAGATTGTGACACTTCACTTCTTTCTCGCACTTCCAGTTCCAGTAGAAGTTTGGGATTCTACATGAGAGTGGTTGTTTTGTCTTGTTTTCCTGTTCAGGTATATTTCTTCAATCATATATATATAATTGAATTGTCATCTTTGTCAGGACTCAGCTGAATTGTGAGATAAGTTTAAGTAACAGGCTTGCTAGAGAAGCAAATGATTAAAGCAACAAGCCAATAATAGAAAAGAATAATACTTGAATTATAGGGAAGTAGCTTAGTATGGAAGCATAGAATTTACATACCTAAGACCCCAGAGTTCCCAGGTTCAATTAATGGCACCACTGTGTATGTCAAAACTGAGTAGTTTGTGCTACCTTAGAATAAATAACTAGGCCAATTGATCATCTGATTGAGAGTATATGTTACTATGCATAATGACCCGGGTTTGAGCCCCCCATTCCTCACCTTCAAGGGGAACAGTTTCAGGAGGTGTGAAATAGGTCTGTAGGTGTCTATATTTCTCTCCATATCTCTTCCTCTCCTTTTAAATTTTTTCTGCCCTATCTAAAAAAAGAAACTAACACACCAGGGTGGTAACACCAATAGTAGCACAAAGACTATATTGAACTCGCAGAGGTTGAAGGTTAGTCTCTCATTCCACTATCAACCAGAATTGATCAGTGCTATACTAAAAACAAAATAGCTGGCAATTACAAAAGCAAACAGTCATTGTTTATGAGTAATTGTATAGTTATATTGATTTTCTATAGCTTCTTTTTGCTTCTCTGTATTCTTTTTCTTTTTCATTAGCGATTTAACAAAATTGTAAGATTTCAGGGGTATCATTTTACAATTTTGCATGGTCAGTGTAAATTACCACATCTGCCACCAAAGTTATATGAACCCCTTTTTCAAAGAGAAAAAAAATGTCAATCCATTATTAACCAATGCACTTTGACATTTAGTCTAATTAGCAACACAAATATAAAAGCCATACAAGTTTACTAAGGAAAGTCTACATTGCATCAAAAAAAAATAATAATCCATAAAGGGGCAGGTGATAGTGCATCTGGTTGAGTGCACACATTACAGTATACAAGGATCCAGGTTCGAGCCCCTGGTTGATCCCCCCTTGCAGGGGGAAAGCTTCTGGAGTGGTGGAGTAGTGTTGAAGGTGTCTCTCTCTGTCTTTCTCTCCCTATCTATCTCCCCCTTTCCTCTCGATTTCTGGCTGTCTCTATTCAATAAATAAATTAAGGTAAAATTAATGTGTGTGTGTAGACAACATATATAAGAGGGCCAGGCAGTGTAGCACCCACTTAAGCCCACGTAGTACTATTCTCAAGGATCTGGGCTGGAGACCCAGCTCTCCACCTGCGGCAGGGACACTTGACAGCAGATCCTTCAGTTCTCTCTCTCTCTCTCACCTTCCCATCTCCTCTCAAGTTCTCTCTGTCCTATCAAATAAAAAAAAAAAAATAGAAGGGCTCTCTCTCCTGCTCTCTCCTCTTTCTGTATCTCCCTCATTAAAATAAAAAAAAAACTAAAAAAATATGTAGAAAGAAAAAAACCACCACAACAAAAAACCATTGTGTCATATCTTGATGCTACCATTTCCACAGTGACCATGTATTTCCAGTACATATTCTATATAATGCATGTCGGAGTATCATAGGAAATAATGAGATGATCTAAATTACCTCAGGCTAAACTAATTCACATTAGAAATCAGATTGTGCTATCCCAATCTTCTAAAATAGTATCAGTTTTTTCTTCCTTTACCCTATTTATCCTCTCCTCTCTCTCAGATAGAGACAGAGCTGTTGACTGGCTACAGAAGAAGGGCAAACGCTAGAAGAAGAAGAAGAAGAAGAAGAAGAAGAAGAAGAAGAAGAAGAAGAAGAAGAAGAAGAAGAAGAAGAAGAGGAAGAAGGAGAAGAAGAAGAAGGAGAAGAAGAAGAAGAAGAGAAATCAAGAGGGGGAGAGAGAAAGAGAAATAAAGACCTGCAGCATAGCTTCAGCATTCTTGAAGCTTCTCCCTGCATGTGGGGAGTAAGGGCTTGATTCCAAGTGAGTCTTTGTGCATGATAACATTTGAACTCAAGGATGTGTGCCATCACCTCACCCCTATTTCTTTTCCCTTTCTTTCTCCCTCCCTCCCTTCCTTCCTTCTTATCTTCCTCCCTTCTTCACTTTCATAAAGATAAATTTATATTGAGAGGAAAGGGGAAGATGGAGAAAGATCCACCTGCAGCAGTTTCACAGCTCATGAAATTTCCATAGATAGGCAGGTAGAAACCAGGTGCTTGAACCTGGGTACCTCTGCACTATAATATGTACACTCTACTGGGTGCACCACCACCTGGCCCCTGTTAGTCATTTCTGTTCAGTCCTAGATATCATTATTGTTGTGGATAGAATGCTATATAACCTATTAGCATAGTTGCATATAAGTCACTAACAAGTCAAAGTTTCTCATAAACAATGTATCATCATCTTATCTTATTATTTTATTATAAAATGTGTCCTGTCAAAAGTTGTAAATAAGTGAGTGCTTCCAGGTAAATTTTACCTTGATATGGTGCAGATTTGCTTCTAGTCATTTTTTTAATTTTCTAGGTTACATAATATAAGCTCATATGTGACTTTTTTCTATACTCAAAGAACTTTCCTTATTGATATATTATTGAAAAGGTGGATTATATCAAGCTTTTATTTCTTTTTTACATTTGTAGATTTACATTTTCTTTCTCAGATTTATAAAGAAAAGGATATACTAAATATAAATTGCTGAGAAATAACTGTGTAGTTGTGTCTTCTGGGCACCTAGGTCACAGTGAAGTAACTGAATAGTACTCAGTGGTTACCAGACAAGTTCAAGGTTTCTTTCTCACCTCCCTCTAATTGTTCACAATTCTTGAAGGTTTCTTGAAAAATAGAGATAAAAAATTTGTATAGTTACTTCCAGGCATGAAGCTCAAACTATTATTTTGGTGCAATGAAGACCAGAGTTTTCCTTTGCAAAGAACAGAAAATATGGATCAATATTTATTTAATTTTTATTCAGTTTCTAATTAAATAAAACCAACTGAAATAAGTAACAATGAGAAGAAAACGGCATCTAAATTTTCCACATGCTAATAAATTCCAAAGAAACTATTTGAATGTAAGATGTTTGGTTCAAAATTTGTAATTGTTGTAAGTTTCAATTTCTTTAGTAAATATGACATCTGCTAATTTAAAATAACTTTTCAAAGTATCTTCTATATAGATATATAGTAGATTTCACTTAAATTTAAACATAATGGTCTTTTGTTGTTGTTTTGCAAAATCCTGCATATATGTTCCTTTATGATGTCTCAATATAAGTATATATTATAAGATAAATGACAGTTTTAAAACTAACAAATATCTATTTAATTGAAAATGCGTGTTATGTGTACATGGAAAACTAAAAGTTGTGTTAAAATTAATTTCCATTAACCATCCCTGACATTTACACTGAGAATTACAGATTCTCATTGACAATCTCATTTGAGTCTTATATTTACTTTGTGAGAGACACAGGGATCAGGAAATAGCCTTAGGAAGGTTAAGTGACTTGTCCAAGGTCCAAGAACTAAGAAGTAGTAATAAATCCACAAATCATGCCTTTTGTCTAATATTATTGCTCTTTCCCTATGAATACTCTACTGGACTAGATATACAGACAAAATTGATTAATATAATGTTGTAGCATAGTACAACATAATACAGTTGTGTGATAAATCTTTGGATTCTCAAGCATGAGGTCCTGAGTTCACTCTCTGGCAGCACATGTTCCAGAGTGATGTCTGGCTCTTTCTCTTTCTCCTCCTATCATTCCTTATCAATAAATAAAATATTAAAAAAGAAATATTGTGTAAGGGATGTAATACTATCTATAATATTTCATTAATAGAATTATCTACCAAATATCTTTCACAAATATTTTGCATTTTATGTATTTTATTTGCTTCTAGATATTCAATTAAATTTCATATTTGAGGCAAGATGAAGCCCATACCTTAAATTTAATATGTGGTAGATTGGCCACTTGCTTAAGTTATTAGGTCAAAGTCTTATATTGGGAGTTTGAAATTATGAAATGATTACTAGTGGAGAATAATCATTAACCTGATAGATATCTTACTTTAGCTGTTGGATATGAGATTCTGTTTCTCTTCTTTAAAGCTATTAGTACATTTTGTTGACATGGAGTCACACTGTTCAGTTCCTTTTTATAGCCCGCCTCTCAAAAACCAGGAAATCCAAATCACTTTGAACTTCTGACTTGCAACTGCTTTGGAAACCAATCGCTTATTCTTTGTTTCTTAGAAACAAAGAATGAACTTCTGATTGCTTTTACTTCTAGACTCAGAAATCCATAAATCTACTCACTCTGGCAGCTCAGACCTTTGCTTTTACCCCAAAGTCTTCTATGCAAATATGGGGAAGTGCTCAAATCTGAGCCCCTGGAGTTCTCAGAACTGATCTCAAAACGCCCCTATCCTATCCGATGTGCAGGTTACTTAAACAGAAGACCCTACAGGTGCTGTCTTCTCCTTAACCAAACTGCTGTGAGGGGAGCAGGAGGGAACAGCATGGAGTGTCGAGTTCCTCTTGAAGCCCCACTGGTAGGGTTCTAAACTGACTAGATGGTAGAATCACTAGAGACTTGGTCATGTTCCAGGAAGATGAATGTTTATTGAAACAAAACAGGAATGGAAAAGACAAAGGTACATACATGCCTTAGAGGTGTGCAGATAGGAGAGAGAAAGAGAGTCCCCCCTCCCTTTCTTTCCCCAACTTTTATAGTCAGTTCAGAGATACTAAAGCAGGACCCTGAGGAGATTTATTTGCTCCATTGTTTCCAAGTGAGCACATATGCATTCATCTCCATTTTATGGCATTTAACAGTCAGGCGCAAAGGGAGATACCAGTTCGGCTACAGACTGTAGACTTCTTGGCTTCTGGCCCCTGCTTCAGGCTACCTACAGGGTGCAGGGGCAGGGGTTGCTAAGGTCCTTCCAGAGCCCTTTCCCTAGGTAGCCTCCTCCTAACAAAATTGAACACCATTTCAGTAGTCACCAGATATTTTCAGATCTAAAATAGAAGGAACTGGGGCTGGGTGGTGGCTCACCTTGTTGAACACACATGTTACTATGTTCAAGGACCCGGATTTGAGCCCTCATCCCCACCTTCAGGGGGAAAGCTTTGCGAGTGGTGAAGCAGTGTTGAAGGTCTTTCTCTGTCTCTCTCCTCTATCATGGCCTTCAGCCTCTTGATTTCTGGCTGTGAAATAAATAAATAAATAATCAAATAAATATTTAAAATATTAAAAATAATAAGATAAAAAGGATTATTACTTATAGAATCTGTTTCTGTCTAGAACAGGGAGTCCCTACAGATCCTGTATCATTATTGTAATTATAGACTCTAACTCACCTCTCTCCCCCCTTATGCTCTGAAGAACTCAGCAGTTATAGCATGCTTTCTTTTAGACTTTTTATGCTTTTACTTCCTTTATCTCCATGTACATATTTAAGATCTGGCATAGCAAGGGAATTCAAGTGTTAATTTTTAAAATTTTATTATCTGAGAATATTTGTAGCTTTCCTTTCCAGTCGCTAAGAAGTGAAATGAAGTAGGAAAGGGATGAGTATATCCACTACCAATAAAGCACAACTGTGAGAAAAGAGAGCTTGTTTGTTAGGTTACAAGTGTTGCAAAAAGAAGTATGAAAACTGTGATCAAGTTGTCCCTGGTGGATTAGAGTTTTGAAACAGCAGTTCTTTGTCTTTCTATATCTAAGGCCTTTTTAATGAGCTTTTATTATTCGCTAAGACTGAAGAACATGCCGTGCAATGTATATAAGCCATTCGTAAAAGAAAAGCTGAGCAGAAGATAATGGCAGAAGCTCAGTAAACAAGAACAGGTTAAGGTGATTGAATGGAAATTAAAAATTGAATCACTTGTGCATTCAGACAAGAGTAAATACATTTCCAGCTCTCTAATACCCCGCTTCTGTGCTTTGAAACTCATGATTATTATGAAGTACACATTGGTACTGAAAGACACTTGTTATCTATACAAAATAGGCTCAGGAAAACCTACATTTGTATTTCTTCTGCATTTTCAAAAATGTGAGTTTTAGACACTTTAGTAGGACCCTCTCTTATCTCATAATAATAAAAACTTCCAAGAAGTTTAAAATAAGAACCGGAGTCCAGCGGTAGCGCAGTGGGTAAAGTGCAGGTGGCTGCAAAGCACAAGGGCCAACATAAGGATTCCGGTTCAATCCCCAGCTCCCCACCTGCCGGGGAGTTGCTTCACAGGTGGTGAAGCAGGTCTGCAGGTGTCTGTCTTTCTCTCCCCCTCTGTCTTCCCCTCCTTTTTTGATTTCTCTTTGTCCTATCTAGCAAGGACGACATCAATAACAACAACAGCAATAATAACTACAATAATGAAAAATAAGGGCAATGAAAGGGAAAATAAATAAATATAAAAAAGAAAAAATAAGAATCTAAAAATATGTACTTTATTTCAATGTATAGAAATAACCTATCTAGTACTAGAAATATAATAGATTAAACACGAGAAACATTTAATGTACTAGTGAGCTTTATGAATGAGATTTTGAGATATAAATACTGCATTTTGGAGTTCTAAGCTTGCTTCTAAGATTTGTTTTCTTTTAATATAAATTTTCTCATGTATTAGCTATGGATTTCAGGGTTTTGATGTATAAAATTTTTACCTAAGGGACCAGGTGATGGTTAAGTGCCCACACCACAGTTCTCAAGGTCCCAGGTTCAAGCCCCTGGTCCTCACCTTTGAGGGGAAAGCTTCACAAGTGGTGAAGCAAGGCTACAGGTGTGTTTCTCTTTCTCCCTCTCTAGCTCCCCCTTTCCTATTAGTTTCTCTCTGTCTCTATCCAACAATGAATAAAAATATTGATAAATAAATAAATAAATAAAATTTCTTCCTAAAGTATGGTTGACATACAGTGTTATCCTAGCTACAGGTGTAAAATAGAATGATTGGATACATATTTTAATTTTAGGAAAGGAACAGAACTCACAATAATGGCTCTTGGTTTGAAAGAAAGATACACAGACTGGGTTAGTAGGTTTTATTGTCTTGCTGAAAGGTGTCATGCTGGGAGATAGGCTGGTCAAGAGAGCCCAGAGCACACTTATCTGTCCCCCAAACTCTGTGCATAGGTTTTTAAAGGGCAATGATGTGGGGGGTCCTTTTTGCAATATTCTTCCCCATGGATTTAGAAAGTATTTTCTGAAAGTCCATGCAGTTTATTTCTCAAGGCTTTCAGGGCATGAAGACTGCTGTATTCCGGCCCTAGGGCAGAGCAGAGCATTCAGAAACTTCTAGTTAATTGTATTGGTGATTGAATTGTTAACCATAGGTCCTGGGCCATCAGGAGACATACAGGGTTCAACCTTTCAGCAGAAAGCCCTCTGAGAAATGTAGTTTCTCTTATAGTCTGTAGGCTGCAAGTCTGATACATTTCCCACCACCCTTAGAGGGAGGAAGTTATTTTAAGGGTATAGGGCCTTGGACACCTAACTCTAGCATATGTATTGTGAAGGGAATAACTGAAAGATAACATTTTCTCTTGTGTTGACTGGGCACAGTATTATTCTTTGTTTTGAAAAGATAAAAGCTGTACATTCTCAAAATGAAAGAACACATATATCTTTGAATACAAAGTTAACTTTTGTAAAATGCATTCATTTATATGTCTGCTACTGCTTTAGATGATTTAAACCTTTTTTTAAAATATTTAATAAGTATAACTGGATTTGTTCAACCCAAGTTAAATTTCATATATCCTATTGAAGCTTGTGTTCAGACACATTATTTCTAATGTATAAATGTGTCTCCCCTCTCTTTTGAAATTTCATTAAAATAATATAAAGAAGCAGAAAAAATAAATTAAGAATAGCAGATAAGAACTAAGAATAGCAGAGGCTGGATGGTTAAGTGCATAGATAACCAAGTGCAAAGACATAGGTTAGAGACCCCACACCCCACATGCAGGAGAAATGCTTCACAACTAGTGAAGCAGGTCTGCAGGTGTCCTTCTCTCCTAATCTATATCTTCTCCATCTGTCTCAATTTCTCTCTGCCCTCTCTGATAAAAATTAGAAAAAAAAAAATTAAAAGGAAAAAATGGCCTCCAGGAGTGGTGAACTTGTAGTGCCAGTGCCAAGTCCCAGTGACAATCCTGGTGATAGAAAAAAGGGAAGCACGAAAGAAACAGAAAGGAAAGAAATAATAGCAGGAGATTCACAGATTTGGAGAAATGTTAGATTGTGTTACAAATAAGAGATAAGCAAAGCTATAAGTTCATTTGTCCTAGAATCACTTTTTTAGACTCAGAACTGGAAAACTGTAGAGAAAGGGAGGGTAAATTATAAAAAATGATCACTGGGCCTGTTAAATGCTTTGCTTTAACATACACTTGGTCTGCAGCCTCAGGCATAGTGTAATCAGAGGAGACCTTAGTCACAGAGGGAACAGAGAACTCAGTACCTCCTTCCTTGACTTTTTCTCCTGAACAAGCCGGCGCTGGAGATCAAATCTTTTTTCAGACTCAGTTCTTCTTCTAGCGTTTGCCCTTCTTCCGTAGCCAGTCAACAGCGTCAGGTTGAAAGCTGTCAGGAGCTGCTTGTTGATGGCTTTGAAAGTGACTGGGATCCATGTGGATTCAGTTGGCTAGGAAGGATCCTCAGTTTCCCCAATGAATGGGTACTCACGGGATGCACCACGAGAAGGTCGATCCAATGCAACCCATTCAGACTCAGTGATACAAAAAGACATACATACATACATTCACACTCCAGGATCACCAGAGACCTTCACCCTTCCCCAGGACATGCCTGTTGGAGTCAAGAATGCTGGTTGATGGTGACACTACCCCTATCTAATGATTTTTCTTTTTTTATTTATATTTTTTAAATATTTATTTATTTCCTTTTGTTGCCCTTGTTTTATTGTTGTAGTTATTATTGTTGTTGTTATTGGTCGTTGTTGCTGGATAAGACAGAGAGAAATGAAGAGAGGAGGGGAGGGCAGAGAGAAATGGAGAGAGGAGGGGAAGACAGAGGGGGGAGAGAAAGGTAGACACCTGCAGACCTGCTTCACTGCTTGTGGGGAGCTGGGGGCTCGAACCAGGGTCCTTGTGCTTTGAGCCACATGTGCTTAACCCTCTGTGCTACAGTCTGAATCCCATCTAATGATTTTTTTTCTCTGTTAACTCTGCTGAAGCTGAAAGAGGGTCCACTGCCCTATGCCACAGAAAGTCAAACGTTGACAAACTGGCTTTTGTAGGAAGGAAAATGCTTGTTTATTGCCATTAGAACCCACAAAATAGGCAAGAGTCAAATTCATACTGACTCTTCTCTTCTTTCATTTTCAGGGAGCATATATGTAAGGAAGATCTGGAAAACCAGGAGCTGGGTTTTACGGTAAGTAGGGAGGGGTCTGAGGTCTTGAGATCATTCTGTTTCCTGGACTGTGACTTCATGAGTGGGATTTCTGTAAATTTCCTCCTTAAAACAGATCATTTTTATTGGGAAATGGCAAGGGTGTCTAAGTCTCTATGTCCTTTTGTTTTCCAAATTCATATTTAGCATACTAACAGTTCCTGAGTCAACCCTAGTCTGTCTATTTCAAGACAACTCCTCAATTAAGAGAGGCTATATTAAAAATATTTTGCCTTGGTTAACCTGGATATGTTAGAAAGTATATTATTTTGGCTTATTGAACGTTGTTTCCAGAAAGCAAAAACAGATGCCAATGAGAAGTCATTGGAATAACTTAACTTTACAAACACAAATTTACAGAGAAATATTCAGATGATTCCGATTTACTTTAAGACAAGATCAACAGTTCCCTTGTGCAATGGTGTCAACAGGCTTTCCAGTAATAAAAGAAAGTGTCCAACTAATTGGAAGCAAAGCATCGGGGCCATTCTAATTTGATTGCAAAGGCATGAGTGTGTGATCAAAGAAACACAATGTGAACAGTACTCCTGAATACAAGTCACTTAATTTAGAAAAAAGAGATAATAGCAAATAAAGGGTGTTTCTCACTGACAGCTTGTGATTAATACGTGATTTGCAGGGCACCTGACATGTAAATCTCTCCCATTACTTACATTTATTAGCTATCTTCCCACTCTCATCACTTTTCATTTTTTTCTTCCTCATCATTGCTAAGAAATATGTGACAGAGGTAACTGCATCATCTTCTTCAAAGCTTGTGGTCTGCTTAACTGAGACAGCAATTTGCAGGAGTGCACTGATGCTGACACAGAGTTTCATAGGAACTGTTTCACCTGAAAATAAACTCTCCTAGTCTAACTCTCAAAGCAAGCATTGCTGAATATAGATAGCAGTGCTATAATTAGAAGGAATTGAACTGTGATCCTCTGTCAGGATCCACAGAGGTAAAGTCTGAGGTGCTTCAAGGGCCTTTTCGAGAGTTTTAATTCACCTACAACAGGTCAATCTCAGTTAGGAAAACAGCTGTCCATACCCATAAAGTGTGGAAGATAGATGAATCACACCACATTGTATCCTAGTTACCTCATGGTTTATGATCTTAAGTTTTATTTTGCAAGAGAAATATCCCAATTGAATGATAACCAGCCTACGTATTTCAGCATTTTCACAGCCATAAATACCATCTATCATATTTCATATTCTGCTTGGCTGCTTTATAATCACTCTATTTGTAACTGTCTAAAATACAATAATAGTTATATCACATCTGGATGTCAGACAAATACTAATGTACTTGATTCTACCACCACTTTCTTACTGCAAGACTCTTTGCATGCCTATAAATATGTGACATTAAGATGTTTGCCTATTTGAGCTATTTTTGTAACTCTAATTTCTCTTCCTCTTAATTCTATGATCTGAGAAAGCATCTCATAGTATCCGTTTCAAGTAATTTATTTTAAAGCTCAGTTAAAATGATTATTTTCTTACCTCTTATGCACAGAAATATTTAACATAAGCTTAGTATTAAGTTGATAAAGGAAACTAGCAAATTTTCTAATAAAACTTACAGGAAACACAGTTAAATATGTCTTAACAGTTGGAGAGTTTTATTTGGTGATTGCACAGGAACTTTGGTGGTGGCTGTGCTGAGCTATGCAAATATGTGTATATATATATATATATATATATATATATATATATATATATATATACTTCTAAAACCTTTTAGTATTATAAGTCAATGCTAAGACAATCTGTTAAAAATTAAAGTGCACATACACACATACAAACAACTTAGTTAAATGTATTATTTTTCAATTTTATTTTTGAATAAAACTCTATTTGAGTTTTAAAATATCCAATAATTATGGTATATGCAAAATATTAAAATGAAAAAAGTATAATGACAAGTATTATTATTATTATTATTATTACTATATTATTAAATAAGCACATATTTTAACTCAACTCCATGCAAGCAACTAACCAGATATTGGACCTGCCAGCAAAAAGATTAGTAACTATGAACCACTTCTTCCCAAGCATTGTGTAGGTCAAAAATACCTGAGGAATATCAACCCTCATTGGGGTTATAAATGGTAGACAGAGTGGTGGAAAGTCAGTCTTATATTTGCTATAATGAAGTGTTGTCCGACTTTGTATGAAGAGTTAAACAATGTTCCCAGAGCACTAGATGGCTAGATTGGATGCTGGTTTAAGTGTTTATATGTCACCTAAAATAATTCACTTTTTCCTTCCCTCAAATCTCTTTTTTATTTATGTGTAATGATCAAAATTTATTTTATTAAAGTTGATGAAAATTAAGCTTTCTGTGTTAGGCAAAAACTCACCAAATTCAAGGAGTTCCCACCAGTTTGCCCTCTGATTTCTTGTGACTTTCTAGGGCCAAGTGGTAGCAGCAGCTAAAATTACTGACATCTACAAGTTGCAACTGTTGCTCCAGAGCCTGAGGTCCTGAAGCTTTCCATAAAGTCTCTTCTCAACACTTTTGATTCTTTGCTTTTCCATAATCACAGTTTCAGTGTGGCTGTAGTAATACCTTTTTTTTTTTCCTGACTGTCCATCAAAGAAAAAAGTAAAAAAAAAAAAAAAAAAAGTCAATGACTTGTTTTTATCTTTCAGTTTTGATGCTATACTGCAGTTATCAAAAATGAAAACAAAAAGCATTAAGACCATCAGAATAAAAGATGAGGGAGGAAGAATAATGCATCCATACATTATATACAAACTTATATACAAGCCACATATAGGCAGAGAAGTGTATTTTGGTTGAGTAATTTCTTTGATAATTTGGTCAGATTAACTATCAAAAATGCCTTTTGTGAAGCCTGTATCTCTTAATTTACAGAGACCATAAACTCCTTTTATTAAAATGTGTGCCACAGCATCTCCACTATCATATACGGTGACAGAACATCTTGGTTTTATAAGAAAACAGACAGATGATTAGTCATTCATTTTCAGCTTCAGCTCCCCATCTGAAAGACTATCTGGGCCCTCTGGACAGAAAACTTAACTGTCAGTGATTTAGAAAAAGAGTGACTCTGTTCCTTCTGTACATAATTTCAAGTGACAACATATAGCAGCCACTGTGGAGTACAAACGTAGTCTTCTTTGCCCCATGCAACATACAATTTAGTGGAGAATAAAAATAGAAACGAGTAAAATATAAAGAAGATATTATATTGTGATGATTGTTCTGAAAACTCAAGAATGAGATAGATAATATCTATCTGCTTTATAGCATAGGAGAATGAGTTTCCACCTCGTTTAACTGTTGAGAACTAAAGAATGTCAGAGAGATTGGAAAATTGCCTGACCTAGCAGAACAATAGAAACGATCTCATCAATATCTGAGCATCTAAATTCCATCTAAAGTTGGTGTGATTTTTAGTACCGTTTCTTTTTTTTTTTAATTTTTATTTATTTTTTTTTTATCACCTGCAGACTTGCTTCACCACTTGTAAAGCGCACACACACACCCCTCCCCCTGAGCCCCACAGGTGGGGAGCCAGGTGCTGGAACCAGGACCCTTATGCAGGTCTTAGCGCTTTGCACCATGTATGCTTAACCTGATGTGCTATGGACCGGCCCCCTACCCCATTTCTTTATAACTAGAGATAACTAGATTTGGTATTTATTAGCCTACTCACATTAACTGCCCACAACCTATTCCTGGCAACAGCTGAAGTCAAGAAATCTGATTAGGCAAAATATATTGGATGTCCTTTCCGCCCTCTCCGAGGCTTCTCCCATTAATTTCCTGGTCTACAAAGCTCCTTGTTTTTGTCCCAGTGCAAGAAATTTTAAGAGACTTTGATCTTCTAATTTTTGTTTCTTTAAATTCTAAATAAACCCTGTCTTTCTCTACAAGCCTGGTGCTGCACGTGACTTCAGCTGTTGGTCACCAGGTATGTGAGCCTACATTGGCTGTTAAAATCAACAAGTCATGGTGAGATGAATTTGATATGTAAAATAAGATAAGTAGGTTTCTAGGGAAGATAAAGGCAGATTTACTCTAACAGAGTATTGGATTCCACAAACTGAGGCAGAATTTAACTTTAAATATTAAAATAGGAGTAAGTACTTAAGCATGGGGGGAGGATTTTTTCTTTGAAATTTTCAGTGGTGGGAGTAATGGTTTATAGTCAACAGTAAACTACAGTATTTGGTATATGTGTAACATTTCTCAGTTTTCTGCATAATATTCTAACCCCTGACCTAGGTCCTCCTCTACCATCATGTTCCAGGACCTGAACTTTCTCCTCACAATACACTGTAGGAAAGGAAATATTTCACATCTCATTTCATACCTTTCAGTTTTGATAGTGTGCTATTTTATATGTCTGTCTTATACTCAAGTGTAATTTTTCAAGAAACAATGATAGTAAAGGTCGAATATTCTGAGAAGTGTTTATGGTGTGGGCTCTCTCTCTCTCCTGAGAAGTGTTTATGGTATGGGCTCTCTCTCTGTCTGTCTGTCTGTCTTCTCTCCTGTTTGTTTAAACAGCATCGCTCAGCCCTGCCTTATGGTGATGCTGGTGATTGAGACAGTGAGACTGGAAACTTTGTTCCCTCATATGAAAAGCCCTTTGCCTAACAATTAATGCTATCTCCCTACTGCAGTATTTGCATTTTTATACAGGCAAAATTTAAATATCTGCCCATGTTTTCTTGCTGAGGTCTAGACACAGTACCTGAGCAAATTTCAATACTTAATGGAGGGGAAAAATGACAGATAAAGTTTGGAGAAAACAAAGAGCAAAGTACTGATGAGAACTAACATTACTTTGGAGAATCACGAATAAGTAATAAGGAAAAGAAGCTAGATTCAAGTCTGAGTAATAAAGAGAACAGGAAAATGTAGATAGAATACGTGAAAATGCTCATGTGAAGCTCATCACTGAGAGGTGATAGAGGTAGTAAAGTGGAAGGCGTTACAATTTGAACAGTAAGTTGATGTAATGTGTAAGGAGATATGTTTCTAAGAGATGTATCAAAGTGTAGTGAATTTTCTGAATGTAAAAAGGTAGTTGGATGGTGGGCGGGCGGTGGCGCAGTGGGTTAAGCGCATGTGGCGCAAAGTACAAGGACCAGCATAAGGATCCCGGCTGGAGCTCCTGGCTCCCCACCTGCAGGGGAGTCGCTTCACAGGCGGTGAAGCAGGTCTGCGGGTGTCTGTCTTTCTCTCCCCCTCTCTGTCTTCCCCTCCTCTCTCCATTTCTCTCTGTCCTGTCCAACAACGAACAACATCAACAATGGCAATGATAATAACCACAAGGAGGCTACAACAACAAAGGCAACAAAAGGGGGAAAAATAGCCTCCAGGAGCGGTAGATTCATGGTGCAGGCACTGAGCCCAGCAATAAACCTGGAGGAAAAAAAAGTAGTTGGATGATACACATATATTAAAATAAAATATTTACAAAAAATGTGTTCTCTATTATAGGAGCAAATATATAGGTACAAGTGCAGTTTATTAATGAGAAAACAAGTAAGGCTCCACTGGTGATTCCACATGAACTCTATTTCACAATTCATATAGAAGATTTGGAAGAATGAAGAGAAATACGGGTAGGAAATGGTAACTGGGGAGTATTGGAGACAAGGTCTAAAGAAGAAATTTAGTAAGAAAAACTATAGCGGTTACTATGAACAATACAGTCTTGTACAGCACAAGGTGAGATAGCTCGTGCAACTTGCCTACAGCAGTTCTGGGCCAAGAGCGCTGCCACAGGGCTGACCCCCCCCCCACACACACACACACAGCAATATTGAAACACCAGGTTGCTGGGTGAGAATAATGTTGGTGTTTCTCCACAGTTGAAGTCTGATCAGATGATTGTGATGATACAGCTGAGTATGCTTGAGAAAGAGTGCTTATCAGGTCAGTCCACATCATGTAAGGGTGGGAAGTAAAATCCCAAAGGAAGAAAGAAAGATTACAAACTATATACACTAAGGAAAATGTGAAGTGGTAATTGCTGAGGAAATGCATTTTCAAGGTTTCAGAGTGTGAACAAGAGAGTGAGTGGCAAAGTCAGTGTGGAAGAGGTTAATGGAAATGAGGTGGAGAAGGAGAATGCAGGATATAACTAGGTGAACCTCCTCTCTCAGGTTAATTGTGTTCCACCCACCCCGGGGGCTCCAGTGTTAAGTCTCCAGCTTCAAACACCTGTAGCCTAAGCCCCGTGGTCTGAGTTGAAGGCGTGAGAGGCAGCACCGGATCCACTTTAAACTGATTAGTCTATGTCCCCAGCTTCTTTGCCTCAGCAAATTCAAAGCGGGTCTAATGACTTGAAGCGTAAAACTTTGAAGTTGCCATTGGACATTATTTCTTCCCATGTGACATAATTGTCAATGTTTCTTTAAAGAAAGGCACAGATAGTAAAACATACCCCTAGAAAGAGGAAAAAATTCTTGCTGTTCTTGGTCTTTATACTGTATCATCCTTAGAAATGAACTTTTAAGTTTGCATCTACGGAGTATGTATGAATCACTATCTCATTATCTGGGCCACACTTTCTAAGACATAAGAAAGTTATATAATATTGTGACATGAAAATGAGGAAAATATGCTATAAAATGTTTCTGACAACTGCTGCAGTGGCCTTTGCTTCTGATTTTGTGACATAGTTCTGCTTTGCACATTTCAAGAAAGCTGTGAGGCCTTCAAGATTCAGTTTTTAGCATCAGATATATGTCAAAATTTTGAAGGGTGGCTTTGTCTTATTTTGTGGAATACAAGGACAACAGCTTAAAATTCATGATGTCTGAAATATGCTTCAACCACACACATTTTTTTATAGAAAGAAATTAGAATGAATGGTTGAGTGTTTTTCCCTTTTGTAAAAATTTTCTGCTTATTCTTCCTATATGCTTGTAATGTGCTAATAGCTGATTTGTTGTTGGGACTCTAATGACAGAGATAGTAAGAAACAGGAATACAAGTGAGATAATTATAGCATGTATTCTCACAGTGACCTAATAGAAGCATTGCATAATTCTCTAGTATCTGAAATTATTTAAAAATGTAAAAAATTAGAGCTTAGGTGGGTGGACAGTCTTTGCTAGTAATTAGATGATCTGTGAGACAAATTAGCTATATGTTAACTCTAAGGTAGAATTCATGTTTAGTTATCCATTCGAATAATTACACTCGAAAAGATTTACATTAGAGTGCTGTTTGATATTCTTTGTCCCTAGGCAATAATTTTCTTAGGAAAGAGAACTTTCAGAACAAATTTCCTGTGAGCAATGATACATGGAATACATATTTTCATTTTATTAATAGCATTATACTCAATTGCAAATGTGTATATTATTAACTATATAAAAATAATAAATTTAATATCTTAACTACTTTTTTCAAGAGTTTATATGCAGGTTACACAGAACCCCCCCCCCCAAAAGTCTATAGAAAAATAAAAAATATATAATAATAATTCCTGGTGGAAACTAGTCTTTGAAAGACAAAAAGTTAAAACAGTCAAACATGTAGTTGATTTATTTTAGCTTTACTACTTGTTCTCTGTAAGTTACAATACTATAAATACAAAGGGGCTCAAAAAGGGATCCTTATGCTGGTCCTTGCACTTCGCGCCACGTGGACTTAACCCATTGCACTACTGCCCGACCCCTCTTTCCTTCTCTTTTTGTCTCTGTCTCTGTCTGAAAAAGTCTGTCTGGAGCAGAGAAGCCCTGGGTACAACTTTTCCTTTTCCTTTTAAATAAGATGTCCAAATGGTCTGTCAAAAAATAATAATAATACAGTTCAGGGTCAATTTACTAAATGCTGAAAAGCTCTTGAACAGATATAAATTTTGTTCTTTAAAGAAATGTCAGATCTGGAAATACAAAGAAAGGAAGGAACTGTGTGGGAAGCCTTGCACTCTGAATACAAGGATGTTGAAAATCTTAGTTGAGGAAACAGTTCCTTTGTGTGTTTTAAAGAAGTGTGTTTGGTGGGTAGTGTTGGTAACTGAAGCTAGGGCTCCTAGAATGCTCGCTTTGACCGTGGA
Source organism: Erinaceus europaeus (assembly GCF_950295315.1). Classification (NCBI taxonomy): domain Eukaryota; kingdom Metazoa; phylum Chordata; class Mammalia; order Eulipotyphla; family Erinaceidae; genus Erinaceus; species Erinaceus europaeus. The sequence continues at coordinate 9,826,586 of NC_080180.1, read as the reverse complement.
GCTACTCAGGCACAGGTATGCCTTGTGTTGTTGAGCTTTACCTTATTGTAGTTTGCAGTACTTAAAGTATTTGTAGTCAAAGTTTTATGGCAAGCCCACACACTTAGTCAGTCTATCCATGTCACATTTCCAATATTAAGTGTTCCCTTTGTGACTCAGTGGCAAAACTTTTAGCAAGATGGTAATTTTAATTCAGGTATTACAATAGTATTGTATATAATTATATAGACATTTAAAATGTTAAGGTGTAGAGAGTAAACATAAAATATATGCATGAGAAAACAAAGCTATATGAATCCATTTATATTCATTGTGGTGCGGAATGAACCTACAATATCCCCCAAGTATCTCGGTAATAAGAATGACTTTCTTGGGAGTCGGGTGGTAATGCAGTGGGTTAAGCACAAGTGCCATGCAAAGCCCAAGGACCAGAGTAAGGATCTCGGTTCCAGCCCCCGGCTCCCCACCTGCAGGGAGGTCACTTCACAAGCAGTGAAGCAGGTCTGCAGGTGTCTATCTTTCTTTTCCCCCTCTGTCTTCCCCTCCTCTCTCCATTTATGTCTGTCCTATACAACAACAACTACTACAACAACAATGAAAAACAAAAAAGGACAACAAAAGGGAAAATAAATAGTAAATATTAAAAAAGAATAACTTTCTTTTTTAAATCATTGAATCTTATTATATATACTTATTTATTGGATAGAGACAAGCAGAAATTGAGAGGGAAGAGGGTGACAGAGAGGGAGAGAGGCAGAGAGACACCTACAGACCTGCTTCACTGCTTGCAAAGCTTTTCCCCTGCATGTGGGGACAAGGGGTTTGAACCTGGTGCACCATCACTCAGCCCCAAGAATGACTTTATTTCTAATGAAATAAATTTCCATTTTTTCTTATAGCTAGGATAACTAGATTATTTATTTATTTATTTATTTATTTATTTATTTTACCATAAGCAGCCCCTCCAACAGCAGTCATTATTATAAAAGTTTCTGTAAAATTATTTTTCTAGAAAGCTCTGGACACATGGTAGCCTTTGATATATGATAATACAAAGTATGTATGTTTGTTTATTTTCCCTTTTGTTGTCCTTGTTTTTTATTGTTGTTGTAGTTATTGTTATTGATATCATCATTGTTATGTATGACAGAGAGAAATGGAGAGAGGAGGGGAAGACAGAGGGGGAGAGAAAGATAGATACCTGCAGACCTGCTTCACCCGCCTGTGAAGCGACTCCCCTGCAGGTGGGGAGATGAGAACTCGAATTGGGATCCTTACTCTGGTCCTTGCACTTAGAGCCAAGTGCACTTAACCCACTGTGCTACCACCCAACTCCCTTATTTACCAAGTTCTATATTATTTTCAACTGTGAAAACTTTCCAGAGCTGTCATTTTATCATTCTTAAGTTTCTAATGTCTTTATCAGTTACTTCATCAAAAAGAGGTTGAAATCAAAGCATTTTGGGGAAGCTTTAATAGGAATTCCCCTTTTTAATCGTTATTGTTCTCTGATAAATAAATTTAAATTTATAAAAAACATTTTATTTTATGAGATGGAGAGAGAGAGAGACAGAGAGAAAGGTACAGAGAGACCAGAGCACTGCTCAGCCCTGGCTAATGGTAGTGTTGGGGATTGAAGCTGGCACCAGCACCTCAGAGCCTCAAACTTGTCTTTTGCATAAACAATATGTTGTCTCCCAGCCCTTAATTTGAGCTTTTTTTCCTGCTACAGCACACATAAATTGAAAATATTTCCAGTAATTTCAGTTTTGCTTAAGTAAAAATATTCAAAATCTGAGCCTTTATAATACCAGCCATTAAGCTGACCAAAGAATCTGGGAATATATACATATACTAACAAAATATTCATATTGACATTGGAGAGATTATATAAATATACATAACATCTAACACTAAAATATTTAATATACTAATCATGTCTGCATGTAAAGTCTTTTGAGAATAAGTCAAACTTAAGAGGTTGTATTGTCATTGCCTCTGATATGCTTTATAAAAATAAAGTTAGGGGGTTGGGTGGTAGGGCAGCAGGTTATGTGCAGGTGGTGCAAAGCACAAGGACCAGTGGAAGGATCCTGGTTTGAGCCAGCTCCCCACCTGCAGGGAGGTTGCTTCACAGGCAATGAAGGAGGTCTGAAGTTGTCCATCTTTCTCTCCCCTTCTCTATCTTCCCCTTCTCTCTCCATTTCTCTGTCCTATCCAACAACGACAACAACAATAATAATTACAACAATAAAAAAACAAGGGCAACAAAAGGGAATAAATAAAAAATAAATAATTCTTTTAAAAAAAAGTAATTTCCTTATGTTGGCAAGATAATTTCCCTGTGAGGGTGCTTGCTTTGCCATGCATACAACCAGATTTGAGCCTATAGTCCCCCTCCATATACACAGACGGGGATAGTGTAGCACCCTGAGGAGCTTCTGTACTGTGATATCTCTTTCAGTTGGTCACATTCTATCAGAAAAAGACAACTAGGGAGTGAAACTCCAGAGATGACAACATAAAATGAATAATTAATATAAACACTATTTTTCAACTGGGAGTAAAGATTGAATACTTCAGAGTGCATATATATATATATATATATATATATATATATATATATATATATCACTGTAATCAAGTGGGTTTTGCTCTTGATATAATGAAAACTGGGAGGGGGGCAGTCTCTTGATCATAATGATCATTCAATGACTTTCTGAAATAAAACAATGCAGTTAAAAAAAATAGCCATCAACTCCAAAATATGAATACTTAAGAAATTAATGCTAGGGAATTATAAACTCCACAGAACATTTCCACATAGGTGCTTTAGCTGCTAACAGGCACAGAGCAGGAGATGATCCAAATAGTCCATGTATTCCTGGCATACTTAGTAAATTCTAAATATTGTAGTGGGGCTAAATGTTGTCAGTCCTGTATGAACTCCTCTCCATGGATTTGTTGACTCAAATGTGATAGAAAGACTTATCAAAATTGGGATCAGAGTATCAAAAAACACAATCTTAGAACCCGGTGCTCTCTTTCTTATTGCTCACCTAGGGAGGACACTTGGCATGTCTGGGACTAAATACCCCCATGGAAAGATCGCCTGATCAGCGACTGTGAGTGAGTTTTGTGTTCCCTCAACTCCTGACCAGTGGAACCTTCATGAGACAACGACTGCACTGCAACATCTGGAGAATATTGGAGCCAGAATCAAGATCCTGACCCTCAGAACTGTGAGTAAAACAAACCAAACCAAACAAACCAAAAAACCTTTGCTATTTAATGAGTTACCTGTCAAATGTCACCCAGGAAGTTGTTGCCTGGTCTCCCAGAAAGTAGGATTGGGTCTAGTGTCCCAGAATAGATATTTTGCACATTAACTCCAGTGGCTCTGAAAAAACTTATTAACAGAGCATTGGGTAAGGGCTACAGGCTCCATGAGAAGCAGGCACTTTCTAAAGTAGGAAATTGCAAAGAGACTTGACAATAGATTATAGTTCCGTTGTCACAGGCCTCTTTTACATTCGTAATTGGCTAGGTTGTGTTTGGACCTGTTGAACTGTTTTTATTTGCTTGACTAGTACAGGTGAGGGTTGGTGAGACAGCTGTCTCTACCTGCTGAGCCTCATGTTGGTTTTCTCAAGTGGTCAAGGTGGTCTTGGCATGGCTCTAGCTGTGGGTGCTTGAGCCAATTTGTATGTTACAAATCAATTTCCTTCATCAGGGTGTGTGACTAGTATTTGGGACACATGTCCATCTGCAGTCAATATCTAACACTTTGAGATACTTTTAAGTGATATGAAAAAAACCACATAGTTCCTTAGAGACAAACCTGTGACTGAAATATTTGTAATTAATTTGTATCTGGAGTACACTGACTTGAAGTTTGCTAGGGAGATTTTAAGTTACAATTCTGTTTTTGTCAAACTTGATGTTTCATATTAGCACTGGTGAAAACATGCAACAGTTCCTTGTTTCTGTCTCTATATGATAGTCTCTGAATATTGAAAGTAATTTAACTTTTCTAGTACTCTCTGACTCACAGTGGACTGTGCATCTTACGTGTTTGTGTGTTGATGGGGCTGCAGGGTCTGGAGTTCACATCTTTCCTATAAAAATCTTTCCTTTCTGAGACTATTCACATCCCTTGAAAATTATATCTCTATTTATTCTGGTTAATTACTTTAACCTGAAAAGATAGTGAAACATTCTCTTTTCTAAAAAATAAAATAAAATAAAAATTAAAAAAAAAAAGATAAACTGTTAGAGCCTGCTGCAGATCATTAAACTCTAGGATACCAGGAAGAATGTGGAGTTAAATTTGTATTTATTTATTTGTGAGAAATGAGTAGTGACATTGCAGAACTTGGAAACAACTATAGATTTCAAAGACTGAGAAACAGGATACTATTTTGTTCCTGCAGAGTCTTGGTTTATATACCAAAACGTTTGAGTTGAAATTCAATTTTTTTTTTTTCTAGGAGATCCTTCCAGGTAGAGGGTGAGGGGGCAACTCCTTTCTTCTCTATAAAAAAAAGAACTTTTTTTTTTTATCCTGGTGAATTTTATATGGGAAAAGACCTTATCAGCTTTCATCTCACAGTCACAGGGACAATGTCTAGGACAATGAAGCACTGACACATGGCTATTTACTGGGAGGTATTTAATAAGAAATTTGTTTCTGACCTGGAACACCTTTTGCGTTCATTTAGGATGACATTAATATGAAAAGCCAAGCCATGTTGCTGTTTAAATTCTAGATAGGTTCTATTGCAGTCTTTCGAAAATGGGTGGGCTTTAAGAATACTGGCCTTGAAAGAGCGTTCTTTGGTGGAAGCAAATTAGAATTTTATTAATTTTTGTTAGAGTTTCTCTTACACTTAAAAATGCCAATCTTTGTGGTTTTTTTGTCTTATTTTTTGTTTGCTTTTTTTTTGTTTTTCTCTCTCTTGTCTATGCCATGGAATAACTTATTTAGGGCTATAGTTCTCAGATATGATGCAGTATACACCATTTTCATCTTATGTAAGCAGTTTGTCCAAACAATGATGTAGCTATCTAATTATGACAGCCACTGTGTTAATGTAGATATCCATCATGAAAATCACTGTGTTGGATTCATGAATCAGACATTGTGCCATCACATCAGTAGAAAGGTTTAAAAGTCTTGGTTAAAAGGAAATGATTCTAATAGTCAGAGGGTGGGTGGGACAAGGTCATTAGCAAATTAGAAGATTATTTTTCTTCTAATTAGAGTAAAGGAATGATCTTTAATCCTGTAAATTACTGCTACAGAGCTCACCAAAAAAACTCCAGATTGATCTATTTAAATTTCCATGTTTGGGAGGAACTGAAGCTGCAGCTAGATGAAAAAAATCATGTTGGGGCCTGGCAGGGGAGAGTTCATTTTAGATTGTTGTTTTTTGGACTTATTTTATTTTATTTTATTTATAAAAAGGATACACTAACAAAGCCATAAGATAAGAGGGGTACAACTCCACACAATTCCCACCACCAGAACTCGTATCCCATCGCCTCCCTTGATACTTCTCCTATTCTTTAACCCTCTGGGAGTATGGGCCCAAGGTCATTGTGGGATGCAGAAGGTTGGAAGGTCTGGCTTCTGTAATTCCTTCCCTACTGAACATGGGTATTGACAGGAGACTTTTAAAACATTTTAATGCCAGTCTGCTTTAAATTGTCCTTGTGAAGAGTTTAGTCTTAAATGACTTTCACCTTGAAATTCTTTAAATCAGAAGTAGGAATTTTATTTTGTCAGCACATCTTAAATTTCCCCAAACTTGTAGAGATATTTATAAATATTAGATAAAATTTGAAAAACAATAACAAAGATATTGTTTGAAGACATAAAACTCTACCTTTTAGTGGAATAAATAGTATAACATTGTGAAAATGTTTTTAACTTTTTCTATTGGTGATTTAATGGTGGTTTATAATATTTTTAAATTACAGAGGGTAGAGTGTCCCCTACCACACTTACCACCAAGTTCTATGCAGAACTCTCCCTGTCTCCCATCCCTTGATAACCACCATAGTTCTCAGTCTAGAGGCATTGTGAAACCTTTGGTATATGACTCCATGTTAACAGTATTGACAGACTTTTTTCACCAAAGTCTGTGTCTCATCCCATCCTCCCCCCCAGACCCACCCCCACCCCATGAAGCCAAACATCCACCTTCACCCTCAACTCAGGGTTTTTACTTTGGTGCCCTACTCCAAATTCAGTTAAATACTGCTTTGAGTTTTCCCTCTCTGTTCTTCATTCTTGACAGATTCTGACAGACTTTCTTTGTTATGGGCACCATTGAGGTTCTAGCCTTGGCGTCCACAGTACTAAAAGAAGCTTCAATGCAGTGTTTTCTGTATTTCTGCCTCTGTCTTTATATCTGAAAAGTTACCCTTAAGTAGTGAAGCCCCCATCATCACAGGAAAAAAAAAAAAAAAGAATTGGGATCTCATGTACTCTCACGCACACACTATTTTCCTGCTCTGGGCCATTTTTTTATTCAGATGGAGACAGAACAAGACACACACTCACAGGGAAAGCTGCCACACAACCATACCTTCTCTGATAAAAGCACCTCCCATGCGGTGCTGGGGTTTGAACCAAGGCTGTGTGCTTGGCAAGGCGCATGCCCTGCTGGAGGAGAGACCTCTTTGGCCTACACTGTACTATTAGTCAAATACTTCTCAGTGTTGACACATGGGAATTTAACTGATTTTATCTTCTATCTTTTTTAATCTTTTATCTTCACCTTATCTTCTACCTTGTATTAGTACTCCTGACAAGTACATTGTCTAAGTTTTGCTTGCACAACAGAGCTTGGTGTATCGACAGGTGTTTCAACGAATATTTTACTTAATTCTGTATTTCAGTGCTACTTTCATATTGTAAGTGGAGGGTCTTAAGGTATCTAGGAACCTCACTGGTAATGATGACACCCAAGGATGTAATGAGATCTGTCTGTTAAGTTACCTACTGGAATGAAGGAAACTGTCTAAGGTTAGATTGAAAAAGTCTCATGACTCCATTTTACTCAGATAGGCAAGCACAACACATTATTCCAAAGGTCACAGTCAACTGTCTGGAAGACATCTTACTTACCCAGTTTGCTCTTGCTGAGCCCCGACCAATTCCTTTATTTGATCTGCTCCATATTCCAAAATGCTGCCTCTAAATGAAGTATTAGGAATCCACATTGATTTATTCAACTTGGTCTGAGCTCATTTTCTTTAATAGCTAGTGAACACACAAGGACTCCTTGGGAGAATAAGGGAACATTTCTCATTTACTAGTTTTATTTCTTGGTTTAATCACAAGTCCATTAACATACAAAATAAATGACTTATCTAGTCACTTATTTAGATTCCACACACTTTTGTAACATAACACTCATTTAAAAAAGGAAATTGTATTTTAGATTTACTTCATAACAAAAATGAGATTTTTAATTGCGTGAGAAACATTTTCAATTGAAGTACAGATTAGATGAAAATAATGGTTTTGCACTCTTAGAAAAATAACCCTATAAGATCTTGAGGCCCTTATAACAAATCATTTATAAATCCTTTATTAATGAGGTAAGCTACATATAATTAAATGTGGGTCGTTTTGATTCTCTGAGAAAAAAGCGCACAGAAAGTGATGGGCTATAATTGTTTAGAGTTTTCAAGTGCCTAAGAGTCTGAGTTTCCTATAATCAACTTCACTTTTAACCAAAGAACCTTGTCCAAATATAATTACTTTGAACTTGAAATCATATTAAATGTAAGAAGAAAAGAGAATTAATGAAACTCAAGTTCAAAAACATGGCTACACTTCACTACTTCTCTGTTGCTATCTAATTATTGTATGCTGTGGAACAAGGGCAGATTAAACTTCATCCTTTCATTGTGAAAGCTTTATATAGATTCTTTCTGAATAGGATCTAATTCTAGTTATTCTGTTTAAATGTGAAAAGATGAAGTTTTAATCATTTGGGTGTATTCTGATGAAAATATAAATTGCAAGGTCATTTCTGTCAGCTATTTGTACATGTTAAAGTTCATACAGAAAAATAGATTTATTTTTAATATTATTCTCACTTGTACAAAATTTATATTTAATTTTGATTTCTCAAGTTTCCACTGATTTTGTTTTCTTGGTATTTATATATGTATATATATAATATATATGTCTTATAAGATTAAAATATGTATTACACACACACACACACACACACCAGAGTAGTGGTGGTTGTTTTTACCCTTTTATACCTTTTAGAGAGTGACAGATATTGGAAAAACTTGACTTTCTATTTTAAGAGCAAAACACAAGACGAAAGAGGTTTTTGTACTTTAGAAACCTTGACTTACAAAATCAAAAACAAAATTCTCCAGAAGCTTGTAATAAGTCCATAAACATTAGACTAAAAGAATGTATGAGGTTACTATTTTCAGTGTGAATAGATTATATATATTTGGGTCTAGGAAAAGGAAATTTACAATAAGGCAAGAGAACAAAAACTTGGTGTTTTTTTAATAAAGATTTTTATGTTTTTTTAAAGCAGTTTAAGAGAATGAGAAAGAAATGTCCCATGTTTCCTACTCCAAGATATGCATAATTTCCGTTAACCCATTTTTCCACCAGAATGTGTGTGTGTATGTTTTCAAGGACCAATGTAAGGATCCCAGTTTGAGTCCCTGGCTCCTGCAGGGGGTTCCTTTCACAAATGGTAAAGCAGGTCTGCTGTGTCTTTCTCCACACACCCCCAACTTTTGTCCTCTCCTCCTTTCTCAAATCCTCTATCCTATCCAACAACAATGATAGCAATAATAACAGTAACAACAAAAATAACAAGGGCAACAAAAATGGAAAAAAATGGCCTCCAGGAGCAGTGGATTTGTAGTGCAGGCACCAAGCCCCAACAATAACCCTGGAGACAAAAAAAAAATGAACATGTATGTGTGTATAATATAAATATATAGATACATATATATTTATAGTTTATATGCATAAATGTATATAAAAATAATTAATTGCCATCTAGTTCAGTAATTCTAAGGACCTAACAGAATATCTGCATCAGAGAAGAATATTGAAAAAAAAAAAGCACACTTATCTGGAGTGAATAAGCCACACAAAAACAAGTATTTAGGAAACTACCATGAAAAGTGGATGAATGAACTATCTCAAACCAAAGCCATTTTCACTAAGGCTTATACTATCTTACTGCATAATATGAATAGAAACATTTAATACCATAGTATCAAAACAAAATATATCACCTAAAGTAAGGGCTTTAAAGAAAAAAAATACATTGCCATTCTATTAAGAGTATGTTTTTCTACAAAAACATTTTGTTCATTTTCTTTAATGATAAAATAAGGCTTTTTTTTTTTTTCCTTTTTGGAAGAGACCAGGGCAGTGGTGCCCAGGAGGAGAGAGAAGGATTTTCTATATATACTATATCATCTGCAAACACTCTGAGCACCTCCAGGCTGCAGAGTCGGATACCTGAAATGAAATTACTCAATGGCTATTTCTGATAATATAGTCCTAGTATTTGTAAAAGGAGATGATAAATAAGTTAAAGTAGATACTAAACCCCTTCCAGGGGCTGAAATTGGTGATAATTCATAGATTGTACTTAAAGAAATTCTAAGTGTCAGAGTTGTTGATTACATAGATGCACAGCTATTAATGTGTTTCTCACCTGATAATAAAGAAACAGACACCACAGATGAATAAGAAATGGCATTGAAGGAGTTTAAAGAAATATTTATTGCTAGTATTTTTCTTATTATATATTATTTAAAAACATGTGTATGACATAAAATAGGTGGTGAGTATATGTCTAATAGGTGTGTTTTGAATTTGGCCACTAAACAAAAAATTACTTAGGAAATAAAACATTTATATAATGAGTTGATTTATATTTTAATTTTAATGAGTTTATAATGAATTTTTTCACAGGGAAACACTGAATATAAAAGGAATTCATCCGAAGTTGTTGAAATTTGTTATTTTGATTATTCCCATTAGATAAAATAACTAAGTTTTGCTTTAAAAATTCAAAAGCAGCATTCTTCCCCTAATAGTTTTAGCTAGCTGAGTAACATCAACATTTTCCCATTTGTTTGAAAATAATGCAAAACAAAGGAGAACAGAAAGCCTGCCAAATTTCAATTGGCTTTACACTAAGAACACAGATAAGCTTGTCTACTCAAAATGAATTTTTTTTCTTTGTGCTGATTACAATTCTTTGCATCAATGCAACTCTAGATAAGATAATTCATTTTGTTTTCTGCCAATCCTGTGCTTAATGTCCATTTCTCAGCTTCATTAATAACCACTCCAAACAAAACATTCACCTTTCAATTATATTATACAGATAATCATTATTCTCAGTGATAGAGATTCTAAGAGTGGTATAACAATGTAAGGGGTAACTCTTAGCAGAAACACTCAGTCCTATATTGTTCAATAATTTCCTGGCTTTTTTGTTTTGTTTTGCTTTATTTTTTGTTTTTTACTGGAATCTTTAGAATTTTCTACATAAACTATTCTATCATCTGCAAACAATGATAGTCTAACTTCTTATTTTCTGATCTGAATGTGTTTCCCTTACCGTTTAAGTAAAGATTTACTACTGAATTCTTTAGAGATATTTTACTTACATATCTTAAAGTTTGTTATTTTAATAGGCTTTTTCTGATTTAGCCTCTATTTTTAGCCATGTGGCATTTTATGTAATATGTCTTTAATTTACATATCTCTATACGTACATTATCATTCAACTTTTTACTTCCATTGTCTCACATTGCTGCAAATCTTTGAGAAAACTTTTCTATGTCCATAATATTCTCTTAATTTACTTTTAATTTCTCTCTTTAATTAAAAAATGCAATTATAGAAGCCATTCATTCCACCTTGTATACCTCCTAATGACCCTGGGTCTCATACTCCCAGAGGGATAAAGAATAGCAAAGCTGTCAGGGCAGGGGATGGGATACGGAGTTCTGGTGGTGGGAATTGTGGAACTGTATCCCTCTAATCCTATGGTCTTGTAGGTGTTTCCATTTTATAAATAAAAATATTTTTTAAATTATTGATGAGATAATCAGAGCAAATTCTCTAGCATACGCAATGCCAGGGATCAAACTCTGGATCTCATGCTCTTAAATGCACTTCTCTAATCACTGTACCACCTCCTGATCTAGCATCCATCCTACCACACACACTCCTTTTTTCTTTTTTTCCCAGGGTTTTTTTCAGTTTTAGCTTATTGTGGTTCTGGGGATTGAGTGTTGGGTCTTAGAGCATAAGGTATGAAAGTTCACTGCAACGTTACTGATGCTGTGTTGCTGTATTACTGGGAAGTCCAGTGCAACAGTTTTCAATGTATATATTTTTTATCCCTTTTGCTAAATTTACTTGGATACCTAATTTTGTATGGATTTAACTATATATACATATACTATCTTTGTGATTAGAATAAATTTTGTCTTATAAATTTTATATTCTTTTATTCCTTCATAATTTTCATCATTTCTTTTATCCCATGTTCTTTCTCCACTACTTTTCACATCTTTAGTTCCAAGCTTATTAACTTAAAGCATATTTTCTTGGGCCAGGGATCTATGTAGCAGTAGTGCAGAGGATTTGCACGGGGCAGGTCCTGGGAGCATTCACTAGCACTGTATAATGCCAGAGCTGAGTAATGCTCTGGACTCTCTCATGAAAATGTCCAGGTAGAGGTAAGGCAATGGTGCACCTGCTTGAGCACACGTTACCATGCTCCAAAACCTGGCTCAAGCCCTCAGTCCCTACCGCAGAGGGAGAAGCTTCACTAGTGGTAAAACAGTATTATAGGTCTGTCTCTCTCTCTCTCTCTCTCTTCCTCTAATCTAACCCTCCCCTCTCAATTTCTCTCTGTCCTATCAAGATAAATAAATAATAAAATGAGTAAATTGATCTCAAAAAGTATATCTTGAATACTATAAATATACAGCATATTCTTAAAGTTTTGAAATCAATCGAGATCATAAATCTTAGGAGTTACTATATAGTAGATAGAAATGCTCTGCTGAACTGATCTGTTGATGTGTTAGTGGGCTTTCATTGGCCCTCTGTCATCTAGCATTTCCTGACTTCTATGACGGTAGACTAAAATTTCCTTTACTAGAATATAAAGGGAATATATTCATAATTTTACATGTAGAAGCTGTCATTCTTATAAAATTGGAATACAATGTAAAGTTTGGGAACTAGATAACTAAAAGTTGAGGACTGATACTTAAATATGGAGAACTAGTGTCCTCATGTGTGTAATAGGCTGTTTCTTCATGTGTGTAATTGCTTAGGTGAGGGTCAGTGGGAAAAAGAAAGATACAAGCGTATGGAAGAGATATGGAGTACATTTACTTGCATGCTATTTCTACTTATGTGCTTTAGAATTAGATGGCTGAAATAGGTTGACAATTTTTAGAAGAAAAAATGGTTGGAAGATAACACAGAAAAAAGCAAAATTATATTGTCTATAGGCAATAAATGTGCTACTTAAATATAATAATTTAGGTATACCTATACATTCCACAGGATTTAAATGTTTACATTTCTTCTGGCACTGAAGTTCAATAGGTAAGACTGTCCAGTCATATTCTCCGATGTCCTCATTATCTAAAGAAGATGGTCAATGTATACTTCTTGCCCTCTGACAGTCAGAAGACCTTTTTGTTTGCTTTTTTTCCCCCTTTAGTTCTGAGATAATCTATTTTAAGAATGTCGAATGTCCTTTAAGGTGGCTATTCCTTCACCATTCTCCTGTTTTCCCAGCTTAAATTTTTCCAACTGAGAAATCATCTTTGGCTTGCCTATTCTGTTAAAAATTATCTATTTCATCATGTCTTAACTCTCATTCATATTTAAAATAGTCAGTCAATTGTATTCGGTGATTAATCTTTAAAAAATTGTATTTTAATCAGATTGCTATGTTGAGATTATGAGTGAAAATAGCAAGAAATGAGCTCAAGTAGCCACATGAGACTTAAACACAGGGATTAATGTTGACTTCATGGGTAGAAGACAAATGTACCTGTTCTATACTTTACCTGCAGAAAGGCTGCTCAAACTCTTTTGTCAGGTAGGAGGCATTAAGAAAATTGGCAACCCTTTAAAATACTTGTGCAATAAGTAACTGCTGAAATCATTGTTGAAATCCCAAAGAACTAGTTATGACATGCACATTAATACTAAATGAGTTCATCACGATTAGTATTGTGCCAATACATATCAGAGGAAATTAATAACGATCAGCTATTATTTTTAAGACCTGCTACATAATTCAAATACCATTCCATGAAATGTGAATACTTTTCATGTATACATAGCAGAAAATCTTACACGTTTTTCTTAAACCTAGTTTAGTTTAACACTTTCTAAATACTTTTTCTCCATAAATATTTATTGCTGGAGAGTATAATGTTTCTCATAGTCACCTAATGAAAAATAATTGAGACATCAGATAAATTTATTTTAGGTAATGGAACTTTGATTTTTTTTTTTTTCTTATTGCTGCGGCTCGCTGCTACACTAAGAATCCACTGCTCCTGGTGGCCATTTTTTACCGTTGTTGTTGCTCTTGTTGGATAGGACAGACAGAAATTGAGAGGGGAGGAGAAGATAGGAGGGGATAAAGAAGACAGACACCTGCAGACCTGCTTTACTTGTGAAGTGAACGCCCTGCAGGTGAGGAGCTGGGGACTTGAACCAGGATATCTTGAGCAAGTCCTTGTGCTTTGCACTATGTGAGCTTAACCTGGTGTGCTACCGCCCAGCCCCCCAAATTTTGATTTTTTAAATTTATTCACTATTTCTTTATAGCAAGCAGGAAAGTCTTTTTTCCCCCCCAAAGTGACATTCTCTTTCCCAAATTAAAGGATTTTGAGTAGTAAGGCAAATTCCCTATGCAGTGCATGGCTACTCTGTCATTTTTTCCAGGGGAAAGCTCAGTGCATTTCTGCAAAGCATCACTGGTACAGGTTGGAATCTGTACAAGCGCTGGAAAGCCTGAGTAAGTCCAGATTACTTTAACATGAACTGCTGTCATAGATCAGTCTTCTTAAAATGTTTGTTTATTTATTTATTTATTTTGGATACACAGAAACGGAGGGTAGGGAGTGAGAGATCCGCAGCACTATTTCACTATTTCATAGCTTGTGAAGCATGTGAGACCAATGAGTTGAACCTAGATACTTGCAACATAATTATTTTTAGGATTTAGGAGGTGGCACAGTGAGTATGGCACTGAGCTTGAATGTACAAGGTCTCAAGTTCAATCCCTTATATTCTATATGCCAGAATGATGCTCTGGTATATCGTCTTTCTCTTTCTCTTTCTCTTTCTCTTTCTCTTTCTCTTTCTCTCTTTCTCTTTCTCTCTTTCTCTTTCTCTTTCTCCTTTCCCCCTCTCCCCCTCCCCCTCTCTCCCTTTCCCCCTCCCTCTCTGTCGCTCTACAGCTTCTGTAAATAAATACATTTCTTTAAAATATTTTAGTGTTTTTATAAAATTATTTATACATTTTAATATTGCTATTGCAGGGTCAGTGGTCTACATCTTCCATCTCAATTTCTATCTGTCCTAGAAAATCAAAGAAAGGGGTGGGGGAGAAAGAAAAAAATGATTGCCAAGTGTAGTGGGTTCATGTGCAGGCACCAAACCCCAAGGATAACTTCAGCCATCAATTTTCCTTTTTTTTTTTTTTTTTCACCTTTGATAGGGCTGGTAGAAATTGACAGAGGAAGGGACATTAGAGTCAGAGAAACACCTCCGGACCTGCCTCACAGCTAGGGAAGCTCCCCATCCCCATCCCCACCACCACCTACAGGTGGGGCACGGGGGCTCAAACTAGGTCATTGTATATTAGCAATGTGGGCACTCGACCCGGTTCACCACCACCTGTCCCCTGACCTCAGACCTGATTTCAGGATGTCTCAAAGGGTAATTTTGTTCTTTGGGAGGATTTCAAACAAAATCCTCACCAAAATTATTATTATTTTTTTATTTAAGAAAGGAGACATTAACAAAACCATAGAATAAGAGGGGTACAGTTCCGCACAATTCCCATAACCCGATCTCCGTATCACACCCCCTCCCCTGATAGCCTTCCTATTCTCTATCCCTCTGGGAGTGTGGATCCAGGGTCTTTGTGGGTTGCAGAGGGTGGAAGGTCTGGCTTCTGTAATTGCTTCCCCGCTGAACATGAGCATTGACTGGTGGATCCATACTCCCAGTCTGCCTTTCTCTTTCTCTAGTAGGGTGGGGCTCTGAGGAAGTGGAGCTCCAGTACACATTGATGGGGTCGTCTGTCCAGGGAAGTCTGGTCAGCATCTTTCTGGCATCTGGAACCTGGTGGCTGAAAAGAGAGTTAACATACAAAGCCAAACAAATTGTTGAACAATCATGGACCTAAAGTCTGGAATAGTGCAGATGAAGTGTTGGGGGGTATTCCCTGCATGCTCTTGTGTACTTCTGCTTTCAGGTATATATTTCCCCTAGTTTATGGGCACGGGTGAACCTATGCTCTATCTCAGGGGACCTGGACTATCTAGATTTGGGGACTTTATTGGAGAGTGGACCACCTGGAATGGAATTAGAGAATACTATGAAAGGAAAGGTCTTACCCGAGTGATGAAGCTGAAGGCTTGTCATTCCACACCTGAAGTCTCTGGTCACAGTATGAAGTGAAGCATGCTGGGGTGGCACTCTTGCGTTGATTAGGTTGCGATCCGCAGATGCAATATTATCTGATTTGAATTGAGAGCAGTATGCAGAAAAGTGGGCCCCACCCTAAGGTTCCAGGACTGGGGGAAATATAGGCTCTATAGTGGAAGTGTGAGGTTCCTGTTGTCTTAGGGTTCAAGAAGACCATAGGAAAGACCAAAATTATTTTTAAGAATACTTCTCTACCATATATTAAAAAGTAAAGCAGCAAAACCTTTGTTACACAGAGTTTTAAGTTTCCAGAATAGGAAGCAGGCAAGAAGCAGAGATAACTGGAAAACAAAGCAGACATCCGTAATTTTTCAAATTACATTGGAGATAAACTGTCCTTTGTCATCTTCAAGAATATACATTCTACTCCTGTGATGGATGTCTAAAGATAACACTCTGGACTTTTTGATAGTTTTAAAAATAAAGGCATATCCTAGTTTAAAAAAAGAAAGAAAAAAAACCCCCGATCATAAAATGCAAGGGTTTTATGAGCAAAGTAATTTCAGTATGGAATTCATGTGAGCTTTTTGCATTTTAGCTTGTCACACTAAATCTAGGATGCTCAGCCAAAGTTGGCTATTATAATTTGTTAATATTACAAATACTAGATGTCCTTCCCTCCCCCCCCTTTATTTTTATTTTAGTTAACTATTTATTGGTTTTTTGATAGAGCAGAAATTTAGAGGGAAAGAGGAGCTAAAGAGAGAGCAAGAGAGACCTGCAACACTGCTTCACTATTCATGAAGCTCCCCCACCTTGCTGCTGGGGACCTGGAACTTGAATCCAAATCCTTGTACTTGGCAATTTGTAAGCTCAACCAAGTAAACTTCTGGCCAGCAACACCCCTTTGTATTTTGATCAAGAGGTGATATCATTTTTCATGAGCCTTATGCATCATTTTAACACAGAGATCTCTGTAACTTTTGTTTTATTCAGTGCCAAGGATTGACTCTAGCACCTCTGGGAACTCAGGCATGCGAGTCATGTGTAGTAGTCTCTGTCTACTCTGGCCCTTTGATTTTGTCATCTGCTATTTAGTAGCTGGTCCACTTGACATTGCTTGTACTGGACGGATGTTTTTCATGTACTGCATCTATTCAATGAATGCATTATATGTCCCTAATGCTAAACTCAGGTTTCTTTTCAGACCCCTTGATAAGCTTTTCCTCTCTTGATATCAACACTTTCCCCTAGACTTTGAGACTCTTAATCCCTACCTTTTGAGCCTATAATTTGGAAGCTACATTTCTGTGGAATGCTGCCATGTTATGACTTGAGTCACTTGTGTGACACTGTGTGACTGCTACTTGGAGAAGAGATCAGGTCTCTTGCAAGGACACAAAACAAATAGTATTAATTTGCAAATATGAAACAGTGATATATCAATCATGGAGGGTGTCATTATTGCTTTGTCCTAATTTTTAATTATATAGTCAAAGAATTCTTTAGTATAAACTATTATGTCAATACCCTCATGCCATACATATTCTGTTCTAAGTTAGATTGATTTTATTCTTATATGTGGATGGATTTTAATACACATAGATAATTTAAAATCTTGGGCACTTGACTTAATGTTTAAATATAATTAGATGCATGTGGAAATGTTAGATTTACTAGAGTTTGACTATGTCAGAACATAAATGTATATACACTACACATTTTTATTAGATACATAAGATTTTAGAATATAGAAAATACTGCAATGTCAGTGTTTTTAATTTTTTTAAGCTTCACTTAAATTATGATTCAATATAGACGCTTGTTGTAGACGCTTTTATATCTAACTTCTATGCACAATAGCAACCATTTTCTACTTACCTAAACAATTATACATTTTCAAATTAGAAATTATTACAGGGCCCAAGCAGTGGAGCACCTGGTTAAGTGTACACACTGCAGTGCACAAGGACCCAGGTTCAAGCCCCTGGTCCCCACCTGCATGGGGAAAGCTTCATGAGTGATGAAGTAAAGCTGCAGGTGTCTCTCTATCTCTCTCCCTCTCTATCTTCCCCCCACCCCCTCAATTTCTCTCTCTATGCAATAATAAATAAAAATTTTAAAAAGAAATTAATACATTTATTTAATACATTTATTTAATAAAAGAAATAAAAAATATACTTTCATATAGTTACTTTGTTTATGAATATTTAAATTGTGTTGAAAACATAATTAAAAATTCATTTCATAAAATAGTTGACTCCAGTTTTAGGTATTTTTATTGAAATTTTTTCCCACAAAACTATGCATACTTATATAATCCTTATCTAGGGATATTAAGTATAAAACTACTATTTTTATTATCACCTCATAGTGCATAATGATAATAACTGAAATAAGATACACCCAAATCTATATTATCGATATATATGGATATATCATATGGTCTGTCCATTTCAATTTGCCTACAAGAATTAGAAACGATCTGAGCAATTATACACATGTATGTTTGTATGCACATACTACATTGTATGATTTATCTATGTAATCATTAAGATCTGCATACTTTTCTATATATCTAGTTCTTTTTGTTTAAAGAATTTATTTATTTATTCATGAGAAAGATAGGAGGAGAGAAAGAACCAGACATCACTCTGGTACATGTGCTGCCGGGGATTGAACTCAGGACCTCATGCTTGACAGTCTAGTGTCTTAGCCACTGCGCCACTGCCCGGACCACTATATATCTAGTTCTGATAACTTCTTGCTCAGAGTTGTATTGGTTCTTCTAGAACTATTTTCTTTCCCTATAATCTTTAGAATCTTTTGCCAGGATATACAAAATAGCTTTATGGGATTTTTTTTATTGAAAGTGAATCTATAAAACTGGGACAAACTGACATATGTACAATATTAAAATCCCCAGTCCATAAACAAGAAATAACATTCTCTATATCTCTATATCTCTTATTTTTTCTTTTAGGCTCTTTAAATTTTCTATATTTTGTACATATTCAATTATATTTTTATTTATTATTCATATTTTGTGTCCTTGTTTGAAATAATTTATTTTCAAATTTCAATTAGTTCTCCTATACAGGGAAATAACTGACATCTGGATATTTTGTTGCTGTGATCTTGTTATATTTATTTGTTATATTTTGGTTGCTGTTGTTTTTAGGGGATTCACTAAATAATTGTGCCATTTATTATCAAAGATTGTTGTTACTTCACTTGTACACATCAGTTTCCTTTACCATCTTAATTAGGTGGAATTTATAGTACAGTGTTGAATAAGTGTGAGAGAAAATTGTCCTTGTGTTATTAATTATTTTATAAAGAAAAATGTAATCTTAATCATGTTTGTTATCTGCTTTAGGATTTTTTTTATAATTTCACAGGGGAAGAAGAATGTCATACACAACAGTTGTTCACACATGGGTTCAATTTTTCATCTTTGTGATAGGTATTTGCAAGTACTCTCAACCCTGAGCTTGGGTCCTTTCCCCCCATCTTCCACCAGGACCCCAATGCCATCTCTTCCTCCTCCCTTCTTCAACTTCCTTTCCTTCCCTAGAAACTTTTTCTTTATTTTGTTGATCCCATAAGATATTGAGTTTATTCCAGCTATGATTTATTTATTTTATTTACTTCTTTTAGGATAAGATGGGTACAATTCCGTACAATTTCCGCCACCAGAATTCCATATCCCATCCCCTCCCTTGAAAGTTTTTCTATCTTTTGCTTTGGTACAAGATCTCTTTTTGCAGTTGAATACTGGCTTATGTTGGCTGATTTTTAGTATAGATACAACTTTGTATACTTTAACAGCTCCCACCAGAACGTTTTGTATAATTATCATTCTATTCAATATGTCAGTATAGTTTTGTTGAAATGTGTGTTCATCATTTTCCTTTATTTCCTCAAAGCATGTTATTAGGGTGTTAGTAGTTTACAGTATTGCTGTTGACATGTGTACAATATCTCTCATCTACCTGTGATAAGTATCTGCATTCATTTTCATGAAAAAATGTGAGTCTGCAGTTTTCTTCTTTTATAATGAATGCCTTTACCTGGTTTTGACATAATAGGAATTCTGGCCTCATAGTGAATTAGAAAGGATTCAGACTGCTTCAAATATTTAGGAGAGCTTTTAGATTGTTGACGATTATCTTTTCAATTTCTCCTAAATTCACCGATAGAACAACCATATGAACTTGATAATTTTTTTAGAAAGTGTTTTAAATCATTAATTCAATTAAGATCAAGTTTTTCAGATGAGATGTTTCTAATTACAGGATTTTGATAACATGTTTTTACAAATTGAGCTCAACTCCATCTGTTATTAAATTTAAGGGCAGAGAGTTATTGAAAGGATCCCTTTATTTCCTTAAAGGCCCATCAGATCATTAACAATAGAAGGTTCTGACTCTAACTAAAATCCTATATGGAATCCTTCCAGAGACTACAGGCAACTGCAAGGATTTCCCTGAAGGCTTGGGAGTTAGCTGCTCTCTCCTGACAAAAATTGTTTAGTCAGTGAAATGCAGTTTTTCTGGAGGAAGTTGGGAGTCAAGGACTTAGTTCACTATATTCCAGCTTTCATTTCAATCTTCTATTCCATCCACAAGCCATGCTGTAGTCTCTGAGCTCAGCTGTTACCATTTGAAGGTTTCCCTTCTGAAGAAGTTCCCATTTGCTTCTGCCAAGACCTGCTCTTTAGAGTACCTTGACTAGGATTCTTTCATCCACTCTTCATCGATTTCCCAACCAATTATTGTCATTACTGAAGTAAGGAGTTACAAACATTTTCTCTGTCAAGACTGAAGCCAGAAGATTTTTACTGATACTTTTATGCACTGATATATTTTAATAGCAATATGCTTATTTCGGCTATATCATAAAATGTTTTGCTAAGTTGTGATTTCAAAACTATGCATTCATATAGTTACAGCATTTCAAAACTGATTGTTCAAGCCTGGTGATGTAAACATTATTGTCTGAAAACCTGGCTGGCTCTGAAGGTATATCATCATTTTGATTCCTACTCTTGTTCACTTTGCCTTGACCTATTTTTCTTTGAGCTCTAATATCAGACAATTTGAAATTAAAAGTGGGCCACATTTTGTTGTTTTGCTCTCTGGTCTCCCCAGCATGTTTGTTTTCTACTGAAGTAAATTTTCCCCTCTTACTACTAATACTGTTACTATTCTATTGTCAAATTTGCATGTAATACACAATATTTTATATTATAAATATAAAACTCTAAATGTCCATAAAAGTACTATTTTAGCTGTGTATTAGACATTTTTTCCATTATATAATTCAATGTTTTCATTTCTTTTCATCCCTTCAACAAATAATTATTGAAGTTACTTGATAATTTTTACTAATACAGTTCACATTATCATTGTGCTATTAAATATAATCATAAAATACACCTTGCTTAAAAACTATGATTTTAAGAGGAAATATGTTACTATGTTTTGACTTCATTTTTCATAGCATTCTAAGGATAAATGCAAAGATTGTGTGTTAACTGTTGGAGGTATACATCACTATGTGGATATAAGTGTGTGTGTGTGTGTGTGTGTGTGTGTGTGTGTACCAGTGAAATTCAGTGTAGTTTTCTTACATCCCCCATCCCCAGGGAGATTGTCTGTCTGTCTGTCTATCTATCTATCTATCTATCTATCTATCTATACATTCTTTTTCAATTTTATCAAATATTGAGGTGGTATATTGAAATCTACCACAATGGTAGATTAAAATTTTGGTCCATTTTTTACCTGGTGTATTTGAAGTCAGATTCCAGGTGCATTTAACTTTAGTATATTGGTTGATATATACATTATTGTTATAAAATAATCTTACTCATTTCTGTGTAAAAACTCACTTGACTTTTTTCTGTCTTTTGATGAGAATTTGCTTGATAACTACATTTTAGCAATAGTATCTCTAAATTAATATTTAGATGTGTTTCTATTGCAAGTTTACCTAAAACAGTATTTTTTAAATAACAAATATTAATATTTTAATATACTTTCCCTTTTTTGTATGACTCGTTTGCTATTCTGTTTTGGTTACTATTTTATATTTTGTTTCCTTCCTTACAACTGATATTTTAAACTCATACTTACCATATTAAAGCTTAACTGTGTTAGTTCTATCACACAAATAATAATGTCCTGATTCTAGTTCTTATCCTCCATTTGTCTCAATAGTCAATTTTTCTTTTTATATTTTAGGCTTATCTCACACATTTTCTTTTTTTTTTCTTTTTTTATATAATTAAAAAATTATTTATTTTTATTTATGAAAGGATAAGTTAACAAATCCATAGGATAGGAGGGGTACAACTCCACACAATTCCCACCACACAATCTCCATATCCCACCCCCTCCCCTGATAGCTTTCCCATTCTCTATCCCTCTGGGAGCATGGACCCACGGTCATTGTGGGTTGCAGAAGGTGGAAGGTCTGGCTTCTGTAATTGCTTCCCCGCTGAACATGGGCGTTGACTGGTCGGTCCATACTCCCAGTCTGCCTCTCTCTTTCCCTAGTAGGGTGGGTCTCTGGGGATCTCACATTTTCTTAACTTAGCAGAAGTTATTATTGGCTTTCAGTATTTAACATTTTTGGGGATTTTTTTTTTTTTTTGTCTCCAGGGTTATTACTGGGGCTTGGTGCCTGCACTACAAATGCACTGCTCATAGAGGCTATTTTTTCCCTTTTGTTGTTGCCCTTGTTTATCATTGTTGTTATTATTGTTGTCATTGCTGTCATTATTGTTGGATAAGACAGAAGTTGAGAGAGGAGAAGAAGATGGGGAGAGAAAGATAGACACCTGCAGACCTGCTTCACCACTTGTGAAGCAACTCCCCTGCAGGTGTGGAGCCAGGGACTCCAACAGGAATCTTTACATGCCAGTCCTTGTGCTTTGTGCCATGTGCACTTACCCTCTGCACAGCCCCCCAATGTAGTCATGTTTTACCAGTTATATTGTATTTAAACATTTTCTTTTCTTCCCTTTTATTATATATTTGAGTAAATATTCACTAGCTAATCTCTGTATAATTTTTTTTTTAGTTTTTCAAATAAAAAAATAAGATTTTTTTACTGTAAGTGAAAGAAGATAGCAGATGAAGTATTAACTCAGTTCTTGCACAAGGTGGTACTAGTGGTTGAACCTGTGTCCTCTGTGGCCTCAGGTCTGCATGTCTTATGCTCTAATAAGTTGAGTCATCTACCTGGCACAGATGCTTTATTCACAGTGATAGTGATATACTAAAACATACTTAAAAATGTAGGGGTTATTTTATTTGAGCAGAAATGAACTAGAACAAGGAAATATAGACTTAGAAAATAGCAACTATTAGGAATTATACAAAATGGAAAACTACTTCTGTAAAGGAGCAACTAAAACATTAATCTAGGCAAGAAAATATCATAAACAAAGTCAGGTTAATTAATTATTACAAGATGGCTTTTATTTAGGGAGGCAGATATATGACAGATTATCCAACTGGTGATTTCTGATAGGCTGGATTAAGATGATTTTTTTTTTGATAGTGACAAAATGACAGGTTGAAAGAGGCCAAAACATTTAAGCTTCTTTCAGTACTTTGGGAAGTAGGCCTAAACTGGGACATGCACAGAACAAGGCAGAGCGTTCTCTAAGCAACCTATTTCCCTGGCCCAAGAAAGCTTTTCTGGAAGATCCAAAACTCTATAATTAAATCTTTATTGACATGAAACTTAGCCCATATAATTCCATTTTTGACACATTGCTTTTTCCCCAAAACAACAAATATAACTATTGAGTTCTGAATTCTGGTTTTTGAAGTACTTATTTCATTAACACTTTGAAAAATGTGACATCAAGTCTCTATATTGTAGATAGAAACCTGAAAGAATTAGAGTCAATGATCCAACAACAAAATGGTGTGATGCCAGGCAGATAGCTCTGTTAGAGTACCGGCTTGCATTCCTGACACCCTCATGTCACAGGTTCAATCTTTGACACCTTCTTATATGCCATATCTGAGAAGTTGTCTCATTTCTAAATTTTTCTGTCTGTTTGTCTAAGGTAATACTATCTACTATCTTAATTTTGGCTTTCTATCTTTGGTCTTAGATGGATTTAAGTTATTGCTAAAGAAGTAGTAAGCAACAAATTAGAAGAAATAACATATAAGTAAAGTGAATCATTTCATTGATAAAAAAATCTGAATTTTCTTACATTGAATAATGTTACATTTAAGATCTCTTATTATGCAGAGCTACAACTTTATGGTGTAACACTAAACTTTATTTTTTTTCTTGAGTAAAATTAAAACTTTAATTTAGAGCACAATTTTAATTTTTACTATTATGATGATTTACTAATGCAGTGAAATTCTGTGCAGCATGAATGAGGCCTTAAATATGTCAAATAATAATCAGGGTTTTATGTAAAATTGCAACACTGCAAGGTTCTTCTGTCACTCTGTATTGCCAATTTATCTCCTTCCTCGGGACCAAATTTATATTTCCCATACAGACCCTTAAATTGCAAAGACTAACTAGATTGAATAATGATATAATATAACATTATACTACTTTATCCTTCTTTTTTGAATTAGTTATTTCTAGAATCATAAGAAACACCAGATTGGTTTTTATTATTAGAAATTAATGACTTGAAGTTGCAATAGAAATAATTATGATGGCCAAAACCAAAGTACACCCTCACTAGTTTTAAGCTTTTTATATGTAACATGTTTGTTGGGAAACATTATTGTGCCCATTTTAGAGATGGAAAAAGTCAGGCAAAGAGGAGGAAAGTGACAGTGTCAACACTGGAGTCTACGCTGATATGAATTCAAATGATTTTACCATAACTATGTTCTCAAAAAATAGTGACATGCAATTCTGTAACTCTTTGCACTTATTTTAGTATCATTCCTATATTATTAGATTACTAATCAATTTTAATATATTTATAATTAATATTTCTAATTATCTGGAAATTTAGAATTCATGGGGAAATTAAAGAAAAATACATAAAACCTTTTTAAGACAAATATTTCTTTATAAATTTATGCATAAGGGAATTGACACAAATAATGTACTGCTACAACAGTCCTCTAAGTGACCTAGTTACTTCAAGCCTGAGAACATTTCATGGAAACAGTGAAAAGCTCCTTTTAAATCGATCAGACAATAAACTACAGAGACAAGGAAAAAGCTAATTTGTTTTTCCACCAGTTTATGTTGTCTTTTAATGTCATCTATAATATTTTAAATAGAATAAAGGTTAGATTGTATGTCCTAAGAGACTGAAATTAAAATATTATTTTTATATCAAAATTGAAGTCAACATGATTTTTTTATTTCTATTTTTCAAAATAGTATCTCAACATTTTATTTTCTAGAAGCATGTTTTAGGGAATTTCTAAAGAATAATGCAATGAAGTTGGCAAGAAAGCACATTTAGATAATGGTCCTACTTTGTCGTGTGTGAATCAGGGTTAGTCTGTTCTCTACCCCACTGGGAAAGACCTTGGTGCTATGCTCTCTCTCTCTCTCTCTCTCCTCTTTCTCTCTCTCTCTCTCTCTCCCCCTTTGTCTCTGTGTGGTTTTCTGTCTGATAAAAGTCACTTTGGGTCAGTCTGGGTAATGACAAAAAAAAAGATAGCATATTAAATGTTATTTTTTTTGATAATTTTTTCTGAGACATTTCCTATAGATTATTGTGACCAGGTAATTTAGATGTTCTGAAGCTGCAGTCCAATCCTTGCTTTCAATGTTTACTATCTTTATTTATTTTGGAAAAATTGATACTTTTATACCCTTTATGTAAGAATAGAGAAGCTAATACTGCTTCACAGTTATATTTTTAATTAATTATTTACTTGTATAGGAAAGTAGAAAGAGAGAACCAGAGCGTCACTCGACACATGCAATAGAAGGGATATAACCCAGGAACTCCTTTCTTTAAGTCCAAAGTTCTAGCTGATGCATCAGTTCCTGAGCTATTTGTCATATTTTGAAATTTAATTAGTTAATACTTGTAGAACACTAAGACATGCATAAAGAACACAAAATATCAATTAACATATATAGGAAAAAAATCAAATCGTTACGGTCTATCGTGATATTAACCATTGTAATTGTTGAAATTGTGTTCGATTTGAATAGATGCATATAAGTGGATCAAGTTGTTTGAGGAAACATTCATTGTGAACTTCAATAATTTACAGTTAATTAGAAAAATTAAACTTCAAGAAAAATATAAAGCTAAAAAGCTTTGAACTGATGAATTCAAAAACCCAAAGCCTATCTTGCTTTATCATTCAGTAAGTACAAAGCACTACAAGAACAGAGATGAGAATGAGGCACTACCTGCACAGTCTTTCTCCCTCCTCCTCTGAGAACAGTGATTGCTAATAATAGGATTTTGCATTTTTTAGTGAATCGAAAAAATAGTCTCCATGTTTTTAATAAGAATTTACATTGAATTGTACTTATTTAAGTTTTATATGTTCATCACAATATTATCAAGAAATACTGGCTGAGAATAAAAAAATAAGAACTGGGATTTATATAGCTTTGTCACTCACAACTGGTCTTGATTAGCATAGGCTGAATCCAGTCTTAGCTAACTTGCTAATAAATGGACCAAAACCTATATTCAGGCACTGACCACACTATTTATTGAGTTGCAGACTGAATTTACATAAATAGTAAAAGTATCTTTTGTCCTTATTGTATCATAAAAATATATCAACAGGATTTTATGTGTTTTCAAGGTAACCAGAATTTCAAGATTATACATATTTTATTAAGTGTGATGTCACACCTCTTCAAAATCTGCTACCACTCCCTACCTAGCACATTTTTACAGACTTCCCTCCTGAATATCCTTCCACCAACCCTCTTGTTCTTCAGGCTTTAAACTACTTGTAATAGTTGTTATATGAAGGAACACCAAAATAATTGTTCTCAATATTGGCATCTAAAACTTGTGCTTTTTAAGCTTTGAATTGATATGAATAGCACAATATGTCATACCCTGGTTATTAACCGAAAGCTTAGAACAAATTACTGTGTATAGATATAAATTCCTTTATATCCACATATTATTATTATTGCTAAGAAAACTCTAATTATATTTTCCTAATGTAATGTTCTTAATCCCATATACAGAATTGCTACTTGACAATTTTCATTTTTATGGAGCATTTAAAATTGTTTCTATTTATTATAGTCTGCTTATGGTCTCTTGGTGGATACAAGCAGTTTCATAAACATGTCTGAATTTAGAAAGAAATTCTTTCAGAAGCAACCTTGGCCACATGAATATACATGCAAATCATACATTTCTAGAATGGAAATTTTGTTAAAGATAACCTAATTAACAATGCAGTGGAAATATAGCAGTTTTAGAAATCAATCTAAAGTTCATTATTCTTCAAACACAAGGCTTTCTAGAAATATTTATGGCAATAATAAACACATTTTCAGAGTAATGAATTTTATAGATTAGAAAATATTATTTAGAGATAATTATTACTATAAAGTCATTTTGCTATTACTGTGGACATCAGATAAAGTTGACTAATAGAAGTATTCTAGCAAAATGTTGACATACCAAAATTAACTGATGCTATTGGAAATTTTCGCTCAGTCAAGCTAATTGAGTTTATTAGATTCCTCTTATTCTTCTCCCTATCCCCCTACGTCTCCTCCTCTTCCTCTTCCTCCTTTCTCTTCCTCTTATTTCTGCTCCTTTTTTTTTTTTCTGGTTAAATTGTGACACCAGACAGGATTCAGAGTTTTGCTGTCTTTTTTGGGCTTTGTGGAAATTTACTTTACCTTTCTGTGTTAGTCTCTTAATCATTGCAACAGTCTTTAATAAGGCATGAGGGAGGTCATAAATATCACGAATAAAAGATAGTTATCTCTTGTTAATTAATGGAAATAATTAACATAGTAAGATACGCTTATTGAAAGTGAAACCAGAAGGGTTGAGGAGATAGCATAATGGTTATACAAAAGACTTTTGAGCCTGAGGTTCCAAGATCCCAGGTTCAATTGCCATCACCAGTTGAGCAATTCTTGATTATTTTTTCTCTGTGTCGCTGTGTTTCTATATATCTTTCTCTTATTAAAATAAATAAAACATTTTAACTAAAAAAATAAAAGTGAGACCATACACACGACCATTATATCTTATTTCTCTTGTAATCATCATTCTTTCTAAAATGGAAGCAATACAAGGAAAGTGTTTGTGTGTGTGTGTGTGTGTGTGTGTGTGTGTGATGTATATGAGGCCTATGTACATATTTATGTATATATTGTAAGTACAACTTAAACCTTGGCAATGAGCTTTGTCAGAGAAAGACAAGAAAAGCCAGTTACCAGATGATAATCTGCTATTCTAATCAAATCTCAGAAGAGGCAGCACATGTCATATTCCTTTTGGAATATTTTATTCACTAAGATGATTCTAAACCCAGATCCCACTCAGTGGGTGGAATTATTCTACAGTTTGACTATCAGGAAATACAGGGGTCAGTGAAAGCCAACTTAGAAAGAGAAACACTGAAAATAAAGTGTTCTTGAAATTAACATTTCTATTTTGCCAGCATTTAAAAAAGTTAACTCATTACTGCTTCATGACATAAATTTTATGTTTATATCATGTGTTTATATCAAATTTC
This sequence comes from Erinaceus europaeus, assembly GCF_950295315.1. Lineage (NCBI taxonomy): Eukaryota > Metazoa > Chordata > Mammalia > Eulipotyphla > Erinaceidae > Erinaceus > Erinaceus europaeus. Next base: position 9,798,155 of record NC_080180.1, on the reverse strand, counting down.
TATAATTAGGTCTCTTTATAATATTTTTAATTTCCTAAACTGTATATTTCTTTTCAATATTGTTGGCTTTGCTGAGTGAATTATTTTTAATAGTATGTTGGTAAATTCTTAAACAATGATCTCTCTGAAAATAATAGATGAACTTAATGTACAATATTTTTATACTTATAAGAGGTGTATAAGGCACAATTTACAATAATAAAAATACAATAGTCTATTGTGATTCCATATACCAAATTGATTTTCACAGAATGCTTTTATTGATTTTTGCCAACTTCTTGTTGCTGTTACAGACTTACATTTGCAATTTAAACATGATTTGACAAAAATCAAATCACAAATAAAAACAAAGAAGTCTCTCAGATGACAAATGGACAATTAATGTTTGCATGAATATCAGTTAATTTGTTTTCTTTAAAATGAGACTGAAATAATAAAATCATATATTCAAGATTTCCTTAGTCACATCTGAATGGGTTCCTTGTTGAATTAGATATAAGTATTTAGTTGATAAAAATTTGGTTAACAGGGGAGTCGGGTGCTAGCGCAGTGGGTTAAGCGCAGGTGGTGCAAAACACAAGGACCGGCATAAGGATCCCGGTTCGAACCCCGGCTCCCCACCTGCAGGGGAGTTGCTTCACAGGGGGTGAAGCAGGTCTGCAGGTGTCTATCTTTCTCTCCTCCTCTCTGTCTTCCCCTCCTCTCTCCATTTCTCTCTGTCCTATCCAACAATGACAACAACAATAATAATAACTACAACAATGAAACAACAAGGGCAACAAAAGGGAATAAATAAATAAAATAAATATTTTTAAAAGATTTTTGGTTAACATAAATGTAAAATAGATTTGACACAAGATAAACATAAGTATCTCATAGTAGAAAATATTGTGCTCATATGTGTTCTTGATATTAGAGAATAATAATTCTTAAAAGAATAATTTCTTCTATGTATACTTGTGTGTGATATTCAAAATGTAGTGATGATGAATATGCCAACTTTTTCTTTTCTATTTTTTTCTTTTTTTTATCAGAGCACTGCTCAGCTCTGGCTTCTGGCTTCTGGCGGCCTGGGGGGTTGAGCCTGAGACTTCAGGCCTTAGGCATGAGCGTCACTTTGCATAACCATTATGCTATCTACCCCCTCCCTCTACTTCTTAAGTTTAGCCTACATTATAGCATTTTCCCAACATTTTCTAACTCTAGGAGATGAGTAAAGTAATAAATTAAGACCTTCTTGCCCATGTTTAGCAAATGTTACGGTGTAAATAGTTCCACTGTGGCTGATGGCAATCTATCATGATGATGATACAGAATATGAAGTGAAAAAAAATGTGCAGTAGCATGTCTTGTTTAGTATTTCACCAGATGCAATGTGCAGAAGTAACTTAAAAAAAAAAAAGATCATGATCGCATAGGAAACTTCTCAGACACTGTTGGATCTGAGTAGTTGTCATCATTGCTTTTAGTAACATCAAATTGTGTAGTCATAAAAATTAAATTCTTTAATTGGATGGGATAATAGTTCAGAGTACAACTGTTGACACATGGGTACAACTTCTCATCTCTGGATGTACCCTCTGACAGTGTCTGCAAAACATTCTCATTCCAACCTTAGGTCCTTTCCCACTATCCTGCACCAGGACCCATAAGCCCCACGCCCACCCCACTTGCCCTCCTTGTCAGAGTCCTTTACTTTAGTGCAATACCCCACACTCAGTCAAGTTTTACTTTGTATTTTCCCTTTCTGTTCTTGTGTAAGTTCACACATAAGAGTGAACATCCAGTTGTCACCCTTCTCTTTCTGAATTATCTCACTTAGCATGATTCCTTCAAGCCTTGTCCGAGATGAGGCAAAGGAGACTTCAGCATTCTTAGTAACTGAGTAGTGTTCCATTGTGTAATTTTTAATCATATTTGAACTTTATACAGACTTGTCAAATCTTTGAAAATTTAACAAGAATTTTTCAGCTACTATACTGTTGTTGCAGTACACCACTATTTACACCTACATATATTATATGTGTATATTATATATGTTATTCAGCTACTATACTGCTGTTGCAGTACACCACTATTTACACCTACATATATTATATGTGTATATTATATATGTTATTCAGCTACTATACTGCTGTTGCAGTACACCACTATTTACACCTACATATATTATATGTGTATATTATATATGTTAAACATATTACATTTTATAAATAGAAATCAAAGCCTTCTCAGTATATATACATGTAGTGACTTGTTACATACAGATTGTGAATCAGGAGCCAAGAAAGTCAGAAGTGTGCTTCAAGCATTATGATCTTGTGACAAAGAGAAACCTGGATTACTCAGAAGAATGATCTTTTTTTTTATTAATTAATTAATTTATTGGATGGGGAGAAATTGAGAAGAAAGGGGGATGGAGAAAGAAGAGGGAAAGAGACACCTGCAGTATTGTTTCAGTGCTTGCATGACTTCTCCCTCGCATACATAGACAAGAGGCTTGAACCGAGATCTTTGCTAATTACAACATGTGTGTTCATCCAGGTGCATGACCACCAGACCCCGGGAACGATCTTGTTTTAAATGTGCACTTATGTCCCCATGAGAGACAGAAACAGACATAGGCCAGCCCACCACCCTGATACATTGATGCAAGAGATGGAACGTGGAGCCTCAGGCATGCAAGTCCTATGCTCTCCAGTTGAACAATTTCTCCTGTCCCTGATGTGACTTGTATTTTGGTTTTGATCGGCTCTTGGGCTCCCTCATGTATATACACCCAAGACAGGGTCATGTTATTATACTGGCAGATAGATTACCTCACCCAAAGTTCAGAATGTGTGTCCAGGATTGATCTTTATACAAGTTTATGAGATTTTTCTATTTCCATTTAAAGAACTTGGGATAAGTACTTCTTTTCAATATAGAAAAAAGAGCCTTAACAGATTTTCATTGCAGTTAATATCCCTTCCCTAAAGCAAAAAAATCCTGCCATAGTAAAATAAGCAATCTGTTTCTATGTTGCAACAGCAATATATATCACTATCTTGAAATATATTGCTATATAGTTCACAATATAAAACTAGTAAATCAGCTCTAATTCTAAATTTATTTGAAATAAACTTAACTTGTCAATGCTAAAAGGTTCTGTAAGCATCAAGTAGAAAAAAAACTGTAAAATTTGCCTCCTATCATTTCCCATGAAGTAGATAAAAGTTTATTATATTAAGTATTTTGTATCAATAGAGACAGAAGCAGTATCAGCAAAGCTGCACTTCGGAACCTATCAGAATATCTGTAAAGATTAGGACTCTCCATCAATTTTTTTTTTAAAACAAAGCCAAGTGCATTGTCTTTTCAAAATAGGAACTTCCAAAAAAATGTTACATTGTATATTGGACAGACTGACCTTTGAGAAGCAACAGTATACTAAACATGACGTTAAGCTCCATTACAAATTTGCGGTAAGGTCACCAAATTCACTGACCTAAAAAGATGAATACTCATGTATTTTACTGAGTAAAACACACTGAAGTGCATATTTCTCTTTCGGTCAAGAGTACTATTATCAAATAATTATAATGGTCTATTGAGAAAATATACTGCAAAGTGAGTGTATTTCATTTACATTTAAATCTATAGCCGATAGCTAGCCAACACTTTTTAGTCATGACATGAATCCTACCCACCAATTCCAGAGGGAGAGTAACTACATCTCAGCCATGTCAATGATCTAGTCTTGGACAAGTAAATAACTTGTAAGTACTCAGATTTCCTCATATGAAAAAAGAGGTACTTATATGATTTAAGCAGTAAGTATGAAGGCTAAATAAATCAGAATATACATACCACACAAATACTTAACATGTTGGAAAAAGTTAGTATTATTATATTGTATCCTGTGACCTACATTAGAGCAATGTTAAGTAAAAATGATGTTGGGAAAGTGACAACTTAAATAATTTTGATGAAGGTAAAGTGATTTAAGATACAACTTCTAGACAGAAAACTATGCCAAAACAAAATTCTAAGATAATTGCAGTATGCTTCAAAGCGAGACCAATGCAATGGTTAATTAGGAATGTGTCAAAAGAGATCCACAAATACTAAGAGATTTAGATGTTAGAAGTGAGAAAATCGTTGGGGAACCAAAATATGATGTTGAAATAACTGATAGTCCATACAGAAATAAAAGTCAGCTTAGAGCCCTAACTCTGTACACAGGAAATTATGGAAGGTAAAACTGAGATGTACATAGAAGTAACAAAGTCTAGGAAAACAAATCGTCTATTCATCATAAGGCAAGGGTGTTTCTATGTCTTAACCTCCTAGTTTTTTTAGCATATATAGGAGTTTATTTGGTTTACCATTCATATATTATTTACCATCATATATTATTTGTCATAATATCATATGTAAGGCTAATATATATTGCCTTTAAATATTAATAATATGGTTAACTATAATAATACTTTCAGGTTTCCATTTGAAGTTTGTCTCATTTTGTTAGATAGAGGACATATAGTCATTTGTAAATTTATTTACTTTTTAAAGTTGATTTATAAAATAAAGAATATTGACAAGACCACAGGATAAGAGGGGTACAGTTCCACACAATTCCCAGCACCAGAGTCCCCATCTCCTCCCTTGAAAGCTTTCCAATTCTTTATCTTTCTGGGAGCATGAACCCAGGAACATGTGGTGCAGAAGGTGGAACCTCTGGTCTGGACATTACTGAACTTAAAGTATACAATGTAACTTTATATACTGAAAAGTTATTGGTACTGTAATCATTCTAGCACCTCCATGTCAGTTGATTTCACAATGAGCCTACTTCAGACCTACTCTCAACAACTTTCAAGCACAAGATGCATTCTTGTTGACTATAATTATAATACTGTGTATTGCAATAGATGTACAGAGTTTCCAGTGCCAGTGTTCCATCATGATGTCACTAATGGATTATAAAGTGTATTATGTAACTAGAGCACTGATCAAATCTGGCTTATGATGGCTTTGCAGATTGAATTTGGGAATTCTGTGCCTCAGGGTTGAAAGTCTTTTGCTATCTCCCAAACCTCTAAGTATTTATTGTTTTTAGAGGATGACTATTATCTCACTGTTACTAGTTTTTGTTTTTTTTTTCCTCCAGGGTTATTGCTGGGCTCGGTGCCTGCACCATGAATCCACCGCTCCTGGAGGCCATTTTCCCCCCTTTTTGTTGCCCTTGTTGTAGCCTCGTTGTGGTCATTATTATTATCATTGTTGGACAGGACAGAGAGAAATGGAGAGAGGAGGGGAAGACAGAGAGGGGGAGAGAAAGATAGACACCTGCAGACCTGCTTCACTGCTTGTGAAGTGACTCCTCTGCAGGAGGGGAGCCGGGGGCTAGAACTGGGATCCTTATGCTGGTCCTTGCGCTTTGCTCCATGTGCACTTAACCCACTGCGCCACCGCCTGACCCCCGTGTTACTAGTTTTATGTTATAGTTAGCATATTACATAGAAACTGAATTTTTCATTCACCGTATGGCAGGTAAAACAAAAGTATATTTGTCTTTTGTTCTTAATTAAACTTACTGTGTACCTGTTAGGCTGTCAAGTACTGCTGTGCATGGACAGGGTGGACAAGTGGTGGAAAGGGAGAGCAGTCAGTGCCTGTGGGGCATAAACCTTCATCTTTAGTGAGAATCACCAGTGATAGTTTATGTAACAGTTTCCCACGATGACTACAGTCTGTGAATGCCTTTGTATCATACAATCTCACCATATTCTATGATTTGAAGTGATGCCATGTATGATTACTTGCATATGAAATTTTTTAGAAAATTGACAATATTAGCAGGAATCAAATCCTATAGGTTTGCCTCCCAGTCTCTCAGCAGAGATCAGCGATGTGGACTGAATACACATGGCACCAACAGGTCGTATTTTGTTCTGTTTTCTTGTGTTTTCTCTTAACTGCTTTTGCTGCAAACCATAGACTTTAGTCTTAATTCTTTGACCACCAGAAGTTCCCTATAAACACTTCTTATCCTGGACTTTTCTTTCCTGAAAGAGTTTTGATGTAACAATTCATTCTCCTTGTTGGCTTTCTATTCCCCTTCAAGTTTTCTATTCCTTCTTGAGATTGAGATAGTTTTATTCCATAAAGGTATGAGGTCTTGTAGATGGATCATAGAGTAAAGAAAAAAAAATCTCAAGAGGTTTATTACCTGATCACTAACATGTAAATATGCACATAAAATTCTTATTTTAGTAGCTATGAAATCTATGTGGCTGACACATACCTAAAAAGATAACGTGCCATGATCAGACTTTCTCAGAGTCTCAGGTTACTTTAGAGAAACTTTATGTAATTTTCTTTGATTTTTTTAAAGTTTTTATTTATTTATTGTATAGACACAGCCAAAAAGTGAAAGGAAGGGAAGATGGGAGAGACAGAGAGACACTTGCAGCCCTGTTTTACCACTTGTGAAGCTTCCCACTACAGGTGGGGCCCAGGGGCTTGAACCCGGGTCCTTGCACACTGTGATGTGAGCACTCAACCAGGTGTGCCATCGCCTGGCCCCCAGAGTAACTTTCTGAAAGCTTGTTGATTACAAGTTTCATTACACAGAGAGAACAGCTCAGGACTTGAATTGAATATTTTCCAGTCTCATTTGATAGGGACATAATTAATTAGTAAGTGCCTAGCTTGTCAAATTGCTAACTAAATTGTCATTTAGGAAACATAATTTAAAAGTTAAAATAGAAGAAATCATACTTTTTCTTTGCAAAATAAGCAGAGTTAATTTTTCCCAAGTCTTACTTTTCCATTTAAAAAAAGATAGAGGTTGTATTTCACAGTCACATAATTTTTAAATGGTAATATTCTCTTTTTCTAATTCCATAGAAGAAGATATTTTGCTCAATATTACAGCTTTATATTTTCTGTGTTAGCTTCATTGGAACAGATATGACATGTTTACTACTCTTTTAGCTAAGTGAGCAGTTTTAAAATAGCTTACTATAGTTGATCAATTATCATGTTATCTAAAAAGTTGTCCATTTTCTCATCTTCATTTTTAAAGGGTGGGCAGGATGTACAAAGACCTCTGACTCCATAATAACTATGTAAAAAGGATTATTTAGACTCAGAAAGAGGAAGGCAAAGCCTTCCAGGCAAAGACAAATTGCTCCTCTCTTCTTGATCAGGGACAGAAGGCTGGGACTCCTGTCATTATAAGACTCTTGCTTTAGGGTTGAATTGTTTCCCAGTAGGTCAAGTCATTAGTATTTCCCCCTGCAGAGAAGATCTCTCTCTCTCTCTCCCTCTCTCCCTCTCCCCCTCTCCCCCTCTCCCCCTCTCCCCCTCCCCCCTCCCCCTTCCCCCTCTCCCTCTCTCTCTCTTTCTCTCTCTCTTTCCTCTTAGCAGTCTCGCTTTGCTATCTTTATGTCCCAGTTAAGATTTAGTTTTGGTTTTTATTCTCACATACACAAGCTTATAGAGAAGAAGAACATTCTACTGAAATCCAATGAAAATAATTTAGTGAGCCTGGTAGATCTTATATAAATACAAATAACCCCAAGAAAAACACTCTGTTCTCTAATATTTTCATGTATTAAAATTCCTAGCAACTTTGAAGTCATTACAAAGTATAGAAGCATAGAATTTCCATTCCAGGGGGTCGGGCAGTAGCACAGGGAGTTAAGCACAGTGGTACAAAGCACAAGGACCAGCCTAAGGATCCTGGTTGGAGCCCCTGGCTCCCCACCTGCAGGGGGTCTCTTCACAAGAGGTGAAGCAGGTCTGTAGTTGTAGCTTTCTCTTGCCATCTCTGTCTTCCCCTCCTCTCTCCATTTCTCTCTGTCCTATCCAACAATAATAACTACAACAACAGTAAAACAAGGGCAACAAATGGGAAAATAATAAAAAATTAAAAAAAAGAATTTTTACTTCAAAAGGATATGATTCCCTTTTATCTCTAGTAAAGGTCAGGGGGAGAAGGGGGAGGAAAGAGCATAGCACAAAACCATATATTAAACCGCGATATTTAGGAGAAAAAATGTATAGGGTGTTGGGATATTTTCTGAAAGGACAATTTTTACACCTTCAGGTTTTTCTCCCAGCTCCCACTGCTCTGGTGGGTTGAGTGGGGAGATTTTAGTGCTATGATAGCTTCCTCTCTCCCCTTCTCTATCTGAAGAACTTAGCCCAGAGTAGTGAAATGCCAGTGACAACTAAAAAATAATAAAACTGAAAGTTTAGAATGGTGTTTAGGGTTGGTAGTGGAATGCTATTCCAATGAAGGAGGAGATCACATTTAGAAAGGACGTTATATGGATTCCTTCCTTCCTTCCTTCCTTCCTTCCTTCCTTCCTTCCTTCCTTCCTTCCTTCTTCTCTTTTTACCTCTGGGTTACAGGTGCCTGTTCTAAGAATCCACTACTCCTGGTGGCCATTTTTTATTATTGGATAGGACAGAGAGAAATTGAGAGAGGAGGGAGAGTTAGAGAGGGAGACAGAAAAACACTTGAAGACCTTCACCACTTGTGAAACTACCCCCCTGCAGGTGGAGAATAGGGGTTTGACCCAGGATCCTTGGTGTGGGTCCTTGCACTTTAAAATATGTGCACTTAACCCAGTGTACCACAGCCCAGCCACCAGTCTTACTCTTTACATTTATAAACTCCACATCCTAAACTGAAGGCAACATTTTTTGTTTGTTTTTTGAGACATAAGCCTGTTATTTCCTTAGACAGATGATAGTAAACTTATTTTCCTTGCACCAACCCTCCCTCTTGTATTAAATGGCCTGTTTGAGCAAGGAACACTGCAGTTCAGCATTCAGCAGCACTGCTGAAAAGGGGATTCTACTGAGAGTGGCCCATTCCTACACAACTATAGCAGGTGCCCAATATCAGAAAACTAAAACACCCATATTTATGCCTTCATATTTATAGGTTTAGAGGCTAATATTAAAAAATACTTTTTTAAAAAATTTATTTTTGAGAGAGATGCAGACACACACACACACACACACACACACACACACACACACACAAACACAGAAAGACCAGAGCACTGCTCAGCTCTCTGGCTTATGGTGGTGTGGGTGATTAACCCTGGGATTTAAGAGCCTCAGGCATGACAGTCTGTTTGCATAACCATTATGCTGTCTCTCACACCCTACTTGCTAATAATTTTTGCAAAATCATTTTTACTATTAACTTACAGCACGTTTGTTATATTTATTCTTACAAATGTAAGTAATACCAAACTCGTTTGCATTTTGATTTTTTGTTTGCTTACCTTCCTCTTTTTTGTTAGGATTTATTTGCTTTTGTAGAGCCAATTTAAAACAACAGGACTTACCCTTTTTTTAAGTTTCAAGGGAATTGTTTCACATTGAATATAATCATCCATTTTAAATTAATGTGTTTGGAACTCTGTAATTTATTACTTGGTAATGTTTTCAGTCCACACAAGTGTAATCTAAATTAACGAGATAATTATGTAAGATCTTTATTTCAGTGCTTTAGTGTGTAATGGTGGACAGAAAGATGTTTGTTGTTGTTTCATATTTTTCACATCAAAAATATTCCTCTAGGAGCATTGACCAACTGACTGTTATTTTTTTCTCAAATATTGAACTATAAGCTTCTTGATTCAGAGCTCATCTAATAAATATTTAATCTAAATAATGTATGGATTGTTTCTAAGGGATTCACACAATTTTACTAAAACGTGAATTACCTGGAAAGCTTTAACATTTCACAGTATTTTCTTTAATATCTAAAAACAAAATATGTTTGAATTTCAGCATAGTAATGTTAGTCAATCACAGGAGGCTCATTTTAAAAAAGCAACTATGGGGGGTCTGGCAGTAGTGTAGCAGTTTAAGCGCACATGGCACAAAGCGCAAGGACTGGCATAAGGATCACAGTTTGAGCCCCTGGCTCCCTACCTGCAGGGGAGTGGCTTCACAGGAGGTGAAGCAGGTCTGCAGGTGTCTATCTTTCTCTCCCCCTCTGTCTTCTCCTCCTCTCTCCATTTCTCTGTCCTATCCAACAACAATGACATCAATAACAACAATAATAACCACAACAAGGCTACAACAACAAGGGCAACAAAAGGGGGAAAATGGCCTCCAGGAGCAGTGGATTCATGGTGCAGGCACCGAGCCCAGCAATAACCCTGGAGGCAAAAAAAAAAAAAAAAAAAAAGCAATTGTATTACTACTTATTTAAAAAAATCTATTCGTCTAGCAATATTTAAAAGCTTATTTCTTCTGGATTTCTAGATACTTATCTTGGTGTATAGATCTGAGTGTTTTCCTAATGTCTATAGACCCTTTCTTTTCACTCATGACTCTGCTTTGAGCAAACACAGGACATCAATTGACACAATGTGATTATTCCCACTCAAGAACTTTGATCCTCTTCCTCATTTTCATGTCAATTTTTATAAATAATCTGCTATTCTCCACCCTTCCAGGGATTTGTTAAGGCTGTGTGCCTGCATATACTTCACTTCTCACAGCAGACTTTTTTTTTTGTAGCTATAGGGTGAGAGACAGAGAGGAAGAGAGAGGAGAGCACTGTTACTCTCTATGTGAAGCTTCCCTTATGCATGGTGACCAAGGATAGGAACCTGAATTTTATGCATGGAAAACTGATCTACTGGGTAAGAAATCTCCCACAAACAGCTCACTTAATAAATGTATATTAAAATTGATCCTTGTGTAGGTATTTTAGTTGCTGGCCCCACCATGTTATCCACAGGTAGCACAATTATTACATTTTTCTGTATGTGGTGCTGAGGATCAAACCTGGAATTTGAACTGATGCTCTATACGGTTAGCCACTTCTTCAGTCACTAGTCTCCACTGTTAATGTGTCCCAAATTCTGATTTAGGAACACTTAATAATTTAATTTAATCTAAGTATTATTCATAGTCACATTATCACCTCTGTTTTCTTTAAATATTGTGTAGTGAAAATATGTATATATTCATAAATATAAAAATGTTGACTTGATATATACAAATCATATTTATCTTAAAATAAAAAAAGGGGGAACCTAACATATATAGCCATTGCTCTTTGAAATTGCTCTTTTTGCATAATGGTTATGCAAAAAGACTTTCATGCTTGAAGTTCCAAAGCCCTTGGTTCTATCACTCATATCACTATAATCCAGAGTTGAGCAGTATTCTGATAAAAATAACTTTAAAAAGACAGACAATTATTACATATAGTTTGTGGCTATATCAGATATTAAATCTTTATCTGTTCAGTTCTTTCTTATTCTCCTTCCTCACTATGGACTATGGGATTCTAAGAGATCCTCTTGAATAGTTTTGGCCCATTTTCGCTATCTGAAAAGACAGTTTTAAACCATACACAAATTACATTTATTAATTCAAAAAGCAAGGGACATTGGACTAGAGAGCAGGGGGAGGGTGTTGTATATCCATTGCACAATGGTGAAGAGGAACTTGGGATGATGGTAGGAAATGCAGAAATCTATCACAAGGAGATAAGAAACTATACCTGTGGTCAACCTCTTCCCAAGAAATCATTATTTCCCCACTAAAATGATAGTTCTCTGAAGACTTGTCTTTTTAAAAATATTTTTATTATTTATGAATTTATTGGGCAGAGACAGACAGGAATTGTAAAGTTTCACCCTTGCAGGTTGGGACTGGAGGCTTGAACCCAGGTCCCTGCACATTGTAATATGTGCATTCAACCAGGTGTGCCATCCATCACCCAGCCTCTGAAGACTTGTCTTAAGAAAGACAAAGTAATTAATCAAGAATTAATCTGTTAGGCATACAATCAATTACTTGACCCAGTTACATTATTTGAATATGCATTTAATGTAATTTAAAGAATGAATATGATAGCTTATACTTTATAGTTGCAGGCTTTTTTTTTTTTTTGAAAGTTTGGTCAAGTCTATTAATAACCAAAACATCAAGCTCCAGTGACTTTGACAATCTGTTTTGGATTCAGTAATTTGGAGGTAAGTTTATGTAAAATATTAATAATTTGTTGGCATCCTCCATTTTTTCAATATGAGAAAAACAACATGTTCTATCTTTGCTGATTAAGGAGTATTTCTCACACCATCTAATAAGTATTCTCTTTGTAAATGCAAGCACTGTGCCCTGTTGTTTTAAAGAACATTATCTTGTCTTCAAAAGCATGTGTCTTCCATGCATCTTAACCCTCTGATGAGTGGAACGCTTGACTGCGAATATGTATGTACTCTGAGAGTCACATTTAATTGTCTGGGCTCAAAGGCTTTGACTTTTTATGTAAAATCCTCAGAGATGAATGTACAAACAGACTCAGTATGAAAACAACTTCAAATCTTGGGCATATAATTTCAACATTACACTATGCTTCAACTTTCACTGTGATTGACATGATCTGTCTGGATTGTTATTTTTTTATAATTGGTATTTTTTAAAATTATTTATTTATTGGCTAGACACAGCCAGAAGTTGAGAAGAAAGGGGGTGCTAGATAAGGAGAGAGACAGAGAAATACGCCTGCTTCAATACTCATGAAGCTTTCCCACTGCAAGTGGGGACCAGGAACTTGAACTTGGGTCCTTGCGCACTGTAACATGTGCACTCAACCAGGTGTGGCACCGCCTGGCCCCCCTTGATTATTTCTTCTATCCACCTTCTTCCAGCCTTATCACCTTGCTTTAAACTTGTTTACTCCTCAGGAAAAAAAAAAAGCATTTTGGAAGGAAAGTTTTATTTAACAAGAAAAGTCATGATTACTACAAAGAGGTTAGGACTTAGTTTTATAGTACATGCTTCATAGCCAATTTTTGTAGTCACAGTAGACCATTTCACACACAGGTGGCAGAGTAACTGTGAGGGCCATTGAACACAGCTAATTTTGCTAATGCATCACAATTACAGAAACACCTGTGCTAAACAACCTTGTCCTATTTCCATGAAAATGAATGGTGTTCAATAACCCTCAAAATATCTCATTTCATGCTGATTCAGACTTTTCTCTAACCATTTTTCTGTGACATTGATTCCACAATAGAGCTTTTTTTCGAAAAGCCACATTCAGATTGTTCTCATACAAAGATTTCAGATACCTCCTTCATTTTCTAAGGGAGTTCTGTGTCTTGAAGCCATCTTCATAGATGTCCTATCGTTTTTGCCTGCAGAAGATCCAAGAACGTAATCTGTTTTAAAAAGTCAGTCTAAACACCATTGTCCTGCTTGTCTAGGGGTTACATACTGTTAAATCACACATATAAACTACCAGTGACAGCAAATGATTTGAATCACACTTCCTGTTTCATGCTCCAAAAGTTACCCAAGCCTGATGGTGTGTTAAATGACCATAGCTTGTAAAATGGGAGCTACCAGACAGAATTTCATTTACCTCTACACCAGAGTGGTGATCAGTGCATTTGTCCTTCTGGATTCTTTAGCACTTAACTTAATAATGAAAACCTTAGACCTCTAAGGGATTTTGGTTTCAAATCAAAGCTACTACATAAGCTGAAGTATTAGCAAATGATGTGTAAATTGGTCATCATGCAAACTTAGAATATGTCTTCAGTATGATGACATTTAATTAACAGCAGTGTTGCAATTGTGTTAGATGAAGATATGGTAATATCAACCAAAGCTTTTAAAGGAGCTTATGACATTATCTGTATCATTCTATACAACAGCTGTGAAAATTTGGGACAGGGCATACTAAGTAAACTGATTTGTGCGCTTGGCTCACAGAAACAGTTCAAACACGTGAACAAACCACAGTTCAGAATGAATGAGTGTGTATTGCAAGCAAACCCCTTTCAGGGATGAATGAAATGATTTCACATCAGAGATTAATTTGGTTTACTCCATGTAAACAAAATGTTCAGTCTGATGGACTCTCAGATATGATGTCTGTTAATTTCTGTATTGTAGGGTCTGCTGCAAACATTTGCTTGGAAATGCAGTATAATCAGCTGCATTCTTGTCATCATGACAGAAATGAGACATCTGTAAATATTCTTGAGTTTGAAAGTAGAGTGTATAGTAGTCCAGAATTAGAATATTGTAGTACTGAAAACACATTTGCAGTCTCAATTTTAATCGCTAATTGTTTCCAAAGCACAACAGCTGTCAATCTGTCATTGGGAAATTACAGTCAACTTCTCTATACATGGTTTCCATGTAAATTTTTATGAAGTTTTACAATAGCAAAAGAAATGAGCTATGTTTAAATTAATACACATTTCGTATAAATGTAAAATGCAATACTTACAAGGATGTGCTATCTACAAATTCTGACTACAAACTGAAAGTACATTAAGAGACTCAACGACAGAAGCAATTTTGAGTTTTCTTATTTTTAATTAAAGGAACCTGAATTTGTATGAATGGATTACTTCAATTGAATCACATCAATTAAGTTGAATTAATTTTAAGTTCACCTTTTAAAGAGGCAAGAGCTAGCTCAACCTGTAGAGAACATTTCCCCCTCCCCCATGGGAAAGAGATCCTGGGTTGCAGTTTGGCAGCAAGATGGGAACTCACTGGTTGATGCACAAAGGTTTGTTTACTCTTTCTTTCCCTCTCTTTAAATAATGAATTAAAAATTGCCTCTATTGCAGTGGTACTGCATATGAGTGAGGCCCTAGTGCCATATAGAAATGTTCCCTGTTTAACAATACACAAGTCTACTACATCTCTGTTAAAATAACAGAGTGGTAGTAGGTATGTAGATCCCATACAAAAGGGGTCCCACATCCACAAGGTTGTAACCCCAAATCTTAAATATACAAAAAAAAAAAAATAAATAAATTCAATCTAAAATTAGAGACTCTATGTAAAGTGCTAAAAGTAAAACCTTTTTTTTTTTTTAATTCAACGGTCAAATCTTTACTTTGGAAAATTTATTTGAATTGCATAGTAAAATGTGCTATTGAGAAATGTGACATTGTTGTCAGTGAATGATGTATAATAAGCAATGTGTTAACATTAGTGGTGAAAATCAGACTCTTAGAACTTCTTAAGTTCTAAGACTGAGTCAGTACAAACACAAATCATTCTTAGAAGTGGGGATTACTGACCAAAGGTAGGCCAGGACAGTAAATAATTATTTTGCTGAAAGGCAGCAATAGTAAAACATATTCTTTCTTAAATATATATATATATAATATTTTATATTAATGCTAGCAAAAGGAATAAGAGGATTGTGGCAGCACTGAATTCATTACTTCTTTTAGAAAAATGAGTATATTTAAAGTTCAGAAAGCAAAGTTACTGAGTTGAATACTATATTGCAGAAAGTTTATTTAGTTCTTTCCCAATTTTTCATTTTTTCCATATTTTTAATTCATCTATATTATATGTGATATATATATATATATATATATATATATATATATATATATATATATATTAGTCCTTTGATATATGGCATGTAAAGCTTTCAAATTCAGTTTTGTCCTAAATCAAATTTCTCAAATGGTGCTTTTTATCCATAATATTCTCAAAAATTTGTTTTTAGTCACATATGTGTTCTTCTTCCCTGTAAGTCTGGACTTTTGACTGCCCATTCAGGCTATATATCAAACTTCCGTTTTCTTCTCTAAAAATCTACTTTTCTAAGGGAAGTCAAACATCAATTCAGAAAAACAGCTGGAGACTGAGATGCCTCCAGGCGTAGTCTCCTATGGCATTGTACCCCCTGAAACACCCCAACACACTGGAACCCATGACTATCTAATATTATCTGCTCAGTGCGGAGGAGGAAGTGCTACTTCATACTATCTGGAGTTTAAAGTTTATCTGGGAGATGGAAATAAAACATCAAATTTAACACAAAACAGTCAATTAAGTTAATTAGAAGACTTTCTCCCCCCCCCCCCCCCGCCCGCCCCCGGAAGAGTTATAGCAGAGGTTATCTTAAGCACAATGGCACAAAATACTCAATTTCATTCAGTGCATGAAATTTACACTGTTGGCAAGATGTCAAAAAAAAGTCTGACTGAATTTTCTATTTACACAGCAGATAAAAAATAACATTGTGCCAGAAAGTTCTGCTAACTACCTGCCATTCTTTCTTTTTACTGTCATTATTTTTGTGAAAAGTAGTACTTTAAAATGCAGCCTAACAGTAATGACTCTTCTTGTATGTGTTAAGTACACTTACATAAACTCAACTAAAATTCTAATTTTACCATATTGATATTGGAAACAATGTAAGAATCATTCATTTATCTTTCTAAACATAATAATTCTAAACTGCTTGATTTTAAAACACATTCTTTTTTAATATATTCTCTATCAATTTCCATGAAAAGAGACTGTTATAAATGTCATGCAAATAGAATATTTCTCAAAGAGGACTCTTAAAGTACAGCAGAAGTATCTGGATAATACCAGGCATATTTATTTTAACAAAAGTATAAAATTATAACGTGTCACTTAACAAGAAAATATCTGCTTAACTATTCCCGGTTAGGGTTAATTTGAGTAAAAACTCATATCAAACAAGTGTTTACTATCACTACCACACAGTGTACATACTTCATTTAATTTTTGTATTTGCTTTTTTGGATATAGACAGATATTGAGAGGGGAGGGGGAAATAGACTGGTAGAGAGACAGAGATACCTGTAGCTCTACTTCACTCATGAAGCTTTTCCTCGGCAGGTAGGGACCAGTGGTTCAAACCCAGGTCCTTGTGCTCTATAATGTGTGCACTTAATCAGGTGTGCCTGCCCCCCATACTTACTTAAGAATGACTTTTATAATAGTTTTCTTATGAAATAAATACCTAAATAGTATATTAAATTTTCTTTTCAAACAAATTGCAGCTAAGATTATATACATAATTAAAGTGTTACAAAGTTAAGTCATTAAATTAGTTGCTATCCCCAGTAGTGTTCCACATACACTAATTTACATTTTTAAATATTTATTTATTCCCTTTTGTTGTTCTTGTTTTATTATTGCAGTTATTGTTATTGTTGGATATGCCAGAGATAAATGGAGAGAAGAGGGGAAGGCAAAGGGGGAGAGAAAGAGAGACAAGTGCAGATCTGCTTCACCTCTTGTGAAGAGACTCCCCTGCAGGTGGGGAGCCAGGAGCTCGAACTGGGATCCTTAGGCCAGTCTTTGTGCTTAACCCGCTGAGCTACCACCCAACTCCTTATTTAATTTTTTATAAGAAATATAAGCTTTCTCCTGCAGCCCCACTTCCCCAGAGCCCTGCCCCACTAGGGAAAGAGAGACAGGCTGTGAGTATGGATCTACCTGCCAACACCCATGTTCAGATGGGAAGCAATGACAGAAGCCAGACCTTCCACTTTCTGCATCCCATAATGACCCAGAGTCCATACTCCCACAGGTTAAAGAATAGGAAAGCTATGGGGGGGTGGGGTAGGATATGGAGCTCTGGTGGTGGGAATTATACCCCTCTTATCCTATGGTCTTGCCTATGTTTCCATTTTTATAAATAAATAATTTTTAAAATAAGTTTTTCTTTAATGGTTACAAAGATAAACAGAAATTTTTTTTTAGATTTATAATGAAATATCAGGTTTATTTATTTATTTATTTTTATTTAAGAAAGGATTAATGAACAAAACCATAGGGTAGGAGGGGTACAACTCCACACAATTCCCACCACCCAATCTCCATATCCCACCCCTTCCCTTGATAGCTTTCCCACTCTCTATCCCTCTGGGAGCATGGGCCCAGGGTTCTTGTGGGTTGTAGAAGGTGGAAGGTCTGGCTTCTGTAATTGCTTCCCCGCTGAACACGGGCATTGACTGGCCGGTCCATACACCCAGGCTGCCTCTCTCTTTCCCTAGTAGGGTGGGTCTCTGGGGAAGCTGAGCTCCAGGACACATTGGTGGGGTCTTCAGTCCAGGGAAGCCTGGCCGGCATCCTGATGACATCTGGAACCTGGTGATTGAAAAGAGAGTTAACATACGAAGCCAAACAAATTGTTGAGCAATCATGGACCCAAAGCTTGGAATAGTGGAGAGGAAGTGTTAGGGGGATACTCACTGCAAACTCTAGTGTACTTCTGCTTTCAGGTATATATTTTGCAGTAGTTTATGGATACGTGTGCACATATGCTCTCTCTCACAGAAACTGGTATATATCTAGGTTTTGGGACTTTGTTAGAAAGTGAACCACCTGAGATGGAATTAGAGTGTACTATAAAAGGAAAGGTCTCACCCGAGTAATGAAGCTGAAGGGTTGTCATTCCACATGTGAAGTCTCTGGACACAGTCTGAAGTGAAGCATGTTGAGATGGTTTCAAAGAGAAACAGAAATATTTTTTAGATTTATAATGAAATATCAGGTTTTTTTTTGTAACAAAATCCACATCTTTTTTCCCCCACAAGCCTAGCTCAGTATATGTTGTGTATTTTCAAAGTTAAATGAAAAAATATCCATGATAAAAGTGATACACTCATGGGATGGTTACTATTGATACTAGGCTAACCCATATCCTGAATGGGCATTCTACTGTAGTGTGATTGAGCTGCCCTGGGTGGACTTTATATTTCTCAGCTTAAACTGCCCTGTCAGACAAATTAATTGAACATACTCTTCTGATATACTTATTTTTTAATTTCTTTATTGGGGAATTAATGTTTTACATTCAACAGTAAATAAAATAGTTTGTGCATGCATAACATTTTCCACTTTTCCATATAACAATACAATCCCCACTAGGTCCTCTGTCATCCTTCTTGGACCTGTATTCTCAAAAAGTTTTCAGTTAGCAATAATCGCGCCTTGGATAAGCCTCATTGGCTATGATACTGCCACTGCACAAAGCTGATATACTTATTTTTATAACATAAGTTCAACCAACTATAAATATGAAAATAAGAGTCTGTATCTACTCACCTTTTCATCAAAATTGTCTGAATAACTGCGTTTTCCAATGATGGAATTATACATTACACAAACTACATTTTCAGTATATATATATATATATATATATATTTTTTTTTTTTTTTTTAGCCAGATCACTGCTCGGCTCTGGTTTATGGTGTGTGGGTCATTGAACCTGGGACTTTGCAGTCTCTAGTATGAGAGTCTATTTGAATAACCATTACGCTATCTAGCCCTGCACCATTTTCAGTATTTCTGACAGAATCTTGAAGTTTTGTGGTGTTGTAATTCTAGGAAATAAGAAAGCAATTGTGTCTTCTGAGGGCATCTTTGTATATAAAATATGAAAACTTACAAAAATAAGTATACAGCTATTTAACTCCAAAGAGGTAATTGAATGCCAAAAGTATCAAGATTCCTCAAAATATTTTTTAAAAAGGTCTATCATACAGTTCACAATCCGTGCACGTGTATGTTCATGAGTTGTTATGTGCAATAGCCTAGATGTGAAAACATCTAATGTGAAGTGACATCTGAGTGAGTAGAAATGATATGGAAAATGTACACAACGGTATACTCCCCAGCTGTAAGAAGAGATGAGAGCTAGTCTTTTGCTGCAACACTGATAAAACTAAAGAGGGTCATGCAAAATGAAATAATCCCTAAGGAGAAAGACAGACATTAGATCTTCACACTCACATGAGAGTTAAGAACCAATGCAAGGGAAAGGATGGGGGAAACATTAATTAGCCTGAAGTCTGTATCTGCAGATATGAGGTTGTTAAAGTAGGAGGGGCAGGTGGTGGACTGCGAGGTGAAAAGGGGCACAGGAGAGGAAGACAGCACTTTGGTGGAGGATAAGATGCAATGACATATTTTAGGGAGACAGGAGATTATGCCTCTGAGACGATGCAGTCATGTAAAAACTTCTCAATGAAAAAGGTTTAAGGAATGAAGTGTCTCACACATTACTGAAAGTATTATATCTACAGAGGGATCGGACGAGTACTTTTAGAAATTTGAGATTTTTCTATAGTAGCTCTTGAACACTAGAAAGTATCATTTCCAACACAGTTCTCTCCATCTGTCTTTTGATTGGGATATGGAGACTTTTTTGCTTAGACAGATCTTTATGTGAATTTATAGTTACTGTTGTCAAGCCAACTGTTAATATCTTTTAGTCATACATTTATTTGATAATAAATTGACATATTACCTAATTGGCCTAAAAGAAACATTATTACAAAAATATTCATAATTTTATACTGGAAGTAGCATTAGGCATCTAATTACATAGTACTGTATAATATAATATGTTACGGCACACAGTAGCATAAAACAGCATAGTATGCCTGCAGTGCACTATAACACAGACTAAGGAAGATTTTTGTTCAGGTTAATACTCGAATCTCTTGTAGTATTGCAGATAGTAAAATCACAGAATGTGATATATTGCTTCATAAACAATGTGATTTTCCATAAAAAATACCGTTTTGGGATTGCTGGATAACATTAGGCAATTTTCCAATGGACATTCCAGGTGCATTTTATGCAGGACACCGGTTAATGAGAAGGCACTTAACCTTGTTTGAGTTCTTAGTTCATCACATCTTTCCAAGGTGACAGTTCATTGTAATATGGTTTTAGTATACAATTTGGCGCAGGCTGGTGTCTTCAGGAACTTGACATGTATTGAATTCAATAGTCTAACTAAATTGCTGCAAAAATGCTGACTTTCCTCCTAGATTGTTGGCCTTTATTAAGAGTCAAGTCTGGACCAGAGATAGTCTACCATCTATGATACTTGCTTTGCTTGCACGTGGCCCAGATTCAAGCCCCAACTTTACATAGGAGGTTCTAGGAGGAGCTCCAGTGCTGCTGTGGTGTCTCTCCCTTTCTCTGTCTCTGCAGATTGCTATGCAGAAGAAGAGATATGTGTAGTTTGTTTTAGTTCTATAGCTATTTTATGGGGGGGAAGTTAATGGTTTACAATACAGTTGTTGAAACAGGAGGACGATTTCTCATCTCCCCATGATAGTTGTTTGCAGAACACTCTCACCCTCATGATGGGTTCTTTCCCCTCATAATTCCACCCCAAGGACATCCCCCACCCTCCCCCAACCTCTCCTTTACTAGGTTCCTTTGCTTTGGTGCAATAGGCCACATTCTGTCCAAGTTTCACTTTGTGTTTTCCCTTTCCATCTTTGTTTCTTATGTTCCCCCTATAAGTGAGACCATCCAGGATTAGTCCTTCTCCTTTTAGCTTATCTCACTCATCATGATTCCAGCAAGTTCCACCCTAGAAGAGGCAAAAGGAGATGACTTGATGATTTTAATAACTAAGTAGCATTCCATCTTGTATATCTACCACAACTTAGTTGGACATCTGGGTCACTTCTAAGTTTGGGCTATCGTGAATTGTGCTGTTATGAACATTAGTATAAATAGATATCCACAGGAAATGTAGTTATTTTAATGTAGCACAAATATTGATAATAAGCAGTGAGGCACTAAAGGTGTAGTTTGGTGTGTTGAGTGAATAACCAGTGAAAACTGTAATTTCCAAAGACTTTTAATGGTAAACTGTTAAATTAGCTGGCATGGACATTAATTACAAAATATCTAATGTCATAAGCCTAGTGTTTCATTGTAGTACCATATGAGTAGCACAGTAGGTGTTTCTTTTTTTAAGATTTTAAAAATATTTATTCCTTGCTGTTTTATTGTTGTTGCTATTGATGTTGTTGGATAGGGCAGAGAGGAATGGAGAGAGGAGGGGAAGACGGGGAGAGAGAAAGAGAGACACCTTCAGACCTGCTTCACCTGTCTGTGAAGTGACTCCCCTGCAGGTGGGGAGCTGGGGGGCTCGAATAGGCATCCTTCCACAGGTCCTTGAGCTTTGTGCCATGTGCGCTTAACCCGCTGCACTACCGCCCAACTCCCAGGTTTTTTTTTTTGTTCCTACTCTGATTTTCATCTTATGGTAGACTACAACAAGACACATACAAATTTTTAATCTGAGAATTTAACAGTGTGTTTGGAAACTCAAAGAAATCTCAGTATAAGCATTTATAATTGTGGTCCAGGAAGTGGTGCAGTGATAAAGCTTTGGACTCTCAAGCATGAGGTCCTGAGTTCGATCCCCAGCAGCATATGTGCCAGAGTGATGTCTGGTTCTTTCTCTCTCCTCCTATCTTCATCATTAATAAATAAATAAAATCTTTTAAAAAATTATAATTGAGAAGTTGTTGCAATGCCAACTTATAAATTGGAGCTGCCAGCTCTTGGTTATATCTCTTGGTTATATACTCTATATATCATAGTACCTTGGGACCTAGCCCCATTTTGTTTCACTCTTACTATACAAAAAAATCCCATATGTTCTCATTATTTTGTAAGCTAATGTTTTCCTAATTTACATCTTTAACTCGGACCTCCTCTGAATCGAGTTTATTTCTAACCAATTAGTGGACATTTGCATCTTGTTATCCTATAGAGACTGAAAAGTGTACATGTGAAAATCTAACATACTGCTGTCTACCTTACAGTTTTCCCTAGACATCCAATTGCTGATGGAAAGCCTATCTGTTATTCTCAGTATTTCTAAGTTTCTCATTGCCACATAGAATTCTCTGGTAAATCCTGTTACTGTATCTGCCAAACTATCTATTTGTGTGTTACAATTCTGGATGCAGCCCCATTATCTCCTCCCTAAAGTGTTACCATCTTTATCTCCTAATAGTCAACCATGCTTCTATTTCTGTATTAATCAGTCTTTAGTTAAGGCGCTGGCCACAGGGCCAGTTACTGCTTTTCTGTGCTAAGAACATGGCACATCTACACATAGAGAGAAAAATTAACATGAACATTAAATATGAGTACATTAAAATGAGCAAGTAACATGAATAGCATGTTAGATTTAAAAGTTAATGATAACTAATATTAATAAAATTGTGTAAAATGTGAGCTGTACTGCTTTTACATGACACATAAATAACTTGAGAAAAGCAGCATGAGGAAAGCTATATTATTACTAGGGCTTCAGTTTCTTCTTTCATAAAATGTCTTAAATCTAACCTTAAGGAGGCAATAAACCTCTCACTGGTAGAGAAGTGACTTTAGCATACATGAGGATGCAGAATCCAACCCCTGGCACCACATGGGAACACTGTCCATGACAAGTGCTGTGGGAGCTCTTCTTCTATGCCTGTCTCTCCCTCCCTGTATCTATATTAAATTTTAGAAGGCAGAAAAGAGGCTACTGGGAGCCATGGAGCCACACAGGTATGAAGCTTCAGACACAAAAACAAACAGAATTTTTAACGGTGTTACTAAATTTAATCACTTAAACATTAAAAACATATATCCTCTTATATATATTCTTCCAAGATATATGTGTGTGTGTTTATGTTTGATTAATTTTAATAATACTGTTAAAGATTTTTGTTTGTTTTAGTAGATACATATATATATCAACATATCTTAAAAAAGAATAACGTGTTAGATGTTGGATAATAAACAGTTTGATAATGGTTCTCAGCTCCTAGCACTTATGTGATACTATTCATGCTATTCTCAATATATCCTGACACCGAGAAAAGTAATGAGTTTTGATGTTGGGCACTGATCAGGAAGTGAGTCCACATCAAAGCTCGAGGCAGAGATAAAGCTCAACAGAGGAAGAGAGAACACAGATAGGTAGACTGGAGCTTTCAGATATGAGCCAAATGAAGTTGCAGTATCATGGAGAAATTCTCATTAACATATAAAACAGGCAGGCAGCATTTTGTATGAATGACTGGAAGAGGAAGCAAGGCTTGTTGCAGAATCTATTAATAAAGATTTATTTCTTAATGTGAACTTTGAGCAATTTCATGAGAAGACACAAGACTTCATGAAATTATCCTGGGCTCTAAATCAAGGGGCAGATATTCCAGAAGGATTTTTCAGAATTTGGAACATGATCGGCAGAATGTAGAGCAGGATTTCAGATACACTTGATTTTTGATTTATACAAATCAGAAACCTCACTTTTCCCTACAACATTCTGCTATGATTCCTACACCTGTATTTAGATAGTGAGTTCTAATTGTTCTTATTATTACTGGTGTAGTAATTTTAGTAATTGATAGCACTGACCAAGCAATACTCTCTTCCTGAATACTAAAAATATTCTTTGTATTGATTAGTAAAGCCATTAGCATCAGCGCCTTCAAGCCTGTTTTCACATTCTGCTGACTGCAAACCTCATCTCAGAGATTCACACTGTCATTCCACTGTTGGGTCACACTTTTTCTATATAATACTTGATGTTTTCTTTGGAGTTCTGATCACAGTCTCTTAGTCATCTGAAATACTCTTCTAAAATTAGTTATTCATTTAGACACCCATTATATACCAATTGATTACACATTTTGACTCCCATTTTTTAAAAAGTGATCTCCACGTTGGTAAATTCTATTGATAAAAGCAAGTTTTAAAAAGTGGAAAATTGGTAAAAAAAAAAAATATATATATATATATATATATATATGTATATATATATATATATATCCGTCATCTAAAGGATCAGTTCTACTTTGGAGAGCTTTGAGTGATTCCTGAGTGTGGAAACAGACTGACAAATGTCTTTTTCTTAGATGAACTGAATGTTTCTCAGCCCCTCATCTCTGTCCTATATATAAACATGCAATACAGGGTGAGAACTCATTTCCTTCTCTTGGCCTTGTCTTAGTACTATGCCTAGTAATGCCTGCAGGTCCATAAAAACCCATCCATGCTGAAATATTGACCTTGATGCATAGACACAGCTTAGTCTACTCTATGTTACATAATTAAAGAATTAAGAAAACAATAGTTGCCCTACTGCTATATTCCATGTTGACTTTTTTTTTTAATATAATGCTAGTGGTATGTGTTCATGGCCACTTTGTTGTAAACATAAAATATAGGGAAGGTGTGACAAAAATATGTTTCTCATAAGGCACACGTAAATTACTGAATATTTTATGAGTGATAGCAAACTTAATATTGTCAGTGAAGAGGGGTGGTACGTTTTGCCTCTGCACATTAATAACTCAGCCAGATTTTCTATTATACTTTCATGCTTCAGGGCTATCAACACAGTATTTTTGGTGTGTTTTTTTCATAGTTTTGTTTTATTTACCAATGTTGACACCACTAGCAGATGAATACTGAAAATTTGATTAACTATGTTCATAATAAATTTATACATTGTGTATAAATATTAAATATTTATGCAACAGTTGGAACTTTTGAGGTAATGTGGAAGATGATCAATCAAAAATAGATCCCTTGACCAAAAAATAAGTTAAATATGACATCTGTGCATAGCGTGATGCAGTTCTTATGTTGACCAAGGTTACTGTATGAAGACTGTAGGTAGCAAGTTAGAGACAGATATAATTCATATTCATGAGTTCACATACATTGCCTTCAATAATAGCTGAGTCATAATGTTTTAGTTGATCTTTTGCTTTTATGTTGAGATAAATTTACTGAAATATGACATAAAAACAAATACTACTGGATTTAGGGTAGGCTTACTTGTAAAAACCTTGCAAGGTGTCACTTGGATTCTCACAAAACGTGAACATCTATGGCTTTTCTTGAACCATTGGATAACTGACATACACTGAACTCCCTCCTTTACCTTCCCAGTGACATCTGGAAAGACAGAAAGTCACAGTCAAGTTTTCTTTTTCTGGGCAAAAGCCACCAGAGTCACAACTGGTAGGTATTGCAAATGGCATAAACCTCTTAGCATTTTATACAGCAGTTCTGCTTGTAGCTATGTGTCCAACTGAGTTGCACAGATACAAGTGGATACATTTAGGCACATTTATAGATTCACAGATATACATGAGTACATGTATGCAGAGAGAGGACTTAGAGACAACTACACTCTGGTAACAAGAAAAGTCATTCTTCAACTAACACAAAACTAGAGTTTCTAAAGAAATATTGACAGTCAAAAACAGTAGCAGGGAGAAAATATTCAAATTGATCCCTGAACTGCATCGTAAATATTTTCAAATAAAGGAAAGCTTAAAGTCTGGTTGCCCTGGGTTAAAGGGATAAGAGAATGATCTGAAAGAACTTTAATCTGAGCTGGAAAAACAAGTACTGTTGCATCGTATATTAAACTTAAGTCTAAAAATCGTATTCATTTTTC
Source organism: Erinaceus europaeus (assembly GCF_950295315.1). Classification (NCBI taxonomy): domain Eukaryota; kingdom Metazoa; phylum Chordata; class Mammalia; order Eulipotyphla; family Erinaceidae; genus Erinaceus; species Erinaceus europaeus. The sequence continues at coordinate 9,772,075 of NC_080180.1, read as the reverse complement.
CATACTGACCTGAATAATTATTTAATAAAGAAATGAATAAAGTCAAAGAACACAAATTTCAAAAGGAATAAAAAAATCCAAATATATTTTGTAGATATCCTATATTCAATGTGTGATGCAGCAGAATTCCCCAGTGCGGGGTGGATTCACTTAGGGATTTCCTTTTAAGGACAAGAGGGATAACGAGTAAGTTTTATAATTTGCCAAAAACTGCCAAAGTTTTCTTCCAAATCTCTGTACCAGTCTGAGTTCTAATCAGCATGGTTTAGAAACTGAAGATGTTCATGCCAGCACATGTGATGGTGGCTTATATAAGCTATTTTGTTTGGTTTGTAATGCTTCCTAATAGGTGTGTAACAGTATCTCACTGTGGTTTGAATGTGCACATTTTTGCTTTTCTTGTCTTGCACATCTATGATTTCATAACTCTTGGGTAGACTTTTTTCCTTTATTTTTTATTAATGATTATTGGTGACTTAATAGTTGTTTGTAAGATTATAAGTTTACAGAGTATAATTCCATACTGAACCCATAACCAAAATTCTGTGCTTGCACCACCTGAACAGGCTTTTTTTTTTTTTCATTTCATAAGAGAGAGAGAGAGAGAGAGAGAGAGAGAGAGAGAGAAAACCAAAACCTGCCTTGATGACATGGTCTCATATTCCCACCAAGGGCCAAACCTAGGTCAATTGCTTGATAAGACAAGACTTAAACCCTGCCAGGAGAGCTATTTTCTATTGGGAACATTCATTATGTCTGTTACTTGGCAGAGCCAATAAACAGAGACAGGTGGAACCACGTGGAAATGATTAGCAGACATCATTATAGCCTTAGCATATCATATGACACTGTGTGTGTGTGTGTGTGTGGGGGGGGGGTTATTGTAATAACATGAGATCTGGAAAATTACGTAAGAGGCAATTTGTAGGAGTAGACCTCCCTTGGTATCAAGTCTCTGAAAATGCACGTGCTTGGGAAGCTGACTGCTGGACAGTGGACTTAGAACAGAAGCTGATTGGAGCTGGGTGGTGGCGCAGCAGGTTAAGCACAGGTGGTGCAAAGCACAAAGACTGGCGTGTAAGGATCCTGGTTCAAGCCCTTGGCTCCCCATTTGAAGGAGGTCACTTCACAGGTGGTAAAGCAGGTCTGCAGATGTCTTTCTCCCGCCACCCCGGTCTTCCCCTCCTCTCTCCATTTCTCGGTCCTACCCAACAACAATGACAGCAATAACAACAACTAAGACCAACAAAGGCAACAAAAGGGGTGGGGGATTACATAATAAATAAAAAATTAAAAACAACAACAACAAAAAAACAGAAGCTGACTTTTGCTCTTTCACCCATCTTAGTGTAATGTAGTTTTATTTATGGGTCCTAAGACCTTCATGCCAAGCCTCTACCAGGGCTTCCAGGAACCTAGTAAAATAGCCATTACAGTATTTACAGTATCAAAACCACTGAGATTTTTAAATATGTATTTCTGTTCTCTAAACTTATTTTCATGATAACCACTGATGTTGATCATTTTCATATGTTTATAGTATCTATGGTTCTACTTTAATGATGGGTCTGAAATAGAGATCATTCCCCTGGATTTTTAAGCCACTTTCTGTATAAAATTTTTACATTAGCTAATTAACAAACTTAATGAGAAAGCTTATTAAAAGAGAATATTCCAGGGGCTGGGCAGTAGCACAGTGGGTTAAGCACGCATGACACAAAGCACAAGGACCTGCATAGTGATCCTGGTTCCCTAACTGCAGAGGGGTCACTTCACAAGTGGTGGCACAGGTCTGTAGGTGACTCTCTCTCATGTCATTTCTGTCTTCCCCTCCTCTCTGTTTCTCTCTGTCCTATCCAACATTGTTATCCAGCAATAACAACAACAATAATAATGATAAATAACAAGGGCAATAAAAGGGAAAAAGTGGCCTCTAGGTACAGTGGATTTCTAGTGCAGGCACCGGGCCCCAGAGATAACCCTGGAGGTAAAAAAAAAAAAAAATCCTCACAAATCTAAAAACACCCACATTTTTGGTTATTTTGTTTTATTTTTTAAATAATTATATTAGGGGCTTAATGGTTTACAGTGCAGTTGTTGATACATGGTACAATTTCTCATCTTTCCATGATAGGTAGCTACAAAACATTGTAACCCCAACTTAGTCCATCTCTGCCACCAGGCACCAGGACCCTACCACCCTCCTCCCCCAACCCTTCCCCAGCATCCTTTGCTTTCCTTCAGTATACCACAGTTGGTCTAGTTTCACTTGGTATTTCCCTTTTTGACCTTGTTTCTTTAGTTCTTCCTACAAGTGAAATCTCACCCAGGCTTTTCAACAATCTTAAAATCAAAAAATAATGTTACTAAATTTGTATAGAGGTAGAGAAATTGAGAGGCTGTGTGCAGATAGGGAGAGAGACACCTGTAGCACTGCTCCACTACTTGCGAAAGACTTGCCCTCAAACACAGGTCCTCGCAGTGGTAATGCCTGCACTCTGCTGGGAGCACAACCACCCAGCCCTCCTTCACATACATTTGAGCCAGAATTAGTAAAAATCTTTTTTATTTACAGCTTGCCTTGGAAGTCATTATAAAGTTACTGTGGTTAGCTATTGATATATTACACAAATAAGCTAGCCAAGGCAATCTAGAAAGCAAGCAAGCAGAAACTACTGGTTTTTGGGTTTTAAAAACCAAAATTCATATAACAAATAGCTCTTCTAAACACATAAACAAGTTATGCTATATGGATATTCAGAGTAGGCATTTATCTACTGAAAACTGTGTACTTCCCAATGTGTGTTACCTGATAATTATGTTATGTAAAGCATTAGACTGTGATTTATAGTTAAGAAAAATCTCAATGGCCATAGGTTTATAGGCAGTTATAAGTAGCTATAATTATGTATTCTCACTAAAAAAAAAGTATTAAAGCGACCACAATCACACTTAAATGTGTTTCCTAAGGAATATGATGATGAAAAATAATACAAGCCCATGAAATTATGTAAATACTCAGAAATGCTTTCTATCTGAAATTTTCAATACTAGGATCTGGTCTCTAATACACTTAGGGAAAACCATAAAAGAGGGATTTACATTCTACACAGTACTCAATTCTTAGTCATAACTCACTTCTTAACAGGAAATCTGAAACATCATAGTAGAATTTATGAGTAGGACAGGATGTAGCATAAAGTTTGTGAATAGTCCATAAATTAAAGCTAAAGTTTGAGATTATAAAAGGTCTTAAGTAATCCTCCCCTTTTAAGTTGGCAAAACCCTGTAACTTATGTTCGCCATCCCCCTTTCCAGACTTTACTCTGATCACTCAATTCAGAGAATCCTTTATCAGCAGTGTGATCGTTGTATTAAAAGGTTCTGAAAAGACAGAAACTAATATGGCAGTCAGTGATTATGAAGACTATTTTTTGAGCCTTTTGTTTTTAGGTTTACCATCAATTTAACTCTTTCCCTTTGAATTTCCCTATTAGATGTGAGAAGAGACAAGGCAACTTTCAATATATTGCTTCAGCTTATATTTCAGCTGAAATCTCTTCAGCAATATGTCAAGGCTTGTCATTTTTGATATTTATTTATTCCCTTTTGTTGCCCGTGTTGTTTTACTGTTGTAGTTATTATTCTTATTGTTATTGATGTCATCATTGTTGTATAGGACAGAGAGAAATGGAGAGAGGAGGGGAAGATGGGGAGAGAAAGATAGACACCTGCAGAACTGCTTCACCACTTGTGAAGCGACTCCCCTGCAAGTGAGGAGCCAGCAGCTTGAAATGGAATCCTTATGCCTGTCCTTGCACTTTGTGCCATGTGTGCTTAGCCCTCTGTGCTACCGCGGACTCCCTAGGCTTGTCATTTTAAAATCTGTTTAGTAAAAACAATTGCAGATAATACCACTGAGATTTCTGGTGATGGAGAACAAGGTGCTGCTTCATCCAGTTCCCCAGTACATGAGCTCCGCTTCCACTTAACGTCTTCAGTGGAGGCATCCAAAATGTCTTCATGTTTTAAATAGTAGCCTTTTCAAGGAAATGTCCGTACCTTACATTAGATTTTCAAAACTCTCCCATTCTGTCACTATTTTCTTGATCCAAAATAACTTAGCCATTTGAAGTTTTCATTTTTCTTTTCTTAATGGAGACATTCTGAAAATTTCTATTCATTTTTAAAATTAGTAGCTTACATGCATTGTGGCTGAAAACCATCTTAATTTTATCTTAGTCTTTCATGGACTATGAGGCCAATGTAGTTTTGCTAGCTTTTCTGCTCCAAGTAAAATCTGGTATCTTGTATCCTTTCTTACTTGTGGGTAATAGTCAGTTTTCTGGTCTCTTTCTCTCTCTTTGGCTTGTGATTCTTTTTTTTTTTTATTGTGGGATTAATGCCTTACAGTAGACAAAAAATACAATAGTTTGTACATGCATAACATTTCCCAGTTTTCCACATAACCATTTTTTAAATTTTAATGAGAGCAATCCAGGAAGAGACACAAGAGCACTGCTCAGTTCTAGTTTACAGTGGTTCTTGTGATTAAATCTGGGCCCTCAAAGCTTCAAGCATGGAAGACTTTTGGCATAACATTATGCTATCTCCCTAGCTCTTCTTTTATCAGTTTCAGATGTTTTTCTTTAAAAAAAATATGTGATTACTTTTAATCTTGATGAGAAATGCAAAGACACAGTGAAGGACCTGAGCACTAGTGGCTCTGGCTCCTGGCAGTGCTGGGCAGTGAACCTGGGACCCAGGAGCCTCAGGCATGAAAGTCTTTTGCTCATTGTGTCACTGTGCTATGTCCCCAGCCCTCAGGCATTTTTCGAAGATCATTGCCCATTTAGAATAATTGAGCTCTTGACTAACAATGACAACAAAAAAGATGATATACTTATTTACATACACCAAATCCCTTGTATAGCTCATTTTGAGTCACTGGGTTAATGTTAATTTTTAGAGTGTGGACAATTCTTGGCAGTTTTATACAACTCATAGAATATCATAGTTGATAACTGAAAAACAGTTCACTCAGGTTTTCTAATAGTTAAAGAAAATATAGCCTTGGGAGTCCTGGTGGTAGGACAGCGGGTTAAGCGCTTGTGGCATGAAGTGCAAGGACCAGCATAAGGATCCAGGTTCGAGCCTCTGGGTCCCCACCTGCAGGGGGATTGCTTCACAAGCAGTGAAGAAGGTCTGTCTTTCTCTCCCCTTCTCTCTCCAATTCTCTGTCCTATCCAACAATGACGTTAATAACTACAACAATAAAACAAGAGCAACAAAAGGGAGTAAATAGATAAATTAAAAAAAAGAAAATATAGCCTTGTGATTTTTCTTGTATCTTTTGTGCTTTATATCTCCATCATTATCTTTGACGTTTTCAGTGGTGTCAAATGCTTTTTCATTAATTTAAATGGTTAGTTGTTAAATAAAAAGCAACACTTTTAGCTCATGTGTCAAGTATCCTTTTATTTTCTAAATGTTAATCATGAATTCTCCATGTTTATTAATATGGGAAATAATATTACATGAGCTAGTTTTAACTGTTGCTAGTTTTCAACCTCCCAACCCAGATTCTGCATGACCTATGGAGTGTGCTCACTTTAACAACTCTGACGAACAGATTAGAAGTAGGAGATTTTTCCATATTAGTCAGTACTAAGGCCAACCCCAAATGTAACAATTCAGATTTATATGTGTATCACCACTGTTTCATCTGTTTATTTACCCTGCATCAAGATGGACTTTGTTCTCAATTTTCATACCAGCAGGGCATTGATAAACGTGTGTATTCCTCGAACAGCAAGTCCGAGGATTAGTTTTTGATAACATCTTAACCCAATTTGGTGTTTCTATTTATGCTTAAGTGTATAACCCAGTGCTTTCCAACTCAACTTGTTTTTTATGTCAATGTTTTTATGTTATGAAATACGTTGTTACCCACATGTGGCTTTTGAGAGTTTGAAATGTGACTAACAGAACAGAACAACTGAGTGTGTGTGTGTGCACGAGTGTGAGAGAGATTCATTTGAATCAATACTCACATAGCCAGTGGCTACTTTTGGGGGGCAACATACATGTATGCTAATAGCAGTGGTTAGCTAGAGATTAATTCATTGGGAGTTCTCAGTTACTTTTATTCAATATAACCAGTGTCTAAGCACTTTCTCTCAAGTTTGGAGTTGCTATTATCTTTTAACCTAAAATCTATCTTATTTGATACATAAAGAAAATTCATCTGAAGCTAATGGGAAACCGCAGTAATTCAAACATTTTCTTTAAACTGTTTGCTATGGATCAGCAGTCTGTTTTGTGTGTAATCTCTATATCTTGATTTTATTACCTTTAAGAAACTGATAACACCAGGAAGACCTAGTCCACATAATTTTGAGTTAGCCAACTGAAGGAAAGCATACATCATACCACAGCATGCTTTACAAAGCATGAAGTCGGGATAATGAGGTGGTGGAAAGCCTGAGCTTGGAGGTCAAACCAGTCTGGGCTCAATGATAGCTCTGCCATTTAATAATTTGAGTACACTGAGCAACACTATTTAACTGTTCAAACTTTCAGATTCATCATCTGTAAAATATCTGTAACAATGCCCAACTTCAAAGATGTTTGTATAGATTAAGTAAGACAATGTTGATAAAGCCCTTGGCACAAAGTGCAGAGAGGTTGGCAAAAGGCAATTGCTCAATGGAGTAGCATTGTCAGAGCGATGCTCTGGCTTCACTATAAAAACATTCTAAACATCAAGGAGTCACACACACACACACACACACACACACACACACGGATCATCTTTAGTGCCTGTTTCCAAATTCAAAGTCCCCCTTTTGCCAAATATGAAATAATAATCCAAGGGTCTTTGCTGCAATTATGAAACAACTGCAAAGCACACAGGTTATTTCAGATCAGAGCCGTGTGAGCTCTGGCTGCACTGAGGAATTCATACAGTTCATTTTGCAAAACTGCATGCTGAGAGTCCTCTCCCTTTAGGAAATAAGAGTAAGGAGTGTACTCTGCTGATCTAGAAAGTGTTGTTAGTAGTTTGACAATGTAGCCATTTTTGTCAGGTTTCTGTCCAGACTGGATGCAGCAAGTTTTCTAAACGAGTAAACTTACGTAATGTTTGTCATTTATGTGTTGCGTGCACTAATTTTAGTTCTTAGAGATTCTCAAACTATGAACAGGAAAGTAAAAGAGCAGGGTTTTTTTTTTCAGTGAAAACTATATTAATCACTACCTATCTAGACATAATATGTGCTAGTGTTTTGCCAGAGCTTGAAGGTTACTGAAGAATAAAACACAACTCCAGCAGACCTCTAGCTGCAAGTCTATAGTTAGTTTTGAGCCATGGCTTCTACAACTTCCTTCTCTATACCTCTCTGTTACCATCACATCTTTCTGCTCTGTCTCTTCAAGATTTAAAATCCTTTGTGATCTTTTATTAATAGCCTCTCTATAATGTTCATTTAAAATCAAAGCTATAGACGAAACTGATTAGGCCACCTACTAGCTATAGATCAACCTACTTTGGGATGATATTGCTTTTTTTTTTTTTTTTCATTAGTCACTTCCCGCGGTTAAGAGTGTCAGAATGGCATGTTACAAAGAACAATTTACAATAAAGATCTCCAGAGTAATATAGTCAGCTAGTAAAGAATGAAATCAGGCTTTTAGTAGTGATCTTAATGTTTATATGTTGACTAAGTGTCATTAGAGCATGTTTTTTGTTTTTATAATAACATAAACATTGATGTGTAATGATTCACACCTAAAACTTAGCGTGTAATATTACTTTATCATTATAAACTATCTTTATGTTTTTATAAAAAAGTCACTTATTTATAAACCTTTGTTTATAATGTGCTCATACTTTTATCTGAAAATGTGCTCATTAAATAAAAACCTCTGTCAATTTTAAGTCATTTTAATTCCTATAACTGTGACTGCAGGTGAAGGGATCCTTTTGGAACTCCACTGGTTCATTGAGAGTTAAGAATAGTAGCGTCTGTCTGTGTTTATTGAAGAAACTGCAGGGATAAAAGGAAGAGAACACACAGACACATGCAGGCCCTTGAAAGTGAGCGACCCCAGTCCACCTGGTTTTCTAGTAGGTCTGGGATAAGTTATTATAAAATATGAGGGACACATATGATATGTCAGTCCTTCAGACCTTCCCTCTGCTTCCCATCACATAACAGTTGTTTTGCTTTCTTCTCATTTTCTCTTGCATGTCCAACCTTTGGTCATCGTGCAGTGGTATGCACATCTGTTTTTATGGCCTTCGACCAGATGAAAAAGATATATGATGCAAAGTTGAGATTGTGATGCCTGATCTTTCCTCCATGCTATGAGAAAGAAAGGTGTGGGTTTGGGGCTTTTCAGACATTGTGTGTCACAGGAGTAACCTTTCTCTAAGCTGCCCCATGCCTATAAATGTAATGATGTCCAATTACTTGTCTGTTTCAGGTGGCAAATAAGCACAGAAAAGATGCATCAGTCCCCTCTTTAGAAAACCTGAGGTGTTATCCACATATGAGTCTTTTATCAAAAACTGTTGTTGTTTCACCATTCTTTGTTTAAAAAGCATCTATCCTTTTCTCCCTCCCATTTCATTTGAAGTTGTCTTATATTCCTATGGCTTATTTTTCTGGTTCTATTTCACTGTGTATCGCTTGTTGAGAGTTAATTTTCCTCATTTCTTTTATTTTTTTAATTTTTTTTTTTTTTTATAAAAAGGTAACACTGACAAAATCCTAGGATTAGAGGGTTCAACTCCACACAGTTCCCACCACCAGAACTCTGTATCCCATCCCCTCTGGGAGAATGGACCCAGGGTCATTGTGGGATGCAGAAGATGGAAGGTCTGAACATGGGCATTGGCAGGTCGATCCATACTCCCAGCCTGTCTCTCTCTTTCTAGGGAGATGAGGCTCCAGGACACATGGTGGGGTTGTCTGCCTGGCATCCTGGTAGCATCTTTAAATTACATAAATACTTTTATATTGACACACCATGTCTTTTAAAATGTCATTTTTTCCTCTAGTATTTTTATTTTTTCCTAAATCTTCTGTATTTGTATCATACTACTTCTATTTGATGTATTTTCCTGGAATTACCTTGACCTTGGTTTGTGTTTCTTTCCAGAGTTCTAATAGTAGCAGTTTTTTATCCCTCCCTTTGGACTAACCATCATCTCCAGATGATATATCTCTTTTGGCATGCATATGCTTATTTTCCATGTTTCTTTTTATGTGAGTTAAAATTCATTTTGCAATACTGTGTATTACATTTCATTCACTTTGCAGAAAATGTTTGTAGCGTATTTTCTTCAAAGAAAAGAAAGAAAACTTGAGGTGTTCTCTACACTTGTTATTCCAGACTCTTTTTCTTACCATGCTCTTTCCAGTCTTCACAAGCACCAGAAACACCCATAGATGAAGTAGGAATCATCTTACTTGATCAAACAGTAGGATTTAATGGCTATGCATATTTAACGATTATGCATGTTTACTTCTAGAAATATCTATTCTATTTGATTTAACCAAGCATGCTTAACTACTTTTCCTGGCAGGACAACACGATTTGTCCTAGAATCATAATCTAATGAGTCCTCATTCCTAGACCTTTAAACACAGGACTGTCTCCACATTCAAGAAGGGCATTGTTATCTTCACTCAGTTTCTTGGTGTCAAGGCTTTCAATGCTGCTGAACCTGCTATGTCTCATCTCTTTTGTAGGCCAGATCTTTCTCTGTGATTAAATTTTCAGCTCTCCAACTGCCATAAAAAGCTCAACATCTTTAGCTTCTTTAATTCAACTTTAGGCTCTTCTTCACAACCCTAAATCTACTTCTTATTAAGAAATCAGTCTTATTTTACATTTTCTCAGGTCAAAAATATTGGTATCATTTCCCACTTCTCTCTTGCCTCCAGCTACTAAGATCCCTATCACTTCTCATTTCCGATGTGTATAGAGTCTGATCACTGTGATGCCTCAGTAAATATTAAAAATCTTTTTACCCCTTGGAATATTAGAAAAGTCCCTTAATTGAAAAAAAAATCATTTATAGTTTGTTTCCCATTGAAAAATGCTACAAAAAAAATCCCAATTCAGATTGTTTTTAAAAATTCCTATTGGGGAGCTGAGTGCACCTTATTGAGGAGACAAGAGAGTGCAATGACCCAGGTTCAAGCCCCCAGCCCCTACCTGCAGTGAGGAAGTTTCAGGAGTGGTGAAAACAGTGCTGCAGGAGTCTCTCTCCTCCCTACCCTTTACCCCTCAACTTCTTTGTCTCTAAACAAAACAGATGAATTGAAAAACTAAAATTCCTTTTCTAAACCCTTTACTTTTTCTTCATACAGTAAATCTCCAGGATCCTAGTAATCCTTCCATCTCCCGGGACCTAAATTTTTAGTTTTCCTTTTAAAAAAATTGTATTTATTCCCTTTTGTTGCCCTTGTTGTTTTGTTGTTGATGTCATCGTTGTTGGGTAGGACAGAGAGAAATGGAGAGATGAGGGGTAGACAGAGGGGAGAGAAAGACACCTGCAGACCTGCTTCACCACTTGTGAAGCGACTCCCCTGCAGGTGGGGAGCTGGGGGCTTGAACCATATGATGGTCCTTGTGCCATGTGTGCTTAACTGGTTGAGTACTGCCCAACTCCCTTAAAGTGTCAGTTTTCTTACCTCCTCTATCACTCCAGCCTACGGTCTTATAGTTGTTCTGATAATATCATACCCAGGTTTTGTTTTTCTTTCCCCCACAGTAATTAGCTATACAGTTCTTTATTCCTGGAGTATTTTTCCTTTGGAAAACTAGGAGTGAAGAAGAAAAAGAGCCACAGTGCATCTTTCTAAGGCAGTAGAAGTAAAGAAAGAAATAGATGCTAGATTTCTTTTTTTTTAATTTTTTATTTAAGAAAGGATTAATTAACAAAACCATAAGTTAGGAGGGGTACAACTCCACACAATTCCCACCACCCAATCTCCATAACCCACCCCCTCCCCTGATAGCTTTCCCATTCACTATCCCTCAGGGAGCATGGACCCAGGGTCATTGTGGGTTGCAGAAGGTGGAAGGTCTGGCTTCTGTAATTGCTTCCCCGCTGAACATGGACGTTGACTGGTCGGTCCATACTCCCAGTCTGCCTCTCTCTTTCCCTGGTAGGGTGGGGCTCTGGGGAAGCTGAGCTCCAGGACACATTGGTGGGGTCTTCAATCCAGGGAAGCCTGGCCAGCATCCTGATGACATCTGGAACCTGGTGACTGAAAAGCGAGTTAACATACAAAGCCAAACAAATTGTTGAGCAATCATGGATCCCAAGCTTGGAATAGTGGAGAGGAAGTGTTAGGGAGGTACTCACTGCAAACTCTAGTGTACTTCTGCTTTCAGGTATATATTTTGCAGTAGTTTATGGATACGTGTGAACATATGCTCTCTCTCACAGAAACTGGTGTATATCTAGGTTATGGGACTTTGTTAGAAAGTGAACTACCTGAGATGAAATTAGAGTGTACTATGAAAGGAAAGGTCTCACCCGAGTAATGAAGCTGAAGGGTTGTCATTCCACACGTGAAGTCTCTGGACACAGTCTGAGGTGAAGCATGTTGAGGTGGCAATCGTTGTGTTGGTTAGGTTGTGATCGGCGGATGCAATATTATTTGGTTTGGATTGGGAGATGCATACGGGAAAGTGGGCCCGATCCAAGCGTTCCAGGACTGGGGGAAGTAGGGGCTCTATAGTGGAGATGTGAGTTTCCTGCTGTCTTAGGGTTCAAAAAGACAATTGATAGTTAATGTTATCATCACATTAATTGGCAATTGGGTTAACTTTGAAAAGTCCTTTTGTTAGGGTTTGCTGTACAGTACCCAGTATCTTGTATATAGCTGTGCTATTGGTTGCTTCTGATCTACTTGGTCTAGGCTTTTGAGAGAGTCTGCATATCAAATACACAGCCTATATATTAAAAAGATTCAGTTTGTGTTTTGAGAAACTTTGAGACATACAATTGATTTCCCCCTCTCATATTAACTACTGATTTATATGTCTACATTTTTCTAGGAGTGTACATAAACACCATCCCCACCACCAAAAGACTGTGACCCATCCCTCCCACCCACTTCCACCCCCCACTGGCCCAGGAAGATGCATGTCTACCCCTCACCACAGGGTTTTTACTTTGGTGCCCTACTTACAATTTGGTCAGGTCCTGCTTTTAGTTTCCCTTTCAGATCTTCTTACTCAACTTCTGTTGATGAGTGGGATCATCCCATACTCATCTTTATCTTTCTGACTTAGTTCACTTAACATAATTCCTTCTAGCTCTCATATGTCCCTTGCTTGTGAATGCAGAGGGCTTTAGGTTTACCGTACCTTAGTTGAGTATTCTCTGTGTGTAAGGTATTGAATTCATCTCTGTGCAAATACAAGGTTTGAAAATTGTGAGGAAACACATGCTTTTGGATCTATATTTAAGATTTTATATCCAAGTAACCTCACATAAACTCAGGCCTCATCTAGATGTTGAGATCTAAGTCCTGGGGCATCAGAGTGATTAACAGTGAGATATGAATTCAGAAAGTCTTGAGAGAAAGATGATTGTCTGTGTGGGAAATTTAAATTGCTATGACCAAAATCATATCTGGATAGAAACTGTAGATATGACCACAGGAAACATGTCTGGCCTCACATGAGCTTTCAGAATTTTGCCACTCGGTTAAGAGGTAGAATCAATATTCCCTCTGCCTTCAGAGTAAGTTTGTGACAGTCTTAGAGTGGGAATGTGAGATGAGGGAAATTTTTGTTACAAGACTAAATTATAAAAGGAGATAAGGTTTCTGGCTTTCTCTTAACAAATGACTATGTAACAGTCATTATGTTACCAGAAGGCTCAGGCAAAGATCAGGTGTTGACTTGGTCTCAGGATGATTCTAGACACAGTCCTTGAAGTATTTCCTGTGAGCCATGACAAAACTGTATATTTATGAACACGAAGACAATCTTACCATAGTTGGCAGCTGTATTTGAATGTTAACTCAGTCATAACTGAAAAGAATCCCTTTAGAGGTAGGCAAGAAAAATTAGTCTTAGGAATAACCATACAGCTTTCATTATTTTGCCAGAAAATACATACATTTTCAAATTTAGTGTGAAATCAAAAAAGGACTAAAAAACGATATAAAAATACCATTTTTCATGGGAAACTGGTATCAGACACTGCTCAGCTCTAGGCTACAGTGTAGTCGACTCTGGGGTGTCAGGCGTGCAACCTGATGTGCTCTATCATCCCCAGCATATACACTCCTTTTAAATCATATAAAATGTTTACAGTTTATATTTTAAGTAATTTCCACATAGAAATAAAATAAGTGATTCAAATTGTTACTCAGCCTGTGAAAAGATACTAAGAAAAATGAGCATGGTAAGTTCTACGTCCTGCCCTGAGAATAGACAGTTTGATAATGAGAAAAGCCCACTGATTTTCTTGACATGTACTTTTTTTTTTTTTTTTTACAAATACTATACCCTTGAATTTCATTATTTACTTCACTTCACTTGTGACCTACAAATAATCAATTAACTAGATGCATTCCCTACACAACACAAATGGTTAATTAGAAAAATATTGAGGCATATCAGAACCACCTTTAGAAAATTAAAATGCATGTGGTTACATTATCTTTTTCTACATATGTCTTTTTTACACAGATAAAAACTAAGGCTATAGTCCTATTTTTAAAGAAACATGCATTACACAGTTTCTAATTATGAGGAAATTTATATGATTCACTCACCCTGCTTTTCTATTAGCTGTCTTGAAACAAAGAATAGTATATATATATTCATATAAAATTACTTTTATTCTATTGCTTCCATTACTCAGAATGAAGCCTGATCAAATACTATTTTTAAATAGTTCTAAATAAAGATGGAAATTTTCTATGTATAGATAACTTGTAAGAAAAAAAAGCCACCTGGCACTTGCTGTTCCTTTCACCTTAAATTTATAGCTAATTTTCACGAGTTATAAAGTTCTGGATTACAAATGCCCCCACCCACAACACCTCCCTGCTTTTAAAAGAGCTTAACAATTTATTATAGCAATTTAGCAAGAGTACTGCTGCTTCCTGTCAGAATTTACTGGCATCTTTGCTCACAAACTGGACATAAAATATGCCAATGTGACCCTTATGAGTCCCCTTGCTGCATGACATCGCTTGCACATTACCTCTCCTCTGACTTTATGGGCATGTTGTGTATATCAGATAAACCTAGAGCACCCTTAACATTGCTGTAAAGAACATCTTGCATTTTCAGGAAACAAATTCCAATTTGGAGAACAAGTGTAGTGCAAAACTGAACAGAAAGAATTGATTATTACTGGGTAAAAGATATGACTTTAAATCCATTAATGTATTACTATAATAAAAGTGTACGGGAGTCAGGCTGTAGCGCAGCGGGTTAAGCGCACGTGGCGCAAAGCACAAGGACCGGCATAAGGATCCCGGTTCGAACTCCGGCTCCCCACCTGCAGGGGAGTCGCTTCACAGGTGGTGAAGCAGGTCTGCAGGTGTCTATCTTTCTCTCCTCCTCTCTCCATTTCTCTCTGTCCTATCCAACAACGACGACAACAATAATAACTACAACAATAAAACAACAAGGGCAACAAAAGGGAATAAATAAATAAAATTTTTAAAAAATTAGATTTAAAAAAATAAATAAATAAAAGTGTACAACAGAATTTATAAGACTATTCCCTTAAAGTGACTTGTGTAACTGTATCCTCTTGTCTATGCTAAAATTTCCACGAGCCATACGAGTGCTTTCTCTCCATCTTCTCTTGCTTGTTGTCTATGTATATGCCAAGAGGGAAAGCCCCGTGGAAATGAATACTAATATTACACAGACATTAATAATTTGTTCCTAGAGCTGTAACTGAAAACCATTTTCCAGGTAATATTAGTATCTGTGTCCATCATCCTCATGTCATCATTTATTTGCATGGCCTGAAAAGGCCCAGGAGGATACAGCTGCTTTTGTTCTTGTTTCTTCTCCATATGTGCTAACCACATCAACTGTCTTCAATATTATACCTGCCAATCAAACACATATATAAGACAGTTTAGGCTCTTAATATAATATGACATGCCAAATTGATTTGATGTGAAGGTCACATTTTAATTTTTTTTAACTTTATACTTATTAAGCTTTCCCTCTAAAATCACAAACTAGGAAAAAAGTCCACTATCACCACTATTCTTCAACATAGTCCTCACTCAGGGTCCTTGTCACTATAATATAATATAAAACAAAGATAGACTCTCTCTCTCTCTCTCTCTCTCTCTCAGGAAATCCGCAGAATACAAAATCAACATACATAAATCTGTGGCATTTCTATATATAAATGAAAAGCTCAGCCCCATTTACAATAGAACTCCAAAAGATAAAATTCCTTGGGATGAATATCACAAAGGAGATGAAAGACCTTTACAAGGAGAACTATAGGCCTTTTTTAAAAGAAACAGAATATGACACAGAAATGAACAAACATTCCTTATTCCTGAAGTGGAAGAAAGAGCATCATTAAAATAACTATTCTACCAAAAGCAACCTGAATACAATTTAAATACAGTCCTTATCAAGATACCATGGAAACTGAACAACTTGTCCAAAAAAGTAGGTATCATACTCCCCAACTTCAGTTTATAATAAAAAGCAATAGTAATTAAAACAGCATAGTACTGGAATGAAAATGGACATTTTGATCAATACAACAGAACTGAGGGCAGAAATGAGCCCACACATACATAGCAACTTAATATGACAAAGGGGCCAAAATTATTCAATGAGGTAAAGAAAGTCTTTTCAACAAATGGTTCCGGGAAAATTGGACAGACATATGTAAATGATACTAGACCACCACCTGGCACTACACACCAAAATGTGGCACAGGCGCTGCCATGCAAGCTGCTTGACATGGTACCAGCTTCGCAGCTTTGACCTAACACGTTATGATTGGGCCCTCCTCAATCGCTATAGAACAGGCCATGGCCGGTGCACCGCTATGTTCCATCGCTGGGGAGCCAGAGACGACCCGAACTGCCCCTGCGGCTACAGACAGACTGTGACCCACATAGTCAACGACTACCACCTCTCCAGATTCAAAGGAGGTCTCGAAACTTTACATCAGCCTCAACCTGACGCTGTTGACTGGCTACGGAAGAAGGGCAAACGCTAGAAGAAGAAGAAGCTTCGCAGGAAATTTAGCACGGCTGGACTCTCCAGGCCAAACTGAAACCATTTTGCCTTTTGCCATGTAAAGGGCTTGGGATTAAGCTCTGTGTGGTCTTAATAATCTTTACCTATGGCCAGGCTCAGAGCCGGACCAACAACAAAAGTAATGACAAAACCTGCACTGCACTCTGTAAGATTGATCATCAAGGAACAAGCAGTATCAGTAATGCAGAATTTTTCAGGAGACTCCAAGAGGAAGAATTTTTCCCCCTTTATCTACACCACTTCCTTTAGTATCCTCCCTAAAAATATAGAGGAAGATTTGTGCTTCCCACAGTGGAGGGGCCACCTTACATAG
Organism: Erinaceus europaeus; assembly: GCF_950295315.1. Lineage (NCBI taxonomy): Eukaryota > Metazoa > Chordata > Mammalia > Eulipotyphla > Erinaceidae > Erinaceus > Erinaceus europaeus. Next base: position 9,755,463 of record NC_080180.1, on the reverse strand, counting down.
CATAATTAATAAGTGGAATGTTATGGTACCTGACTAGATATAATGGGTCTTTTAATCTACCACCCACCACTGTGCCTCCACTTCCTTATGCAGGAATAGTACACGAGACCCTAGGTCACATAGTGAACATACACAGAAGATGGATTCCAGCTAGAGAGCTTAACTTTATGGAGAGGCTGGCAATACCACTCATGCATTTATCCAAAGGAGACTAAAACGCTAATTTGAAGTGACACATGAACCCTGATGTTCACAGGTGAATTATTCACAATAGTCAAAGAGTAGAAACAGAATAAATGACCATCAACAGATGACTGGGTGAAGAAGTTATGAGGTGTATATACTCCACAGAACACTACTCTGCAATCACAAAAGAGCATATTGTGTCCTTTGGGAGAAAATGGATAGAACTGGGAATGATTATGCTTCAAGAAATAAGTGTTGAAAGACAACTACAGGATAATTTCATTCATTGTAGAATCTAGGGAACTTAAACATGGATTTGCAAGTAAAGAAAAACATAAACAAAATTTTCATAGAATTGTGAGAATTATGGTTGTTATCTTTGCATGAAAAAAATGTGGATGAGAACTCTGATATGGTGGGTGTTGTATGGAATTATATCTTGAAAACTTACAATCTTGTAACTTGTTATTAATCACAATGGCTTGCAAATGAATGGAACAATGGAGTCCTTTCATGACAGGTTGTAGCTTATCTTGAAGACCTGCTTTTGACTACCTTGATGGCATATGGTAGACTAGAAATGGTATCATGGACATTACTTTATCATAGCAGGAACAAATTCATACTTCTCGTGCCACTTTCTCCTTCACTAGTTCAATCATTCATATGTATAACATACTTAGTGTATTCTAAGTACTGGGCTTCCTATTAAGTGTGGGGCATGGAGCAGTATAGCGGTTATACTTCAGGAGCTGGCAGTAGTAGCCAGGTGAGCGTATATATAATCATGAGCAAGGATCTGCCTCTAAGTCCCTGCTTGCCACCTGCAGGGAGGATGCTTCACGAGTGGTCAGGCAGGTCAGCAAGTGTCTATCTTTATCTCTTCCTCTATATCTGCACCTCATCTCTATATTTCTCTGTCTTATCGAAGATAATGGGGTGGGTTGGGGGCAGGCTGCTGGGAGTATATTTGTAGTGCTGGCTCTGAATTCCAGTGACAACACTGGCAGCAGTAAATTAACAAACTTAAATCATGCTTTTTTTTTTTTTAAAACCAACATTACCTTAAAAAAAACTTTAGAAAAAAAACTTTAGAGTAAGCATAGAATATTTTATAACAACATGGGAAACAAAGATATTTATCTTCATGGAGTTTAAAATTTCACTGAAGACAAGAGGATGTAAGCAGGTTAAGAAACTAGTAGAGTAAGTGCTGAGTGAAAAAAGCCCAATATCTTTGGAGAAAGGTGTGTGTTAATTTTAATGAATATTTTCTGTGCTGCTCTGGATTCCATATCTCTAACAGAGTCCACATGTTCCTTTAGGAAATTACTTCTGCAGAAAAGAATATCTAGGGGTGGACAGCAGCACAATGGGTTAAGTGCACATGGTGCTAAGCACAAGGACCAGTGGAAGGCTCCTGGTTTGAGCCCCCGGCTCTCCACCAGCAGGGGAGTCGCTTCACCTGTAGTGAAGCAGGTCAGCAGGTATCTGTCTTTCTCTCCCCCCCCCCCCCCATCTCCCTTTCCTCTCTCAATTTCGGACCTATCCAGTAACAACAACAACTATAAACAAGAAGAGCTACATAAGGGAAAAAATAGCCTCCAGGAGCAGTGAATTCCATAGTGTAGGCACAGCCCCAGCGATAACCCTGGAGGCAAAAAAAGAAAAGATTATCCAGTGGTATATTCTAGTTCATGTCGTTCACTGCCTACCACACACTTTGCACTATCTGATCTATTCTCAGAAGCAACATTAGGAACTACTCCTTAAGGAACCAGGATCTAGTGTTGTGGTATATTGGATGATTTGGAGGATCCAGAGCATCTGGGAAAACAAACCTTGCTTTAGTTCCTGGGATGAGGACACATTAACTATTCATGTCTTACTGTTGTGATATGAGTAACGTAAAGATGTTTACTGATTTCACCCTTTTTGTCATCAGATAATTTACAACCCTTTTTTTTTTTTGGGGGGGGGGGAATTTTCAGGTTCCTTCTCATGTTAGGAAAAAATAAACCAAACACAAGAATGGCCAGTAAACACAGAAACTATTTACATGTTAAGGAAATGTTTTAGAGGAATTCAGGGTAAGTTTATTAAGGATGGGGATAACTTAAAATTTAAGCACAAACATTTTAAAGATTCTAAACTGACAGGGAGAGAAAAAAATACATCTCCAAATCCATTCCCCAGCTGCAGACCACACCATGGAGTGAAAGGGCTAAGATTGGTCAAGTTTAAATGGGTTGGTTATAGTCAGAACTGAGAACATACTTAAGGTATGAGGGGATAAGGTTTTTATTTGAAATCCAGTCCCTCTTCTTCTGTTACCAATCTCCCTTAAGTAGCTTTGCTTTATCCTAATACAGTAACTTCTGGTCATGTATATATACAGGAAAGCACACACTATGACCATGCATACATACACAGATAATCTTATCACATATACTGAGATTATAATGGGAGTAATTTCCATCTGAAAAACAAAATGCTGGTACTTTGATTCTGAGGAGTCTTTTTAAACCCTTAACTTTCTCACCTTCTCAAAGGAGAACTGGGATGAAATGCCCTTAATATCATTTGAAGGGATCATCACACCTAATTATCAAGCTCATTTTCTGTTTTATTAGGCCAAATAAATTATTATCCATTTGCTTTTCCTTTTACAGACTTTACCTATTAATCTAACAGTAGTTCTGGAGAATACACAGGAGTGGCCTTTAATAGGCACTCTAAAAATACAGATGACTGGTGAGCTGCCATTTATTTCTCACAACATAATGGAATGCCAGCACTCATTTTTAGAGTGAATTTACCACATACTCATTTTGCTACAAAAAAAAAATTAAACAATAAGTGATTTGTTTTAATTTTCCAAGATAGAAAAAACTGGCGGAGGGGCAAAATTAAAAAGTATCTCAAGAGGCTTTTTAAAATATGATAATTTTTCTAAGGACAGGTGATCAGATAGGAATCTTCACTTATTCCTTAAAGTACTATCAGATGAGCTGAGACAATGTTAACAATTATTTAACTAACGATAGAGTTAAGCTGCAGAGTATTTTCATTATGAGAAAAAGTTCCCTTTTTTTTGTATTTAATCACCTCCACTGAGATTTAAATTGCTATGACTATGCATTTGCATTATTTATGATTTCACATAAATTAAATCATATATTTAATCGCTTTTCTTCTAAGATAATGCTTTTAAGATTCATCCACACATTTGCATTTGTCAGAGGCTGGTTCCTTTTATAACAAGGATGTGTCATTTGTTTACTCACTCAGCAAATGACAGACATCTAGGCTCTCCTCTAGTTCCAGTTTTGCTTTTTTTTTTTTTTCCCCATTTGGCTCTTATGAATTTAGCTGTTATGAATATTCAAATGCAAATAAGCAAGTCTCTGTGTGGACAAATGTTTGCATTTCTTTTGAATAATTAGATAGAAATGGAATTATATAGTTGTATTACCAGTGTTTTTTTTTAAGCTATGTAAGAATAGTGCCAAGTTGTTGCCCATTCTATGTTCTCATAAACAAAATGAGAGTTCCAGTGATGCCACAGTCCTGTCAATCACCAGCTCTAACTTCAGCCTTCTATGGGTGCCTAGCAGTGAATGAATTTACATTTCCGGAGTCACTAATGATGTGGAACATCTTTTGAAGTGCCTATTTGCATTTAAAAGCATTATTTGATGAAGTGCTTTCCAAAGCTTTTACCCTTTTTCAAATAATGTATTTGTGAAACAAATTGTTGTGGAACAAATAGACTTTTTTTTTTTTCCCCCTGTTGCATTATCTAAAAGAATTACTAGGCCAATGTATGAGAATTTCTAACTAGTAATGGTTGGTATATAAATATTATACAGCAACTCCCAATTCTGAAATCATGGGTTTTTAATATATAATTTTATTAGTGATTTCCATGATTATAAAATAGTAGGAACATAATTCCACACCATTCCCACCACCAAAGGTATCCCCCCCCACCCCCTTCTAACAATAACCATCATAATTTTCCCAAGGTCATTTGGGATTATATATTCTCTTATTTTTCAAGTTCATGTGTTTCAATTTCCATACTTGTCCTTCACCTCCTTATTTACTTCACTAAGCATTACCAGTTGCATCCATTTAGCCCAAAAGAACACATTATAATGTTATTAATGTCCCATAACTTATTTTTTGTATTTACTAGGCTCAAATTAGTGACTTAATTCCATTCTTAAAGGCTTTTCTTTGCCATAGTATATATTTGTTGTACTGTATGGCTTTGAGTCTTTTTTCCCCATTCCCTCCAATCTCATCTTTTTTCTCCTTCTCCTTTTTTTTTTTCTTTTAAAAACTCTCCCTGAATAGATAAGCTATATAGAACATGTTATAGTTCTTTTGAATTATGATAGATTTCCCTAATTCTTTTTTAAAAATTATCTTTATTTACTTACTGGATAAAGACAGAGACACCTGCAGTCCTGCTTCATCAATCGTGAAGCTTCTCCCTGCAGGTGGGGACCAGGGGCTTGAACCCGTGCCCTTGTGCACTGTAATATGTGAGCCCAATCAGCTGCATCACCACCTGGCCTCGATTTCCCTAATTCTAAAGATAATGTTCTTGAGTAGATGATTAAAATGAAGTGTTAAAATTTAAACGGCATTTTGTTTCTTAACTCTTCATCAATAAGATTATCTCCCTCATATGCTCAAAAATTTTTGTCATAAAAAGTGAGTTTTTAGGGGACCAGGCAGGACATAGTATGAAGTGCAAGGACTGGAACAAGGATCCAGGTTTGAGCCCCTGACTCCCCAATTGCAGGGGGGTCGCTTCACAAGTGGTGAAACAGGTTTTCAGGCGTCTATCTTCTCCTCCTCTCTCAATTTCTCTCTGTACTATCCAACGACAACATCAGTGGAAAAAAATGTCCACCAGGAGCAGCCACCGAGCTCTAGAGGAAAACAAAGTTTTTCTTTCTTACACCCTCCTAACTCTCTGGTTGCTCTTAGCATTTAAGTTAACATCTATCTCAGACTACATGCGAATTATATCATTCTAAAAATTTAAATCTTACACTGGAAACAAATTTTCAACATCTGTTAAATTAACATATATATGTATACATCTGTTTAAATTAATATATATATATGTATATATATACTAAGATTTTGTTAACATAGCATAGTAAATTTAATGAGAATAGACTTTTTAAATATTTCACTTATTGGATGGAGTTAGGCAGACACCACAACATTGCTTCAGGACTCATGAACCTTCCTGCCCCCTTACAGGAGGGGTCCAGGGGTTTGAACCTAGTGTGCTGGCACAAAGGCCTGAAAAGCTTTTTTTAATGCACACCTCTTGACTATCTAGTCTAATTGATTAGATCAGTGCTATTTAAAGCAAAATTAATATTAATGTAAATTAATTCTTGCAAGTATCTTTTAACATTCTAGGTAAATTTGTTCCTCAACAGAGTCATTCAAAAGTTGTAAACATTCTAAAGAATTCACATTGAACCTCTGATAATTCAAATAAACAGAAAGAATATAATGTCTCTCTCTATATATATGTGTATATATATATGAGTGTAATAGGTACAACTATATTGATCACATATTAAATATATATTGATATTAGTACATTGCTGATTATCACAATATATCTGTTGCATTTATAATAAAGCAAATATAGAACTGCATATATATGTAATTATATGCAATTATAATTTGTATAATTGTACATATACTATATGAAGTAACTGATCTCCTGTTACATAAAAATAAAATTTGGGGGGCTAGGCAGTGGCGAAACTGGTTAAGTGCACGCATATTAAAAATATTAAAAAGCAATTTTTCATATTAATATATTCTTTATTAAAGTGATTCAAAATAACAAAATTTTTCTTTGATTCAGTATCACTGATATGGAGTCTTTGCTATAGTTTTATGCTTCTTCTCTAATAATACTTCCAAGCACTTGGGATTCCACCTTCTCTGTATTTATTAGTTTTAATGATGGCTCGTGTTAGCCAGTTAATTCTGATGGGTTAGTTATGCTGTCAGTTCTTTTCCCTTCTTTCTTTTTACTCTCTTTAATAACTCTCGGTGACAATTTCCACCACGCTCCTTGTTGTAGTGCAACTATTTGCATTTTATATGCCAAGCACTTTTGTAATCTGTGCTTCAGGAATAGTTTCTTTTTCTAACATTTATTTACTTACTTTTTTAATGTGAAGGAGACAGACACACAGCACCACTTCAGTTTGTGAAATACCCTCCCCTGCAGGTCAGGACCAAGGGTTTGAGCTGGGACCTTGTACGTCGTAATGTGTGTGTGGTGTATCACAGCTGGCCCCCATTTTATACTATATTTTAGTTCAATTTTTAAATAAAACAATAAGCCACTACTAGTACTCAAGGATTGATATCTCACTGACCTACAGTGTAAATACTCTTTAAATTAAATGACTCATATGAACCTTCTTTCCTATAATTTAATAAAAGTTGAGTTTGTACACTGATGATATTCAAGGTCAAATATCTCTGCAAAGAATGTGCCTCTTCTTAGTTAAAGCAACCAAATTGAAACAGTTCCTTAAAAAGAAACCTGCTGTAATTTACACTTAATTAAGTAGCATGGTCAAATGTATCTTGAATGCAATAAAGGTAGTTCATCCCATTTCTTAAAATCATGCTATATTTAAAAACTTGAAATAGAGAAAAATCTATACTTTATTTTTATTATTTAATTTATTTATAAAAAGGAAACACTGACAAAACCATATATTTTTAAGCAATCTTAGATATATACAATTGAAATATGTAATGTATGATTATAATGAAGAGGACTGGAGTAAGGATCCCAGATCAAGCCCCCAGTTCTCCAACTGCAGGAGGGGTCATTCCACAAGCAGTGAAGGTGGCCTGCAGGTGTCTTCCCCCTCTGTAGATTTCTCTCTGTCCTATCCAATAGCAACAATAATGGGGGAAAAATGAAGAGGGCTCACTTTTAAACATTTATGTGTTACATTTCTTACCTTGTATTAATGCAGCAAATTCCAGTGCAATGAATATCACAAAATGAAAAGTCTAGTTTCCGAACAACAGGCTGGCAAAAATCAGTCAAAAAAAAATTAAGACAATGAAGATTTATATTTGTTGGTAATTTGAAAATGTAAAGTTGAAATGCATATATTCAGTAATATAATCCTTTATCTCATGTATATGTAAAGTATGAATATAAAAATATGTTATAAATGGGGGCCAGGTGGTGGCACCCCTGGTTGAGCACACATGTTACTATGCACATGGAACCATGTTCGATCCCCTGCTCTCCACCTGCAGGGGGAAAGCTTTGCAAGTGGTGAAGCAGGGTTGCAGGTGTCTCTCTTTATCCAATTAATAAATAAATAAAGATAATTTAAAAATTAAACATAAGTTATAAATGTATATATTAAATAGTTTATGTATACCCTATGAATCTCTAACATACACTTCTCTCTCTCTTTTTCTTTTGTTGCCGTTATTGTCATTGCTGTCGTTGTGGTTGGATAGGACAGAGAGGAAGATGGGGAGAGAAAGACACATGCTTCACCACTTGTGAGGTGACCCCTGCGCAGAGGTGGGGAACCAGGGGCTCGAACTGTGATCCTTACTCCAGTCCCTGCGCTTAACTCTGTGAGCTTAATCCGCTGCACTACCACCTGGCCCCCACATACACTTCTTTTTCTCTCTCACACCCATTTTGTTGAGGCTGAATCACAAAGATGGTCAAACATAGCATCAATAAGAAAATGAAGAGAACAACTCAATAAAAGCATCTGACAGTGAATAGGTAATTTTTAAGGTTTTTTTTTTAACCTTTCCTGGTAATTATATAAGCACTAACATGACAGAAAATGTCAAAATAGGGAATGAATGTTTGAGATTACACATTTATTTCCTGAAGATGTTAAAGAATTTCATTTTGTTTTCAACCTAAGTATGTTTTTAACCATGCGGTTTTTCTCAGTTTTGTGGTAGCCTCATCCTGTATGGGAAAAAATAAGGTAGCAGCAATAAAAATCTCCCATTCAATTAATATTAGCACTAACCCTGTGAAAACTTGGGTTACTGGCTTTCTTGGATATATCATTTGGTTTTATAGTTTAGACACAGCCAAATAAATACATTAAAAATATGCCTTGTTTTCTCGTATTCTCTTACCAGATTGTAGTGTTTCCTCTCTCAGTCCTTTTTCCTTATGGGTCCTATCTACGGCTGTGTTGTCACTGCTTTCTCTTTCTACATTTCTTTTCTTGCCACAAGGGTTATTGCTGGGGCTTGGTGCTGGCACTAGAATCCATTGCATCTGGTAGCTATTTCTTTCCCCTTTTTGTCTTCCTATTTTTAGACAGGAGAGAGAAATTGAGAGGGGTGGGGAAATAAAGAGACATCTGTGGACAAGCTTCATGGCTCATGAAGCATTCTCTCTGCGTGTGGGGAGTGGGGACTTGAACCTGGGTCCTACTACACGGTGATAATGTGTGCTTAAGACAGGTACACCATTGTCTGGTCCCCTATTTAGACATTACTGCACATTTCCAGTTTTAATATTCTGCAGGCCAAATATTTAGACAAACTGTGTGTGTGTGTGTGTATCTTCAAAATATATCCAAATACTTTTTTTTGTAGATTATCTTCATTTTGTTTCATACCAATTTTAATTGAGTGCTTGACAGATATACATCAAAAGTCAATGGTAATATACCCTTATCTATTCCCATCAGAATCATACAAGATGCTCATAACTATAAAAGGATTTGTCACAAACACAAATTCATATAAAAATTACCAAAGAAAACTAGGACTAAAATGGCCCAGGGTGCTGACCACCTGGCAGGGCACACACGTGTGGCCCATGCATAAGTTCAGGTGCTCAGCCCTGGCCTTCAAGCAGAGAAAGCTTTACAGGTTGCAGAGCAGAGTTGCAGATGTTTCTCTTTCCATATCTCTGCCTCTATCATTGAATAAAAAGTCTGATTATGTAACTGACAAGAGGTAGACTATGGTAAAAACTCTTGTTGACTGTAAGGAAAAAGTAGAATAAAACTAAGAAAGCCAATTTCATTGTAGGTTCTCAACTTCTGTTCCCTAGCAAGAAGAAGTAACACAGCTACTCCAGTGATTTATTCTGTAATTTACCCTTTTCTATCCTTTTTTCCCAAACTTAGTTTGTAGTTCAGGTCTATGGAGCTGCACTTACTTATTCCATGAGCTATATTTACTACTGCATTCACAGTGTACTTTGAAGTTTATTTCTTTCATAATCTTTCTGCCACCCATAACGTGTTTAAAGTTTTAAAATTAGTTATTTTGTATTAATTTACTTATTATTGAACAGAGAAACATTGAGAAGGGAGGGAGGGAGGGGCGAGATAGACATTTGCAGCCCTACTTCACGAGTCTTGAAGCTTTCCCCCTGCAGGTGGAGACTAGGCGCTTGAAACTGGGTCCTAGCTTGATAAGTTTTGCCACTAATTCTTGTATTGGTTTACTTCCCTTATGTTAATTCCTGAACAATATTGGTTACTTATTATTCCTTAGAGTTAAAAAGATTTTGGGGATTGCACTTACTAGAGTATATTGAAGCATATTCTCACTAAATCTAAATTGACATACTGGGTGTGATATGTTTTAAAACTGTTTACCTAACCACTGAAAGACATAAACTAACAGGACATTAATTTTCATAGATTAATCTTTATTGATAAACTTGAACCAAAGAGACCTAGGTGAAGATAATTTAGGAGTCAAGGAAACATTATTACCACAGTGACTCTTGTCAAATTTAAATGGATTACCCATCAATCTTAATTACTATGACTGTTTATTTGATTAGCATTTTCTACTTAGTGCTGTTAACCATTACTAAACACAAAGTCTTGTCCTAGTTAATACTGCTGACAAAACAGTAGATACATTCTTTATCTCTGTTTCTTATCTTTAAACAATGTAGAATTTATTGTTTTTTTTGTTTGTTTTTAGTCTATAAGATTTTGTTGCCATTGGTGTGATAAACCTTTATATTGTTTTACTTCTGCCATTCTTTATATTAACTGAGATTAGCCTTATTAATAGGACTTGGGCATTCCGGGATTCCGGCGGTAGCGCAGCGGGTTAAGCGCATGTGGCGCAAGAACCGTCCTAAGGATTTGGGGATTCCTCTAGTTATGTCAGTTACACATCTACAAATCAACTCTAGCAACAAGTTATTTCCATATATAACTGGTCACATATGTTGGATTGATCTTATTAACTTCATTCAGATTTAGTCATTAGACTGTGAGCATAAATTACAACGTTAAAATTGTGATGGATATAGAATGAGTATCTTATTGCTACAAACTATGACACATTTCTCCATAGAATTACTTCCATGGATTGCTTTTAAGCCCAATGTCTACTTTATGTTATGTATTACATCAGATTGTAGTACACTCCTATGTCCTTTCACTAAATTATGAGGAGTCTAGTTGCTCTAAGTTAAAAACATAGGATAAGAGAACAGATAGTGGTGTACCTGATTGAGTGTACAGATTCCCAGGGCAAGGATGCAGGTTTAATCTCTCAGTCACCAACTCTCTCTCCCCTATCAAATGAAGGGGGTGGGAGGATGGCCACTGGGAGCAGTGGATTCATTGCAAGCCTCCCAGTGGTAACCCTGGTAGTGCAGAAAAACACAAAATCAAAAAGGGTAAATTTCGCAATACATATTTTTTACTTCTCATTTTTCAAAGGTTCATATTAAATTTTTATTGTATTTCTTTTTGCCACCAAGGTTATTGGTGCGGTTGGTTCAGTGCCTGCATGATGATCCCACCACTCCTGGTGGCCTTTGTTCCTCTGATAGGCAGAAGTGAAGAAGGTGGAGGTAGAGAGAGAGACTTGTAGCACTGTTCCACTGTTCATGAAGGTCCTACCTTTGCAACTGGAGACTTGAACCTGTGTTCTTGCACAATATAACATATGTGCTTCAAAGGGTGCACTGCTGCTTGACTCCGACTTTTATTTATCTATATTAGGTAGCCACAGAAAGCTTCCCAAAAAATAGATGCCAGGCTCCAGTGCATGTGACTCTGGGGCTCAATCATGTGGATTCCCTGTTCTACCAGGTGAGCTATCCACCTGGGTGCTCTACCTCTCATCTCATTAAGATTGTCATTGGAGTGAATGAACATACAGGAGAAATGCTAAGCATTTCCTTTGAGTACTGCCATGTCCCATGTGGTTATCATTGAACTGTAAGATGTATCCTTAAAGAGAAAGCATATCCATTTGTTGTGCCCATTACATATCTGATCTTTTATTTGGCAGACACTTTCCATGTATCTACAATTGGTTGGGTTCTGTGCCTATAACAGATTAGGGAATGAGGAAAAAATAGGCATGAATATTGCACCCACTATTAGGCTATGCATGTGTTTACTAATGAATGAGAATTTTGAAAATGTGTAAAGGTTCTCTGTTAGATATGACTGTAATTTACTGAAAAACTCATAGAGAAGTCCTAAGAATGTGTTGCCACAACACTAACAAATGATTAGACATATATTTTGTTTATTTTAGAAAACAGTCAATTATAGCCACTAAGTTAAACTTACCAAACAGTTCATTAAAGTTTTAAGTGCACCATGTCCCAAAATACTTTTTGTTTTTGGCACTAACATCACAGATAAGTCACATATTGATATTTTTGTGTATTTCCAGTAGAAATTTCTTTCCAAGAAATGATGGTAAGGATTTATAGAGCAAAGTATCAAGAGGGCTTTAAAATGGCCATTACAGCTGCACTAGATGGCTTGACAGTGGTGGGGCCTCATTCTCATCAGTCGCTAGAATGTCTTCCTTGCCATGTCCTACTGTCTCCCAATTTCATCATCTGCCTCTGGGTTTCAGTTAGATCCATTATCATATAACTCTGTTCTGTACTGAATATTTAGTACTAATATCGAACACATTTTCCTAAAATTCTTTTTATACTCTTTCCAATACAGGGTTTTCAAAATTCAGTATCAACTAGTGTATGCCTACCTGACAAGGCATTTGAAAAAAAAAATAAATAATGGAAGCCTTTGGCAGGAAAATTCCAGTTTGTCAACTTTGATCTGGTTGAATAACCTTAAATTCCACAAAAAATTGAATACATGGAAGTAGAAACAATGATAGTAAATCAGATAGAACATATGCAAAGCATAAAATAATAACTCCACATAAATAATTATAGAACTAATATTTTCCTTTCATCATATTAATCTTGTCAAAGTTGGACTTTAAAACCTAGAAAGTAAATGACTAAGTAAATGATGGGCTGAGAAAGAAATTTAGTAAGAAACTTAACTTCAGATCTCATTTTGATTCCCTTTTGATCACTGTGTGTGTTAGCATGACAAGAGGAAACAGAAGTCCACATCTATTTTCTATGAGTATTTGCAGGAAAAACATAACATTTTCATTGTTGTCAGAATTCCTTGTGGAGAGTTAGGGAATGGTGATAACAGACCACTAAAATAGGTCATGAGGAAGAACTGAATATCACTAATCATATTTTGAAATCAAGAGAACAGTTTGAAATTTTGTAGCAAGTAACTAAAAGAATTAAAGGGGAGGCAGGAGGTTGCACACCTGGTTAAGTGCACATACTACAGTGCATAAGTACCTGTGTTCAAGCCCCTCGTCCCCACCTGCAGGGGGAAAGCTTCACAAGTGGTGAGCAGGGCTGCAGGTGTCTCTTTGTCTCTGTCTCTATCCAATAACAAATAAATAAGTTTTTTTTAATATTTATTTTATTTATTTATTCCCTTTTGTTGCCCTTGTTGTTTTATTGTTGTTGTCGTTGTTGGATAAGACAGAGAGGAGGAGAGAAAGATAGACACCTGCAGACCTGCTTCACCACCTGTGAAGCGACTCCCCTGCAGGTGGGGAGCCAGGGTTCGAACCGGGATCCTTATGCCGGTCCTTGTGCTTTGCGCCACCTGCGCTTAACCCGCTGAGCCACCACCCGACTCCAAGTTTTTTTTTTTAAAGTACTCTTAAAAAAATTAAAGGGGGAGCAATGAAAGGGAATAAAAACTTCTGAATTTTGTTACTTTTACTTATTGATTTGATATTCAGGATCCTAGTGATACTGGTATAGACATAAATATGTAATTACAATCTCATTTCTGACTCTTTTCATAAAGAATGTTCATGAGTTCGCCTGAGGTCATCATCCCCTTCTAAATAGTTGCAAGCAGGAACACCATCTTTGTTTACATACAGATCAGTCAGAAAAGTAAATCTGTGTTAAAACCCAATACTTGCTGAAGGGAGAGTTTATTCAGACATTGATTCAGTATTCATTAAAAAATTTTTTTTTCATTAAGTATTTATTTATTGGAAAGATCCAGCCACAAATCAAGAGGTGGGGATATTGAGAGAGGAAGAAAGAGAGACACTTGTAGCACTGCTTCACCACTCACAAAGTTTTCCCCTTGAAGGTGGGGACTGGGTACTTGAGCCTGCATCCACGAGCACTGTAACGTGCACTCAACCAGGTGCACCACTAGCCGGCCCCCAGTGTTCACTCTTAGGAGATTGATATCTTCCAGTGTTCCTGATGCTTTTACCTATTCTGTTGATTCAGTTTCTTTTAAATTTATTTTTATGGAGTCAATGTAAAAGTCTGTTTCTGCCTCAGTGTTATAATCCACTCTGTTATCCACAACCCTTCTAGTACCCATGCCATTACCATAATTTACTATACAGAATTAGTCTAGATTGTATTAGTGTGGAGTTCTTTTTACTAATATTCACTGATATTTTATGAGAGGCAGAGGGGACAGAGAACAGAACTCAACTCTGGAGTATAGCCTTGCCAAGGATTAAGTCTGGGACTGCAGGGTTGCATACACTGTGGCTTAACATTGAATTGTCTTCCCAGCCCTGCATAAAGGTCTTAAAGAACCCATATATATGGGTTAGGCATTGGCACACCTGGTTAGATGCTTGTGTTACCATGCACAAGGACTGGGGTTCAAAGCCTTGTTTTCCTCCTATAAGGTGCAGGGAGCGTGGGGAAGTGTAGAGCTTAGAGTTTCATGAGTAGTGAAGTAGTGTTGTAGGTACCCTTCTCTCCCTTCCCTCCCTCATTTTTTTTCTCTGTCCCATCAAATAAAATTAAATCAAAAATGAATCTTTATTAAGAAAACAGAGGGCCAGGGAGAGAAACAGTCATCATAGTCTTTTGTAGTAGAGAAAATTAGTAAGCAGGAAGAGTGTGTTCACTGTCAGAAGAAAAAGGGTCATAATTTGAAAAGACAGTTGTCAGATACATGAACACTGATGAGAGTCAAGCAAGATGAAGAACTGAATACCTCTATTCAATTCAGTGTCACAGAAGTCATGTGGGACTTTAAAGAGAATGCCTTCAATGGACTGGGGGTAGGGGGCTGATTACAGATGTTATGGAACAAGTGAGATACTGGGGAAAAAGGGAAGACATGTTTAAACACATTTAATATGAAATTGAAAAAAATGGAAAAAATGGCTACTAACCAAAGAATGGAATTATTTTCTGCTATCATAAATAGGAATGTCAATATCTAAGTTGAAAACTGATATATATATATATATATATATATATATATATATATTTTTTTTTTTTTTTTTTTTTTTTTTCCTCCAGGGTTATTGCTGGGCTCGATGCCTGCACCATGAATCCACCGCTCCTGGAGGCCATTTTCCCCTTTTTGTTGCCCTAGTTGTTGCAGCCTCGTTGCGGTTATTATTTGCCATTGTTGACGTTGCTTTGTTGTTGGATAGGACAGAGAGAAATGGAGAGAGGAGGGGAAGACAGAGAGAGAGGGGAGAGAAAGATAGACACCTGCAGACCTGCTTCACCAACCGTGAAGCGACTCCCCTGCAGGTGGGGAGCCGGGGGCTCGAACCGGGATCCTTATGCCGGTCCCTGCGCTTTGCGCCACGTGCGCTTAACCCACTGCGCCACCGCCCGACTCCCGAAAACTGATATATTTTTAAATGTGGGGACCAGGCTGGCAAAATAGCTCACTTGGACGGAGTGTTTATTTGCCGTGTGCACTAGACAAGTTTGAGTCCGGGCCCCACCACACTGAAGGAAGTTTTGGTGCTGTAGTCTTTTTCGTTCCTATCACTTGTTGGTCTCAAAAAAAAAAAAAAAAAAAAATTGGGGGACAAAAGTTGTAATTGGCTTATGAATTTAAATTTTCATCTGCAGTCGGAGGTCAGGTTGTTTCTTAGGAGCAAAATAGAGTTAAAGGATTAATCATTTGAGTTAGAGAGGTCTTTTGAAATAGTTTGGAAAATTTCAAACTGATGACTAGGAAAAGAAGCATGAAAGAGTCTTGAGAACCCAGTGTAAGTCTTCCTAGTTGTCTGATGCTCTCCAGAAACGCTGAGTCATCTGGACTAGTTTTGAAAAGACAGATACATTATTGCAGGGAACAAGGGACTATCAGGGTCATTTCTACTGCTTCCAACATAAGGCATAAAGATAGCACTTATGGTCACTTAATGCCTTATCATTGTCCCTAATGCAATTTTGCACTTGAATGATCTTGAGAGAATAACTGTTCTTCCCACTAGAGTATGATGCTTTCTTAATGAACACCTGTGCCTGATAGAATAAATGATTCACTGAATTGCCCACATCAGAAATCAAATTCTGATCTATGGGAACTATTTCGCAATCAACCAACCTTTACTAAAATATATATTATCTCCTGTCTTGTGGAACAAAAATGAAACAGAAATAGAAAATGAGAACTGATTTTCTTTCTTTTAGTGAATTGGTAGAAACTAAACATGGATATAGAATGTAAGAAATATCCTTACAATTTTAATCCTTATTACTTATATGGTTGCCATGGTGATATGAGATAAAAGACACATTGTGTGTATATGTTTGTATATAATGCATACAAGTAGTAAAATAAGGACATCAAAATGCTAAAAAATACATAAAATTAGTACAACTATTTTCCCTTTAAGAATATGGTTCTTACATTCAGGCTTGAGGCTCTGAGGTCTCAAGTTTAATCCCCAGCACAACTATAAGCCAGAGCTGAGCAGTGCTCTGGTCTCTCTCTGTGTATCTTTCTCATTAAAAATAAAATATATTTTTTTCTTTTTTTTTCTATTCTGACTCATTTTTAAAGGTAAATGCCAATTTATTAACTAATTCCTTTGCCCAAAGTTAAAATGAATTTATATTAGAATGTCTAGTACTTAAAAATGAGTAAATAAAATATTTTCAAAAGGGAAAAATGGTTTATTAAAAAGTAATGAAAATGAAACTGGTTTTAGTTGTATTAGGTTGTTACAAACCACATTTATTCACTCTCACATCTTATGAAGATGTTGCACTCTGTCAATGTGTTGAAATAATAGTTTTCATAGAAATATACTAGGCAAAAATGATATGATAAATCCCCATATTTCTTGAACCCATGCCTGTTTAGTGTCAAAGGCAGTAATAAATGTTTATTTGTATTGTATTATATATCCTTCACTAAACCTTATAGAACAATTCTCATTTTACAAATGAGAATGGAGAACTGTAGCATGATGAATTTGAGTTTATATGACTGATTTCAACATTCTTTAAGTCATTTGTCTAATCTCTCATTTCTACTGTGGGAGGAGAAAATAACATGGTTTGTAGTTTTAATTTATATAAAAATGACCTTCAGAGAGTCTTTATGTAGAAATGTAGAAAAGTTTATTCTAGTTATTTGGGAGAGAGGCAAGAGGAATCTAGATTTAATTATACTTTTGCTGAACCAGGATCTCAAGATTGCAAGAGTTCACCATTTCTGGGATTTTCTGTTTACTTGTAAAAGTTTCACTGCCCCAGTCTGACTCTTTCAACAAGAGAGAGACTGCGATAGAAAAAGAGAAAAACTACCCCAGAGCACAGTACAGAATCTTCCCTCATTATGGTGGGGTTAGGGATTGAAGCTGGGTTATCTGGTACATGATAGAAAGACACTATCCAAGTGACCTATCTCACTGACCTCTCCTAGTTTTTTTTTTTTGTTTTTAGTCAGATATGAGACACAGAAATAAGGAGAGATACCACTGCCCTGCAGATTCACATTTATGTGGTAGCTGGCCTCAAACCTGGGCTGTGTGTGCATTGCTAGAATCTGCTCTATAAGTATGTTATCTCAGAGTCCAAAACTCTGAAGTCAGCTCATCAGTTTCCTACAGTGCAAGTGGTGTAGAAACACTTTGCAAAGGAGCACCAATGAGTTTTATAGCGTACTGTAGTATGTCAGCAATAATAGGAATAGGTAGCAATTTCTTCATATCGTACTTCAAATATTTTCATATGTGTCCCTTTCAATATTACCATCTGAGATCTCACATATTCCTGCATATCTATCAGGAGAAGTATTGCACTAATTTAAAGGACTTTGGGGAGTGGGAGGGGTGGGGGCTTTCAGGTCCTAGTACATGACAGTGGAGGAGGACCTAGGATGGCGGTGACAGTGTTTTGCAGTTAATTGACAAATTTTACCCTTCTCTCAACAACTCTATTTACTGTAAATTACTAACCCCCCAATAAAAAAATAACACCCATCAATCAAGGGCAATCTCTGAAAATGGGAACAAACCTTGACACTGAAATGATAGGATTGTGTGGAAACTGGAAAAAGAAGGCAAAAGAAATGTCAGATGTCCCAATAGCCTAGTCAATTCAGTAGTCACCACTGGTCATTCAGGAAGAATGGCAAAATGAGAGACATGTACAGATGCTCACTTGCTGTGGGGTGGCAGGTAGGCTACAAGAATATTCCAAATCAAATTGTCTGCACTGGTCAGAGCAAAACACTGTAAAATGGAAATATTATTCAAAATTATCAGCACAAAAGGGAAAGATACTGTTCAGGTAACATGTGGTGGGCTTATTATTGGAGAAAGAGCTTAGTATAAGATCATATTTAGGGGGTCGGGCGGTGGCGCAGGTCTGCAGGTGTCTATCTTTCTCTCCCCCCTCTGTCTTCCCCTCCTCCCTCTATTTCTCTGTCCTATCCAACAACGATAACATCAACAATGGCAATAATAACCACAAGGAGGCTACAACAGCAAGGGCAACAAAAGGGGGAAAAATGGCCTCCAGAAGCGGTGGATTCATGATTCATGGTGCAGGCACCGAGCCCAGCACTAACCCTGGAGGAAAAAAAAAAAAAAAAAAATATATATATATATATATATATATAAAAGATCATATTTAAACTGTTATTGAAAAGAGCACAAGTCATTTCTAGTGGCATGGGGTGAGAAAAGTTATCTTAGAAAAAGGCTAATGGCCTGACTCTAGAGAAGGCTTATTGTACTTTAAATGGATATTAGAAAAAGTCATGGTTGAATTTAATATGTTGTATTAGGGAAAATAGAGTAAGATCCATGCTAAATAACATCAAAGCAAATCATAAAATGTATACTGCAATAGCAACAATAACCTAACAGTGGAGAGAAACAGGATCTAGTAGAAGAAACCAAAAAATGAGATGATTAGAGAAAAGTAAATACTAGAAAGTGAAGTGAAAACACTCAAATAAGAAAAAAAAAGAATCTTTTAAAGACAACTACTAGGAGAGTAATAGTGTTATCCATGGTGTAAAGCTGATAAGACCATACATGTACATGTAAAAAATTTAAATCTAATAGCCAACTTTTAAGTTTCAGCAGATATTAGATATTAAGAGACAAAAATAGAAAAAATAAAACATAACATTGTACACCAGTGTCACTAATACAATAATATATTTAAATAAAACTGCATGCTTTCTAGCAAATACTTGCAGGGAGCATAGACACACATTTATAAATATATGCAATCTATTGCTATATAATTATTCCTGTTGCAAAGAAATAGAGTTGTAGGAAAATTCATGACACATTTTGCTTAGAAAAACATACAAAAATATAAATTTTCACTGTGATACCAGAAAAGCACTTAATATTTAAATCACAGGGTTGAAACAATATGATTATTGAAGAATAGACCAATTATCTGAGATAATTGAATTTTACAGCCAAGAGCAAAAGATGGTCTTATAAAATCTAGACATTTAAGCAGAAATAATTAAGTGAGTGACTCCTTTGCAAGGACAATTTCTGTTGATCACCTTTTTTTCCCTTTGACTGAACTGCCCTTTCCTCTTTCTTTAGATGCCTTATGAAATTTTTGTTGAACATTAGCTTTTGCGACTAGAGACAGTGTGCTCACTTAGGAAAGCACATATTTTACCATGCACAAGGATCTTCCTGGGTTTGAGTCCCCAGAGACCACATGGGAACACCATGCAAAAGGGAACCTAGAGGGGAGTCAGATGGTAGCACAGCAGGTGTGCGCAAGGACCTGCTTAAGGATCCCTGTTTGAGGCCCCCAGCTCCCCACCTGCAGGAGAGTTGCTTCACAGGCAGTGAAGCAGGTCTGCAGATGTCTGCCTTTCCCTCCCTCTCTCCATTTCTCTCTGTCAATGACATCAATAACAACAACAACAATAAAAAAACAAAGGCAACAAAAGGGAAAATAAATAAATATAAAAAAGAAAAAGGAACCTAGAGAGTGATGGTGACACCTTACCTGTAGGGAGCTGTCTAGCTAGCAGATATCTAAGCTATCAAGTAACCTTTGAATTTACATGATATTGTGAGCAAAATGTGATTAAATTTTATAGTTTCACTAGAAACCAGTAAAGCATCTATTTTACCACTCAAATATGGGTATTGATATATAAAAGCCATATTTAAAACTGAATATGTTATTTCAACAACTTATACTGTATATCTAGACATAGATGTGAAAATCTTTTGAACAGTTCAAATCAGTGTTAATTACATTATTATACAGTATATCAATGTTTTGACTATTCATATTTTAAAATGTGCCATCAAAATTTAACAAATGCTATCCTCAAACATCCTCCCTAAGAGATAACTGTAAGTTGTTTAAAATTACAATATTTTACAGAGACTAGGCAGTGACACACCCAGTTAAGCACACATATTACAGTGCACAAGGACCTGGGTTAAGGCCCTGTTCCTCATAGGCAGGCGGGAAGCTTTACAGGTGGTGAAGCACTACTGAAGGTGTCTCTCCCTCTCTCCTTCTTCCCTCTAAACTCGGTATCTATCCAATATAAAAACAATATTTTAAAAAATACTACAGTATTTCAGATAGTTGAAGCAATTGTGCTGATCTTTAATTTCATATACATCAAACAATAACTCCATAAAGTGGGATATATTTAACAATAGCTACAATTAACATATTTTGAAAAATATTATACATTTAACGTGTTATAAGCAACACTATTTTTCATCCCTGCTTACCAGATGATGTGTAGATTATAAGACTTGCCGTAGCAGTGTAAATTGAGAAACTATAAGCCTTAGAATTATTCAAGGCAAGACACGTGTAGGAGGTTGAAACAGCAGATTAGAGAAAGAAAAAGGCACTGTAATATCAGTTTAGTGCTTCAAACATGAGTTCAACTCTATAATATTTACACTTGCAAACTGGAGGTTACAGGTGCTGTTTCCATGACCCTCTCTAGTTGAATGGACACTGTAACCTTTTCTGATTTAGTGCATCCCCTCATTTTCATTCAGTCCACTATGTAAGTAAGGTATTACCTAAACACAGATTTACATTCCAAATCTCTTTATACTCATAATATTCTTCTTAGATGCTTAACTCACTATGTTAAGTTGTATCTTTTAAGTGATAATGTTTCCAGTAAGCTTGTGTTATATTCCTTGCTCTTCATGCTTTAATTCTGTATTTTGAATGGACTTTGGTGAGGGGAATAAAAATCAAGTTTTCTGTATTTTTCACTTCTGTTTCTGGAAATTACATTATTTTGAGACAATCCCCCATGTGCCTGTGAAGGAAGTTACAGCTGCATTGCAGCTGTGTCAGTGAAGGGGGTGGGAGGCTGGTCCCTGTAAGGACCTGGGTGTGTATATGAGCCTGAGTACAAGTGGTATAATGTCTTTTTTACCTCAGATTAGCATCTTTATGATGGTGAAAATAATTTTTATAATAAATAATCAGGGCAGGGTTTACATTTTAAGTATGACAGCTTTCAAAGTCACCATGTTGAGGGGGGAAGCTAGAAGGTAAATGCAAATATTTACATTTTTTTATATTTATTCCCTTTTGTTGCCCTTGTTGTATTCTTATTGTTGTAGTTATTGATGCCATTGTTGTTGGATAGGACAGAGGGGGAGAGAAAGATACACACCTGCTTCACCGCCTGTGAAGTGATTCCCCTGCAGGTGGGGAGCCAGTGGCTTGAACCAGGATCCTTAACGCAGGTCCTTGTGCTTTGCACCACCTGCGCTTAACCCGCAGCACTACTGCCTGACTTCCAGTAAATGCAGTTTTTTAGAAGAAAACTAAGGCTAGTTGTTCAGTTCAAAATCAGTGGGAGAGATGTTCTAGATGCAGTGATACCTTGACTAATTGTGTGGGGTTGGGGGATAAATTATAAATCAGAGCCAGCAAGGTGGCTCACCTGAGAAAGGGCTTGTGGTTTGAATCCAGCCCCCAGCACAGTGGGGGTGATTTCAGTGCTGCGGTGACTGTGTCTCCCTAAAAAAGCTGGCATAGAGCAGTGAAGTCCCAGTGACAGTAGTGACCAACACAGACTGGTGAGGTATGAGATAATTAAGTACAGGGGCCTAAGGAGAGGGACAGTTGGTTGTTATGTAGATGGGACTTAAGAGTTGAGAGAAGAGAACGGAACAGGACTCTGTAAAACTGATCTTCATCAGAGTACTCAGACACAGGAACTTAACAATAGAAACTGGGTGGGGATTCCACTATATCAAGGACTGGCCTTGAACAACTTTGGCTGTGCACATGGCTATTTTACCTGTGCAAATTTATCATTTCTTTTTCTTTCTTCTTTTTTGTTATCACCAACACATCACCTCTCAGGACTGATTCTTTTTAGGTAGAAAGAAATAGAGGGGAATACAATGAGGATTCCCCCAGTGTGCTGGGGACCAGGTTGGAGCCTGAGTAAGCATGCATGACGAAACAGGGACACTTCCAGATGAGATCTCCTGCCAGACCTTTCTTCATTTAGCTGGTTAAAGTTTGAAAAAAGAAAAAAGTCAGTAATTCATACATGTGTGATTTTGAAACAGGCTATCAGTTTCACATAAGATTGTGAAACAATCTCCATAGGGAAACACAATGTTGTGAATATGTCAAACCATCTCTTCTGTTTATTGCACAATAATAAGACAGTAGAATTTTAAAAGCTGCTTTATATATTTTAAATTAACCTGTTTAGATGGAATATCTGTTCATTCAAGTGATAAAAAGGCAATTTATATAATGCCATTTCAGAAAATATTAATCAATTTCAATGAGTACCCTCTAAAGGAATATGGGCTAGGTAACATAATATAAAATGTGGTTTTGCTAAAAAGAAAATTACACCATGGAAATAAATGTACCAAATCATTTATTAACACAGAAAAAAACTAAAGACATTTCTCGGTTAATTGGCACAGAATGATATGGAAGATTTATACGTAACCATTATAGACATGGCCTGAAGCAATATTTTGCTACTAACTTAAAATTAAATTATTCCAGAGGCCATAGCATGTAGAACAAATTGAACAAAATAATACAATGTTCTTAGGTCTCTACAGCCATCTGCTAAACGGGACATTAAAAAAATACTAGTTTATTAATTTTTACTTAGAATAAAATTGTATTCTGTAGGAAACTGGGAGTGGGATCTATATGGCAGGAAAATAATTTCACCATTGATACAAATTCATTAAGCCACAAATACTGGTAAATAAAATGTACAGATATCCTCTCATAGAGCTTATCACTTAAGGAAGTGTGAATAAATACCAAAGTTTGGGCTACCCACCACTTTAAAAGTCAATATTCAAGAGATAAGAATTGGTGAGAGAAAGAAAGGCTTATCCAGGAATGACAGAAGCATGAGTCCAAACAAATCTCCCTGTCAGGAAGGAAAATAAGTAAAGGAGTTTGGGAGAGGGGGGTGAAGGGACTCAGTCACTGGTGCTTCTGGTCAATGTATTTGATTCAGCCTGCTAATGTGTTGAAACCAATTCAGTATACAATTCTGTGGAAGGCTTGCTTCTGGGAGTATTCGTGCTTAGCACTGGTACCTCTTGAATCACATTCCTGTCTTTTGCTTTCATGAATGGTTCCTGGCTTATCAGATACAAAGAGTGAGGCACTTATTTCTAGCCATTATAACAAAGTAAAGATAGTATGTGAAAGCCCAGAGGGAAGGTGATGAATGTGATGGATAGTGCATGATGGCTTAAAGTGGAGTCTCTTTGGTGCAATTACAAGATTCGAATCCATTTAAAATTATTTTACCAGAGCACTGTCCACCTCTGACTATGGTGGTGCCAACTTCTCAAAATAACTAAAACTTGGGTTTTTTTTTTTAAAGATTTTTATTTATTTATTATCTTTTTGTTGCCCTTGTTTTATTGTTGTTGTTGGATAGGGGAGAGAGGAGGGGAAAACGGGGAGAGAAAGACACCTACAGACCTGCTTCACTGCTTGTGAAGCGACTCCTCTGTAGGTGGGGATCCGGGGGCTCCAAACAGGGATCCTTATGCTGGTCCTTGAGCTTTGTACCATGTGTGCTTAACCCGCTGTGCTACAGCCCAGCTCCTGATTTTTTTTAAAATTTATTAAAAGAGGTAATCCTAATACTTCTTATGTGGTTAAGATCAGCTCTAGAAAATATCAGTATGAACTATTTAGTACTGTAGCTAACTCTATTTTATAATTAGCAAATTTTTAAAATAATTTTAATAAATAATAAAATATTCCAGAAATAAATTATTGAGATCTAAATCTTATTTGGCAATGATCCCATTAAGAGAAACATGTATTTATAATTATAGATTTAAGAGTGATTTTAATTTAAATAACTTTATTTAAAATATCATACAAAATTCTGTGCTGTATATGACATTTCAATATTACAAAATGGTCATTTCAAATTAAAGTTTATGTAAATATATTCAAAATTATGTTATGTACTTTGAGAAATGTTTATCATATTTGTGATATATATGTATAATACACACACACACACACACACACACACACACACACACACATATATATATATATATATATATATATATATAAAATAGCCAAATTAAGATTACTTTAGAATAGTAAAAGTGAGGCAAGGTGGTGGTATATCTAGTTAAGCACACATTACAATTCACAAGAACCGGGGTCCCCACCTACAGGGGAAAGCTTCACAAGTGCCTCTCTGTTTCTCTCCCTCTTAACCTCTCCAGTTCTCTTAATTTAAGAAAATAATGGTATAAAATAAAATTTGTTGAGTGTCAAAATTAAATACTTGCAAAATGAATTAGAGATAGGGCCATATAAAAGAAAAAGATTATAATTTGTAAGTACAGAAACTAGTGAAATATATAAAATGAAAATAATTATCAAAACCAAAAACTTGGGTTTTAGAATAAATATACTGAAGTAAGTAGAATGTGGTATGACTGATGGGGAAGAAAATAAACTCGTTTCATTATATGCATTACTCTTTACAAAGCAAGAGCTAATGCAAAATTGAATTCATTCCCCAAACTCACATAAAGACTGAAATGCATCTTAGTAATTGTACTTTTTATTAAACTGCACAATATCTTTCCTGCTTGTTAACTATGGATATATTCAAATAACATATTTGTCAGGCTTTTAGTCTAAAAATTAAAAAGTGTACATCATTAAATGCTGCAAATCAATACAGACAGAAAATAGTCTTAAATCATATAACTATGACTTTTCACTAATTGTAGTATTCTTTCTATGCTTATCAAATTCTTATTAGTTACACTTCCCACATTTTTTAATATTGTCAATAAAGGCCTTTTGTACTTTGTTATGTAGCTGAATTTTATAGTCTGCTTAAAATGGCATGGTCAATGAAACCAGTTTATTGACGAAACAAACAATGGCTTTATACACTGTAAACAGACTTACAGAAATACATTATTGAGAGTACTTATCAATATTTATCCCATCTGAGGAAGATGAAAGTGGGGGGAAAAAAACCTCTTCTTGAAGTCTTGTATGCTGTAGTAAATCACTTGACAAAAAATAAAATGCATTCAGATCATTTCCTAAATTATTATGTTTTCAGTCTTGGAAATATATGGAATAAAATTATCATCAGGAACAAAGTGACTAGTTGTAATGTCAATTTTGTGTGGGAAGGAGGATAAAAGCAAAAATATTCTTTGACTTTATGTATCTTGGGGATATATGTTATTTTACTTTATTTTAGAGAGAGAGACAGACAGAAAATAAGCAAAGCACTGTTCAGCTCTGACTTACAGTGGTGGTGCGGACTGAACCTGAGACTTCATGACCTCAGGCATGAGATTCTTTTGCATAACCATCATGTTATTTCTCTCATCCATCTTGTACATTTTGTTAAGTTTTTTTTTTTTTAATGATGAGAGAAGGAGGAGAAAGACATCAAGAACCTGAGTATTACTGGTACATGTAATGCTAGAGGTCAAAATCAGCCTTGTGCTTGAAAGTCCAATGTTCTCTCCACTGCACACCTCCCAGACTGCTATTCCCAAATTATTTATCCAGCCTAAATAAGCACCCCACCAGCAGGGATGTTTCTCCCTCTCTCCCTAACCTCCCCCCCAGGTGTCTTTCTGTCCTAGCCAATTAAATGGGAAAAGCCCTCCAGGAGCACTGGCTTTGTAGTGTGTGTGCTGAGCCCCAGATATAACCCTGAGGCAAAAACAAAAAACAAAACAAAATAAAGAAACCTGCAGTTGTTTATAATACAGGAGTGAAGACACATTAAAACACAGGTGTGCATGGCACAGTAGAGGTAACAGCTCCATTTAGACTCCATCTTTGAAATTCACAGATTGCATTTAGGAAGCTTGTACAAAGTTACAAAGCAGCTAAGCAGGATGAGATTTTAAAACAACGTATGTTTTGACTTTATTTTAAAAATTACTGTCCCAGAGGGATAAAGAATAAGGTGGCTTCTAATGGAGGGGATGGGATGTGGAACTCTGGTGGTGGGTACCCCTCTTATCCCACAGTCTTGTTGATCATATTAAATCAGAGATTTAATAGTGATTTCAATCTTTTTTTATTTTTTATTTATAAAAAGGAAACATTAACAAAACCATATGATAAGACAGGGAAAACTTCGCACAATCCCCACCACCAGACCTCTATATCCCATTCCCTCCCGATAGCTCTCCTATTCTTTAACCCTCTGGGAGTATGGACCCAAGATCATTTATAATCTTAATAAGTTAATAGGAGCATAATTTCACACTATTTCCTCCACCAGAGTTCTGTATCCTCATTCCCCTAGAGTGGAAACTGCAATAGTTCTCCCAGTGTTAAATGTATAGATTGACTGTATCTATCTCTATATGTATTCTGCACTTTTTCCCCCCCCTATGGCACTACCTTCCTCTAACCCACACCTACAACTATTACTACTTCCTTCCTTTATCCTGTTCTTTCTCAGATAAGTGAAACAGTGCCTGACTTCCTCTGGTGTTCTCTGGATTCCCTTTCAGTGATGGTATAAAAACAAAGATTGCTGGTGACAAACATTTAGGTCTCGGTGGAATGGGTGTTCCGAACCCTGTAGTCTTTTTCCTTTATCTTCCTCCCTGTGGAACTATGAACCAAAAATTTTGGGGGACTGCAGATGGTGGGAGTTCTGGTTGCTGTAATTACTTCTAAGTTAGACATAGACATTAGCAGGCCAACCCATACCGCCAGCTTGTCTGTATCTTCCCCCAGGGATGTAGGCCTCTGGAGAAGTGAAACTCAAGGACACATCTGGTGAGGTTATCTGCCCAGAAAGTTCAGAATGGATCACAGTAGCATCTGAAACTTGGTGCCTGAAAGGCAGTAAGATATTAAACAGGACCAAACGTTTAATAAAATATGAACCAATAAAGTAGGAATAGAGCAGATGAGAATGGGGACCCTAGAGTGGAAAGAAGCTAGGAAGTCTACTTTAAGTATGTTCCCATGCCTGTAGTATTCTTTGCTTGACTAGAAATAGTATCTGAGAGGGTGTTGTCAGAGTTGATAATAGAACCTGTAAGCTAGATCCAGGGCATCGGTCTGACTTGGGGCCCATGTATATTCATATGTAGCACAGGAGCCTGTATACTCTTGAAGTCTCTCTCAATCTGAGTTCACACTACGTGGTCACAACTGGGAACATTCAGAGATGCACTTAATCCAGGCCTAGTCTTCCTCGAGTGGCAGAGTAGGATGATTTAGCCTCCCTTCAGAGACTGGAGCAGTCCTTATCATTACTAGATTATTGTGAAGGAAAGGTCCTTGGGAGGTCCACACAAAGGCTTATGATGGGATTCCTGATGTTAGTAAACCAGTGATGGTAAAGAGAGACACCTGTTAGAAGTCTGGACTCATAGTATCTATGGGGGAATCCAAAGACTCTCTGATTAGGATCCTACATGATGAGGTAGCTTGCCATTAGCCAAAATGACCATTAATGACCATTATTTAATGAGCTCTTTATGTATCTTAGGTCTAGCACTTTGCTAAGTGAATAAGGAATCTATGACATATATACAATGAAAAAATGCCTTTAAAATATATATGTCTACAATATGGCTTTTAGGGGGAATCATGCTAAAATGTAATAAATGTAATAAATCAGAGAACAAATGCCAGGCTTTTTTTTTTCTTTGATAGGACAGTGAGAAACTGAAAGGGGAAGGGGAGATAGATAGAGAGAACCTGCAGTACCTGCTTCATCACTCCTGCAGATGGGGTGCAGGGGTTGAGCAAGGTAATGTGTGTGCTTAACCAAGTGCACCTCCGCATGGCCCTCTTTTTGCTCTCGTATTGTACAAAAAATGAATCATGACTTTTCTGACAACTCAATATAATAGGTCTGTGACTTTGCTAGTATTGTTGAATGTGCCATCTCTTATGAGATACCTTGCGTATTTAGTTGAAATATTATGCAAGTTTCACTGCTCAGCATTACATATCCAGAAGTTTAATCACTTCTTTTTGCATCATTATCTGAATAGCTAGGGGAAATATTGAGTTTTCTAAATAACTATTTGATACTGGTGCATCTCCAGCAAGACCCTTTCTCCCAGGTGACATTAAAATGTTTACATAAATTACACAAGTAGCTTCTATCTGCACTAAGTCTAATAATTCCGGAACCTGTATTTTTTTCCACTCTGTTAAAAATAGTATTCTGAAGTTTCGTTAGATTACTGTCACATTTTCCTAGAGCAATAGTGGAAGAGTGAATTTACCCTGAAAGAAAATGATCCGTTGCTGTCTTAATCTTTACAAAGTCATCTTAACCTCTATGAATCTGCTTTGTTTTCTGAGTGTCCTATTCTCATTTGTCAAGAGTAATGGAAGAATCATCCTTTTGTTGTTTAAATGTAACAGGCTTTGTATAACAAATCACAAAATGTCCAGGCCTATTCAGTTCTTAAATATTTTGAAGAATTCCATTTCGGTTTTGTGAAACAATAGTGGTAATCTCAAATTCTGAAATATTACAGAAACTGTCTTATGTAAATAAAGACAAATGCTGGTTCCAAGTCATTTTGCTACAATTTCTGATCCAACAGCAAACATAGTTAAAGTCATGCCAGATGTCAACACCTCTGATTTATTTTCAAGACAATAAACAGTTTTTAGAAAAGACTGTAAAGAAATCTAAGAGAATGAGCTTTTGAAGCACTGGTGTGAGTGTCAATCATAAATCAACCTTCCTGTTTTGTTTTTCCTTCTTGAGCAATGTAGCTACTAGGTCATTTTTCCCCTTAAAAATTTGTTTTACTAGGGAATTAAAAATTTACAAGAAAACTGTCATGAGTACAGTTTCTTATTTCCCCATGGCATCTGTACACCATTCCCCCCACGGACATACATCCTCCTTCTCAATCATGCATTGGGTCTTCAACTACTCCTGACCACATGTAGTCTAAGCATAGTGAGCTTTCCAAATTCATATAGTCTATGGGTATTTTGTAGAGGCAGTTGTACTATAAATTATTACTTAATATTGTCACATTTGGAGGCAGGCTCTCACCAAACTTTGCAAAGAGCCCTATCATTTAAGAAAAAAAATTTCATCTAGATTTTACATATTTATGCATGTATGTACACACATGTATATATACACACAATGTCTGATAGTTTTACCTGCCTGATTAACCCTTGACTGTCATGCATTTTTAGCAAATGACTCTTTCTTTGATATATATGCTTCTCTCAAATGCACCTGTGATGTCTTGGGCTCTAGACTCTCTACTGCTTTGTTTCCCTGTTGGCCAAGCAAACATTTGGAAACAAATTTAGAGTGAATCTAACATTATTAATAATTAAATATCCTGGAACAATTTTTAAAACTCCAAATTTGATGAGGTTGTCAGATGAAAAGGATTACCACTCATGGATACATATATTAAGGTGCAATTTTTGTCAAATGCAGTACAGACTAGTTCAAAGTGATTGACATTCTGAATTCAAATGTGCTGGTCAACCACCTGTAGGGTCATTGATACCTCCTCATGGAACCCAATGATCTCCTGTAAGTAGGGAAACATAATCCATTAACTGTGTGTGATTAATGAAAATACTTGTAAATGTCTGACAATATTAGGGTTTTATTTGATTTGAGAGAGAGGAGAGATCACAGCACTGAAGCTTTTTTTAATGTAGTGAGTCCAAGATTTGAGCCTGGGCCTCTCACATAGCAAGATAGCACACTATTCGAGTGAGCTATATTGCTGGCCCGTGTTAGGTTATTAATAAATATAAGACAAGGTGACAAACTGGCACACCCAGAGCAGAGTACTTTGAGTAAAGACCTGTGTTCAAGTCTCAGCTCCCCACCTGTAGGGGTGACACTTCACAAGCAGTGAAGCAAGGTCTTCATGTGTTTGTCTTTCTCTCTCATTCCGCTCTTAATGGCCACTGGGAGCTGTGGATTCATAGTGCCAGGAACAACCACCAGCAATAAACTGGTGGCAATAAAAGAGATATAATATCATGCCTATTAAGAATTAAATGTTTAAAGATTTATACACACACACACACACACACACACATATATATAAATGAAAGATAAAGATAGATGGAGACACACTCACACCAGAACACTGTTAAGATTAAGCCTCGGGTATGGAAGTCTTTTTGCATAACCATTATGCTGTCTCCTCAGCCTAATGTTAGAAGTTCTATATTACTAGTCGCTTTAACTTCTGATTGACTAACATTTGATAGTTTAATTTGGTATTCTGTTTAGTTAATTTACTCATTGTCACTCCCAAGTTAGTTTCCTCTTGTTTTGTACATTTTCTTAATGATGCTGTCACTACTTCATCTGTCCAAGTTACTACTGGGATTTTAAAATTAACATCTTCATTACAATTATTAGATGAACTCTACTGAAGTAATGGCCATCTGTGTTGCATAGCTGAAGATGTAGCCAGACTTGTGTGACTTTTACATAGTCCAGTGTAAGACTTACTCCTATGTAGCACTGACATTTTTTTCAGTTGTCATTGCTTTCTCTTTATACTATCATGGTAATTCCAGTGTTTTCAGCTTCATGGTCTAGGTTTCACTATATATATCACCTACATCCTTTACTTAGGAACTTGTATTGCCTGGATAGTTTCAGCTCTCCTTACCTGACTTTTTATTAAGTAATCTCTACATGAATGTTGCAGATGTGTGGCAAATGAAAGGACTACATCATACAGTCAATTCAAGTGTCCCAAAGTGGATGAGTCAAAGATGTGGCACATATAAATGTACATAAGAGGATACTATTTAGAACTAGAGAGCATCATGCTAAACAAATTCAGTTGGGCGGGGGGAAATACTGGATAATTTGACTCACGTGGGTGGAGGAGGAGCAGCAGCAAGGAAAGAGCAAAACCAAACACTGGATTCTGACGCCAGAGTAGGGAGAGAGGTGAGAGCCAAGGGTGAGGAAGTGCAATGGACTGTGATGAAGGTATCTTGACACTCTGGGGTAGAGATCTGATCTGGCAATATGCATTTGGAGAGGAGTGGTCCTGTATTCTGAAAACAAACACTGTACTGCAAACTGAAAATATGACACCAAAAGAGGTCACACAGTGTCAGCATACATGCCTAAAATATGGTTTCAATTCCTGATGTAAGATGACGACAACAACAAAAAACATCTTTAAAGGAAAGCCAGTGCTTGGGCTGGGAGATAGCACAGAGGAAACTCCACATGAGGCTTTCATGGCTGAGGACTCACAAGGAAAGAGGTTCTATCTTGGATACCACCATACACTAGAGTTGAGCAGTAATCTAAACTCTCTTTAAGATGAAAATAAAATATTAGAAATTAGCCAGTGTAGTTGTCACTTGATATTTTTCATGCCAACGAAATTGGTGCATTGATTGTAGATAGTTTGAGAGGAAACAACACATTGTTTGTAGCAAAATGACTTGATGGGTGGTTCTGTTTGACCCAGATGCCCAATTTAAGCATGCTTTCCTACCCATCCCATGTAAGTCTCCCCCTGCAGGCAGAAAATAATTAAACTTATGTTAGATAAATTTGTTTCAGACATCAGTGCAATGATATATGCTCTCAATTCTAGTTAAGTTACCAAATGGAATCTTAGAAAATGTTTTGTGTGTGTAGACAAAGGATAATTATTTTTATTGGGATGTTTCAACATTCCACTCACCTGTTAAAAAAACTGTTAAATAAAATTAGACACGTTTGTCTTGTCCCTAAGACAGCAGGAACCTCACATCTCCACTATGGAACCCCTACTTCCCCCAGTCCTGGAACCCTTGGATAGGGCCCACTTTCCCGTATGCCTCTCCCAATCCATATCAAATAATATTGTATCCGCTGACCACAAGCTAACCAACGCAACAATGGCCACCTCAACATGCTTCACCTCAGACTGTGTCCAGAGACTTCACGTGTGGAGTGACAACCCTTCAGCTTCATTACTCGGGTGAGACCTTTCCTTTTATAGTACACTCTAATTTCAACTCAGGTAGTTCACTTTCTAACAAAGTCCCATAACCTAGATATACACCAGTTTCTGTGAGAGAGAGCTTATGTGCACATGTATCCATAAACTACTGCAAAATATATACCTGAAAGCAGAAGTACACTAGAGTTTGCAGAGAGTACCTCCCTGACATTTCCTCTCCACTATTCCAAGCTTGGGGTCCATGATTGCTCAACAATTTGTTTGGCTTTGTATGTTAACTCTCTTTTCAATCACCAGGTTCCAGATGCCACCAGGATGCTGGCCAGGCTTCCCTGGATTCAAGACCCCACCAATGTGTCCTGGAGCTCAGCTTCCCCAGAGACACACCTTACTAGGGAAAGAGAGAGGCAGACTGGGAGCATGGACCGACCAGTCAACGCCCATGTTCAGCGGGGAAGCAATTACAGAAGCCAGACCTTCTACATTCTACAACCCTCAACGACCCTGGGTCCATGCTCCCAGAGGGCTAGAGAATGGGAAAGCTATCAGGGGAGGGGGTGGGTTATGGAGATTGGGCGGTGGGAATTGTGTGGAGTTGTACCCCTCCTACCCTATGGTTTTGTTCATTAATCCTTTCTTAAATAAAAAAAAAATTTAAAAAAAGAAACAAATGCAGTAGTTAGGAAGAGGTTTTTAATTTGTTTTTCCTACCAGCGTTATTGCTCAATACTAATATGACAGAGAAATTCAATGGGAGG
The DNA here is from genome assembly GCF_950295315.1 of Erinaceus europaeus. Classification (NCBI taxonomy): domain Eukaryota; kingdom Metazoa; phylum Chordata; class Mammalia; order Eulipotyphla; family Erinaceidae; genus Erinaceus; species Erinaceus europaeus. The sequence continues at coordinate 9,722,398 of NC_080180.1, read as the reverse complement.
ACAGGGAAAGAGACAGAGAGACATCTGGTGCACTGCTTCACCACTTGTGAAACTTTCCTTCTGCAGATGATGGCCATTAGGTTTGAATCCTGTCCTTAAGCATAGGATGTGCATTGCCCAGCCCCAGAAGAAGTATTTAAAGAAAAAAGGAGTGATTCCAAAGTTATAGCAGTGATTAAACTTGTAGTAGTGATAAGACTATAATTCTCAGTTACTTTGATTTGTCAGCATATGGTAGGCAGGGAATTATGTCATTTCCATGTTATATCTCTTTCTAAAGAGATAGAACAGAATTCTGAACTTGGAAAGTACAATTATCTAATGCAACACAATTTCATTTGATCAGTAATCAGCCCGATTATCTGAGTATATACAGTATACTCACAATATCATCCCTGCAACATTTGTATGGATGTTGCATTTCTGTGATCATTTTTATGAGAATGCATTGTCTTTTAGAGAATAAATCAATTTAGTACCTATAGGAGGAAACTACTGATCCTATGTCTTTACTTCCATCTTATCTTTGTAAGAACATCTTAGCTCCATATTCTATTCTTTCGTTCTTCCCTCCACCAGGTTTACTGCTGGGACACAGTGCATGACAATGCCACTCAGTATTCCTAGTGGGATTTCTTTCTTTATAGAGACAGGTGGAGATGCAAGAAAGAGATACACCTGCACTACTGCTTCAGGAAGCCTTTGCCCTGCAGTGAGGACTAGGGACTTGGATCCTAGTCCTTGGGAAAGGGAACATGTGTGCCCCTAGCTGCATATTCTAAAAATAGGTGTCAGTGCTCAGTGTTGTATATATTATGTCTACTTGACAAGTGAGATAAAGGACTGATGCTGAGTTACTTAGTAACATTGCAACATATTCAGTGTCTACATTCTGGAACTCAGGCATTTGAAACTTTGTAGAAAATAGTTGTCTAAACGTTCCATTTGTCTTACATCCTATAGTAATTCTGCTGACTTTATGACTTGAAGGGCAAATAAACGTTTTGAGTTTTTTTTCTTTCATTATTTTATGTGAAAGTGGTACAACCAGCATGTTTTATCTTGAAAGATAGTTGAATAGAATAAATATAACTGTGGAAGGTAGGTTTTGCATAAACCCAATTTATTAATTTTACTGTTTATTATTTGTACTTGGTTTATTGCCCTTATTTACCTGTTTTTTTTTTCTTTCACCTTATAATACTACTCTGATAAAATTAAACACTATCCATTAATCATAGGATTTGTTGGGAAAAGAGTTGTGTGGGTTTACAGAAATAATGGCACTGGTCAACATTTCAGTTTTTTTTTTTAGGGGGGCTTGCTATTTCATATGTTAACCTCATTTTACTTCATTGGTGACAAAAGGTTAGCTTTTTTTTTTTTTTTACTTTACTCAGACCGATTATTTGAGGTCAAATGATTGTATTACAGCCAATTTTATTAAAATCTAGTTTTCATTTTACTATCAGAAATAATGTGTAATAAAATAAAGTTATAGATTACAGCCTTAATAAATAGGTTAGTATAAGTACATCATTTGTATCTCTTAGGACCAATTATTTTACATGACAATATAAATTATTTGTGTTATTAGGAAGTTTGAATTAGTCTAAGTGAGACAGGCAAAATAGCTCACTTAGATAGTGTGATGTCATGTGTGAAACCCAGTTTCACCTCTGGCTCTCTGGCAAAATCAGCCTGTTGTGATGAAACCTGGTACTAATCAGAGGGAAAAATTAGTGTGAGTGAAATGGTTGACACAAAACAATAATTCTCAATAAAACTTGTATTTCCACAATCGTATATTTTAGGGGCCATGTGATAGTGAAAACTATATTCCATATTTTAGGAAGATATTTTTGTCACTCTACTACAGCAAAATATATTACTATTTTCCAAAAAAAATATTATTGCCATATGAATTCCAATGTTTGACATATAAAAAAATCACACAAGCCTATCTAGGTGAATAAATTTCCAATAAATATCCATCTCCTTTAACTGATGCTCATTCATGCAAGAAAATATATCACACCAACCCAATTGCAGATGCAGTCATGAAAAAGTAGAACTGTACTGTGAGTTTTAGACACCGTTAATTTACATCAGATACCTGATAAGAGATGAAATAGAATTACTCACAACTGTAGAGTATCATTCTTGAGTAAAAATTGACAGTGAGGAAGCATTTCCTTTGGCAACCTGTCCCATCTGTAATGTGCCACCATGGCACTCTTAAAAACAAACAAACAAAAAACACCCTGCTGGGATCAGTTGTCATTTCCCCAAGAGACACTGTGGATCATATCCTCACATAGGAATAAATATAAAAGAGTTCCTGCTACAACATGAGTCCTTTTTTTTTTTCCCTCCAGGGTTATTGCTGGGCTCAGTGCCTGCACCATGAATCCACTGCTCCTGGAGGCCATTTTTCCCCTTTTTGTTGTAGCCTCATTGTGGTTATTATTATTGCCATTGTTGATGTTGTTCGTTGTTGGATAGGATAGAAACGGAGAGAGGAGGGGAAGACAGAGGGGGGGAGAAAAAGACAGACACCTGCAGACCTGCTTCACCGCCTGTGAAGTGACTCCCCTGCAGGTGGGGAGCCGGGGGCTCGAACCAGGATCCCTACGCCAGTTCTTGTGCTTTGCGCCACATGCGCTTAACCTACTGCACCACTGCCCGACCCCCAACATGAGTCCTTTCTAAGCTTTAAACTAACAAAGCTGGGGCTAAGACAGAGGAGAATACACTGTGGGAAATGGCGTAGAAGCTGCACATCAGCAAAATGTCTTGGCAGGAAGTGGCTGGCCGTGTAGAAGTGCAGTCACTGTCTTATTTATTTGCCACTCCTGGGAACACTAATAGGAAAGTGACTAATACGGTGTAATAGTTCCCAGAACCAATTAATTAATCATAGCATGCCATTAATAGATACATTCCTTAGGGGCAACACTTCATGCTCAGGGAAATTAAGCCACTTTATTATGATAAAGGTTTCCAGTCAAAAGTGCTTTAAAATTATATCCTCACACTGTTAACTAGGTGGGAACTTCCTAAATTAAATAATTATTTTCATATGGTTTACAGGTGATTTCTAGAGAGAATCGATTCATGCTCATGTGAGGAGGAATTATACAAAGGGGTCTTCCCCCCCCTTTGTTATTTTTAGTTTGAATTACTTGAAAATATTCAGTGCATTGATTCCATCTTTCAAGACAAATTGTGATTAGTTCAGATTTCTTTTAAAACTAGTTTCTATTTTATTCAAAATATTCATCATTTTCTAAGTAAGTGTGAACAAGGCTTGGGGGATTACTCACAGGTCTAAAACCCTACGTTTGATCCAGAGCAGAGCATTTCTCTGGTCTCTCTCTTTTTCTCCATAACTAGATTAAGAAATATATTTAAAAGTGCACTGAGATGATACTGCTTCCCCTCCCAGGTACAGACATCCTAATGATGGCAGAGAGAAACTCAGGGTTTCTATAGTTCTCTTCTCAGGGAAACTTCTAAAAAAAAATTTTAGCCTTTGCTCTCAAGCTTCTCAACAGATTGAGGATGTCCACTCATGTTACAAAAGATAACATGCTTTCTTCAGAGTGCACCAAGTGTAAATATTAATCACAACATTCCCTTTTTAATTTTTTTATTTGTTGGATACACTCATAAATTGAGAGGGAGAGAGACACCTACAGCCCTGCTTCACCACTTGTTAAGCTTTCCCCTTCAGGTGGGGGCAGGAGCCTCGAACCTGGGTCCTTGCGCATTGTAGCATGCACTCAACCAGGTGCAACACCACCTGGCTCCTCTTTATTTTTTGATGATGAAATTTTGCTGAATGCCTCTTGGAGACTTTATAGTTTTTAGAAACTTATACTAAAATATCGTTCTGGTATTGTTTCCCTCTCATTTCTTGCTTCCTTTTCCCGTGCTTCCCCTCGTCATCCACGTAAAAATTATGGGAGTGGTCAAGAGAACTTGAGCCTGGGGTAAACTAAAATTGCAGTCTTGGAACCATCACATTGAGTAAGCTGTTTAACCCTGATAATGAGACCAATACCACAAAGTTAAAATAAAAATTAAGTAAAATTCCTGGATCTCATTTAATACATTTAACTTTGCGAAAAAAAAAAATCACAACAGTTACCTGAGATAAACAGAGAGGGAAACCATATATTCTTACAATAGACAGTATGCAACATGCAGTATAATTCAAAATAGTTTTAAGGCAAAGCTTCCAGGTTTACCTTATAGCCCTTCTCCTAGAGATGGTATAGATAGCTTCATAAGGTATACACTCAGAATTCTGGCTCAAGTCCCTTTCCTCCTGGGTTATCTGCCTTCTAAAGTTATTCTCATATTTCTTTTCTATTAGCACCCAGAGAATATACTAGGCGTCTCGATGATGTTTTAACTTGATATTTCTGCCAAGGTGCTTTTGGTCAGTGCATTAACTGGCAGCAGATTCTAGACTGGTGATAATCCTTTCTCCTTAATTAGCAGGTATGGTTATAAGTGGCTTTTCCTGTGTGTGTTCATGAGGGATCTCCAGATACTTGAGGCTTATTGCTAATCAGTGCTGAGTCTACAAGTTCTCTATATTGCGCAACATTTTCTATCATCTTAGGAAAAGCGAATAAGTGAGCTTATATAAAAACAATCAACATTTTCATAATGCTTGAAGGCTTTAGAGCAAACAATTCCTTACATCATCTTATCAGGTTATGTGGAAATTTGGGGGACAATATTTGTGAGCCTTTATAATACTGCTGGATCCCTTAATAATAATAATAATAATAAAACATGGGATGGGGTGGTGGGATCCTGGTGTTTGAAAGCAATTTAGTTTGGGGGACAGAGTGTCTTTCATGTACCTATCCTGGGTAAATGAGAGGCTATAACTATGGGTTAACATTTGTACTATAGACCATTATTTTCCATTTATTTTTATATGAACCACACAAATCAAAACTGAGATTTTCGATAAAGCTGTAAAGTACTTCTGCGGGTGACCAAATAACACCAATGTAAATTTTAACCATGTACAGACCTTTTATTAGCTTTTCCTAGGAGTGCCAAGAACACTCTAGAAAGTGAAGTTGAAAGAAATTCAGAGTCTTAAGCAGAGAGAAAAAAAATAAAGCAATGTCAAATATGGTATTTGGTGTTTTTGTTGAGTATTAAGGTGTAGAGTGACATGAGGTAATTTTAAAGTAAGATGATGGTGGCTTTAAAAACGGAAGTGAAAGGAGAGAAGAATATTGAAACTCTTGGAGATTTTAAGTCAATAGATTTCCAGAACTGCTGGCTATTGGATATTCATTAGCAAGCTCAGGATGACTTTCAGGTCAAACAGTTATAAAGAAAGACTTAGGCTCACTAAAATGAATGAGTGCTCAAGGTGAAGATTTTCACCGTTTAGGATATAAAAACTTTGAGAGGTTCATTAAATTTATTATTGGAGATAGTTCATAGACATGCACATGTGAAATGTAGGGGAAAGTTCTGGTCTAGAAGTTTCTGCCATATCTGTCTCCAGACATGGGCCAGGATTATACCAGCAGTTTCAGTTCAACTGGGATGTTGACAAGGAGTTCCATAAACAGGGGAGGAGCTGTCCAACATCAAGTCATTTCAGATGGCCATCAACTATAACTTACAAGGAGGAGATAGAGGGGGGTTGAGATTTGGAAAATTAGGGTGAAACCCAATTAAAAATTGATGATTATGAGGAAGGCTATTAGAAAACGAAATTGAGAGCTGGGGAGATAACATAATGGTTATACAAAAAGATCATGCTTGGGTCCGGGTGGTGGCACACTTGGTTGAGCACACATATTACAATGCGCAAGGACCCAGGTTTGAGTCCCCCAGTCCCCACCTGAGAGGGAACGCTTCACCACTTTGTGAAGCAGTGCTGCAAGTGTCTGTCCAATAAGTAAAAAAAAGATAATTTAAAAAAATATATCCTGCTTTTTATTGGGAGTTAATGGTCTATAGTATAATCTTTAACACACAGGCACAAGCTCTCATCTCCCCTTGATACATGTCTCAGAGACAAAACAGGATCCTAATGTTCCTTCATCCTGTCCCTTTCCATACTTTGCTATGAGGAAATACACCATATCCAGTTCACCTTATGTTCACCCTTACTGTTCTTTAAAGTTCCACCTATAGGTGAGATCACTGTTATTCCTCTTTCAGGATTGTCTCACTCATCATGCCTTCAATCTACGACTACAGTATTGAAAAGCAGATGACCTCATCATTTTTAAAAGCTGCATAGTCCTTCGTCGCATATATGTATCATAACTTCCTTAGCCACTCATCTGTTGCTGATTCTAAATTGCATTTATTTCAAACTGTGTAGCTCTGAACATTGGCATGCACAAGACTTTTCAGAGAGGTGATTTTGTTTTCCCTGGGCACATCCTTAAGAGAAGAATTGCTGAGTCCTCTTCTAGAGTTCTGACAAACTTGCAGATTCTTTCCCACAAGGATTGGACCAACTTGCATCTCCACTAGCAATGTAGTAAAGCCTCTTTTACTTCACAGCCTCTTCAACAGTTGGTATTTGTCTTTTTCACCTCCAGGGTTATTGCTGGGGCTCAGTGCCTGCACTACAAGCCACTGCTCCTAGCAGCCATTTTTCCATTTTATAGGACAGAGAAACCGAGAGAGGGAGAGACAAAGACACCTGCCTCACTGCTTGGGGAGCCAGGGACTTAAACCAAGATTCTTACACAGGTCCTTGCGCTTAGTGCTGTGTGGCTGCTTAACCCTATCGCCCGGCCATATGGGAGCATCACACAAAAGATAAGCTTTACAAATGATGGAGTGATAGGTTTGGTATCACTAATAAAAAAAATAAATTATAGAAAAGGCATGCCAACCTTTGCTTCTTACAAAGAAAGGCTAACTAGTCAGATGTTATATAATGTGTTTTCCATTTCTGAGGGAAAAACAAAGGCTAGACAGTGTTTTGAAAAGCTTCTAGACTAATGATGAGAATTCAAATAACCAAAATAACTCCAACTGGTAGCTAAGTAAATAAAGAGATGAGAGATGTCTCCCCCTACCTATTGGTCAAATTGTTTCTTCAGAGACTGTTTCATTAAATAGTCCCATGGAACTCGTAAGGAGTGGTGGCCATCTGATGCTCTCAGATGTTCTGCCACAGGTTAATATACTATCAGATTGACTGGGACTATTCCACATAAAAGAAAAAGATATAAAATCAAACTCTATTTCTTTTCCTCTATGAACTTGAAAGATATTAAAGCAAGAACAGTAACTTCCCTAACCACAAATTGCCATCAAATATGAAAAAAAAAAAATCCAATTAGTATAAAATTCTATCTGGGGGGAAAAATGAAAAGCCTAAGTTAGTTATCTTCAAAAGATGTTTTCCATCACGTTTCTAATTAATCACTGCATACTTCTCATTAATGAGTTCCTATTTCAGAACTGGGGGACCTACTTAACTATAGAAATAATTTTAGTTAAAAATCCAAGATGGAATTTTCTGTAAGAATTGTGTTGTCACTACTGTAATTGCAAGCTGTCTATTAACCTTGCTTACTAAAATAACATTTAGCAATACAGTTCTACTTTTCAACTGAGCAGGCTCTAGTAAAATACTAATAATGCATTATAGCCTTCACCAATTCAATCAAATGCATATTTGAGACTAGGAGTCTCACATAATAATACTGTGTGTTATGAAAAGTCTATTTTCTAAAAATAAAACTAGGATTCACTTATTTACTGAAGTAAAAGTTTAGAATTTAAATGAACACAGAATATGAGTTTAATCCTTATTATTATTCCAATTCTTCTATTTTAATAATCAATTTATATTATTTTGTCCAGTTATATTAATAGTTTGGAAAACACAACTTCTAATTTATTATTTATATTTTGACTAATTTTTCAGACATTATTAGAATTATAACAAATAACTACAACTGCTCTGCTTTAAATAGAAAAGAGTCTAAGGGAGATATCCCAAAAGTAATTAACACCATCTATAAACATTTTATCAGATTTCACTCGTAATTTGGATCACAGGAATGACATAAATGGTGGTTATTCAAAGAGCTAACTCTTTGCTACTGGAAAAGGTAATTATTAACATTATTTGGTGCTCGCATTGATTTGTCTTGTATAAAACATTATATTTAAGCAAAACTAAGTAGGACAATGTACTAGGTCCTACAAATACTCTCCTCCACCATTCTGAATCGATTCAGTGGATTTATATGAACATTTTGGAGGAATCCATTGCCTGTCTTATTAAAATTATCATTTTACTGAAGGGTTAACATCTACAGTGTAGATATTGACATGTAGGTTTGATTTCTCATCTTCTGGTGATAGCTGTCTGATTCACTTCCAGAATTATCATCTTAATTCAGAGTTAATGTTAATGATTTGTATAGTTAAAGTCTTTCTTTTTCTTTTTTTTTTTTTTTTATGTATTCATGAGAAAGATAGGGAGGAGAGAGAGACAAAGAACCAGCCATCACTCTGGTACATGTGCTGCCAGGGCTTGAACTCAGGCTTGAGAATCCAGTGTTTTATCCACTGCGCCACCTACTGGACCACAAGTTACAAAGTCTTTCCAGGGCACTAATTGTATTTTTCCCTTTGTGGTTTAATCCAAAGACTCTTTTTTTTTTCCTGAATAAAAAATTAGATCCTCTGTTGGATCATAATATCTCTGTAAAGCACAGGATAATGTTTCCTGAATTTTCTAAATCAAAACTCAAACCATTGTAAGAATAGTTTAATTTGTCGCAGAGGTTGATCATTATTAAATGTTACTCGATTCTGAGTTTTTTTCAAACCAGAATCATAGTACAACAGGTACTTTCTTAAATCAAAGCTACAATAGTGTACTACATATTTTCCATTTACATGACTGCAACGTGTGTTTATGTATTACAATTCCTTTACCTACTTCAGCTCTTATTGAAAACTTTGTTTGTATGTCTTCGATATTACATATAATACTGGAATATATCTCAGAACTCAAGAAATTTGGGCTGGGGCAATAACTCACTTTGTCAAAGAATTTATATGACGTTCCAAGTTCAATCCTTGGCAACACCATCAGCCAGAGCTGAGTAGTACTCTCTCTGATTAAATAACTACATCTTTAAAAAAAATTTAAAAATCATACAGAGGAATCGGGCAGTAGCACAGCGGGTTAAGTGCACATGGCACAAAGACCAGTGTGGTGTAAGGATCCCGATTCAAGCCCCTGGCTCCCCACTTGCTTGGGAGTCGCTTCATAAGTGGTGAAGCAGGTCTGCAGGTGTCTTTCTCTGTCCTATCTAACAATGACAACAACAATAAAACAACAAGGGCAACAAAAGGGAGTAAATAAATATTTAAAAAATTATGCAGTACTTTTCAGCAGTATAATAATTTACCTCCTCTGACTTAGTAAGTTTTAAGTGATTTAGCTTTATTAATTTAAAAAAATCTAGATTTCTAGTGATAATTTCTAGGTTATTTAAGGAAGTCCTATTTTAACTGAGCATTGATTTCTATATAACTTAATCATATTTAAGCATAGTAAAATAAAGAAATGAAAGTCTGTTTTGTGTAAGCATGCCCATGTGGTAACCATTGCCAACAGCTAAACCTGGTACCATGTTATTGTTTTCTCTGCTTGTTCCCAGGCTACCTGCCCAGTTTCACTATCACTGTAGGTTCACACTACTCTCCATAGAGCTCTCCCTTTTCTGCATGTGTTGAGAACAGGCAATTATTTCAAGCTGTTTGTACAGTAAACAGCCTTGGAGGATAGAGACATCTCTTCTGTTGCAGCAAAGGGCAGCTTTGTTTACTGCCCACAACAATAAAGATAACATCGCTCCAGGGGGGACAGATTGTACAGGTTTGTTTGCAGTCCAATTCCTGTAATATAATTCAAGGTGAGTGAAAGGATCACATAGCTTCATATCATTGACTTGTGGAAAATGAATTTCCCACAAATCACACGAGAATATTAACTTCAAATAAATTTACTTGTTACTATTATTGGGAGTCTTTCATATTTTAGCTTATGTTAGCGAGCATAAATCAAACCACCATCTACTGAAAGGAAGCAAAGATGTTTATTGACGAATTGCAATCCGGGCTGAGATGGTGACTGGTGTTAGTCTACCTGAACAGGGCTCAAACCACACAATTTATAGGAATTCAGACTACACTCAGGGAGGGGGAACACATCACCTTATCAACCTACATCCAATAACAGGCAAACACAAAATCCAATCATTTCAAACTTAGCAAAAGCATGATCCAAAGCAAAGCGCGGGCTAATTTCAAACATTGCAAAGTCACACAACCAATAAAATCTAGCCAGGTAGGGTCACCACATCCCCCCGCCATCAGCGGCCCCTTCCTAGAAAATAATTTCCTAGTGCAAAGGCCCTGATAAGCTTTGTCTGTTTGCAGGGTCTCGGTAAACATCTGGTAGCTTACTGATTCTGGGTAAACAACCGGTGGCTTACTAATTAAGTCCTGTTCCTAAAGGGACAAAGGGAAAGGAATTTTTCTATCTCTCACCACCAACAACTTATACTAAAAGCACTTAACGAATAACTGCATGAAAGAGAACTTTTAAACTACTTCTTTTTTTAATATTTATTTTATTTATTCCCTTTTGTTGCCCTTGTTGTTTTATTGTTGTAGTTATTATTGTTGTTGTCGTTGTTGGATAGGACAGAGAGAAATGGAGAGAGGAGGGGAAGACAGAGAGGAGGAGAGAAAGACAGACACCTGCAGACCTGCTTCACCGCCTGTGAAGCGACTCCCCTGCAGGTGGGGAGCCGGGGTTCGAACCGGGATCCTTATGCCGGTCCTTGTGCTTTGTGCCACGTGCGCTTAACCCGCTGCGCTACAGCCCGACTCCCTAAACTACTTCTAACATTCCTTAAAACTACTGCTTCTAACAGCTTACACTAGTTAAATAGTCATAAAGTACATTTACTGTGAACTAAAAAAAAAACAAGAGCATAGTCAGAAATGACTGTACATTGAAATTATTTCATTGGTTATGAGTCTTTGGGCAAGTTACTTAATTGTTCCAAGATTGTTTTCACGCCAATTTATGTGACTTGGGGGGGGTATATTTGCTATACAAATTGAAAAAAACATTGCAGAGATGCTAATTGATCTGTCATCTGGAAAGCATTAGATTTTTATGAACATAAACACATTTCCATGTGTATTTCTGGACACTCAATTCAAATATGAGATCATGTGTGATTATTTCTCAGAATATCGTATAACATTTTCAGAGATCAGCATTGTCTCCCGTCTTACTATACATGTGCCATGAGATTCACTTCTCAGTGTAACACACTGCTTTCTGTGGATACTGCTCTTTTCTCTCGGCCTGAAATACTTGGCCTGAGAAAGGTCAGAGCAAATTGAACTACAGTCACTTCAGTGAAGCTGATCTTGCAGGTTAGAGTCTTAAAACATGTCTCACGCAGTATTCTTTATGCCACAGTAGATTTGCTTTCCTGCTTTAAAAAATAACATCAGCACAGCCCATGGTGTTCTGTATTACACTAAAGACAAAATACTATAAAACACAATTCAAACTGTTTTCTTTTCTCAACTTCAGGGTGGTTCAGAATGTCATGCTGTTGCTGGTAGCAAATGGAGTTTAGACTTCTGCTTTAATATTCTAACCTATGAAGGAATGTCCTCACACCACAGACACTCCAGAGAACAAGTAGAGCATTGTAATCGTATCTACCTCTTGAAGAGCTTCGGAGTTTATTAGTCTGGTGAATGAAAAGGCAGAAAGGATAGTGAAAGTGACAGCATGGTTCTGTCTGTCTGTATTTTTATCTAGTGAGTGGATATAAAAAGTAAAACGTATGGTCCTTGAAGATATTACAATGCTTTGTGACTATTACTTTGGTAAAAAGCTTATACAAAAAATCATGTTATATAATTTTAATAACCCCAAATATGGGCTGTAAAGAAGAGTTTCCATTTCTTATTGTGCTTGCACAGAAAAAATTATTAAAAATAAATAAGGGACCAGGCGGTGGCACATCTGGTTAAGTACACATACTACAGTGTACAAGGGCCCAGGTTCAAGCCCTTGGATGCTACCTGCAGAGGAAAAGCTTCATGGTGGTGAAACAGGGATGCGGTTGTCTCTCTGTCTTCAGATACTTTTGAATGTTAAAAGTAAGAACTTTACTGTGTTGAGCTTAAGACAGTTTTCCTTATAAATTCATTAGAAAGAAAAGATGTCAGTGGAGTCTCATTTGCAGACCTTTAAACACGAGGTCAGATTTGTGTTTGTTTTTTTTTTACTAGAATAGAATATTGACTCCCACAGTAATGGTACATAATAAAACATATAACTGAACTGGCTTTGAAATGCCACATGGCTGTTACAATTTCTATCAGTTCCCTAAATAAGTATATAGGAAAGAAAAAAAACTTGTTCTCTTTCAAAAACCATTATTGCTCCAAGGATGTACATTTTTTAGTAAATTGTCAAAGTACTCTAGTAAAATATAGTGAGTACAGTTTATCTAATCACAGCTCTGGTAAATACAACAACACATAATTAGATATTTTCATAGCCATTATAAAACTATTATTTTACCATTTTAGTGAATACATCACAATTAGAAAACCCTGTAATTTCAAATGTGAACATGTTACTGCTAATTTTTCCCAGACCTGCATATAAAATATTTTCCCACTTTATGTGGGTGAGGGAGAATAATGGTTTACAGTATAGTTGACACAGCTCATTGCCCCACGATAGGTGTGTGCACGGTACTCTCACCCCGACTTAGGACGCCCTCCATCATCATGTCCCTGTAGCACAGTGCAGCACTATCCATTCCAAGTTATACCATGTTCTCTCTTACTGTCCTTGCTTGTTACGTTCCAACTATGAGTCAGATCAGCTAGTGGTTTTCGTCCTTCTCTTTTTGGCTTATCTCACTTAACATGATGGGATGCATTGGATCGACCTTCCCGTGGTGCATCCCGTGAGTCCCCATTCATTGGGGAAACTGACGATCCTTCCTAGCCGACTGAATCCACATGGATCCCAGTCACTTTCAAAGCCATTAACTGGCTACGGAAGAAGGGCAAACGCTAGAAGAAGAACTTAACATGATATGCAAATACTTCAATAAGAAATATGCATGACTTATCCTGAAGTAGAGAGAGGGGAAAATGAACTTTTATGACAACAACAACCCTGTAAATCAATATTCTCTTAATAAAGTGATACTGAAGTTGGAAGAAATAAGAATTTTAGATATCCTGATCAGTGATGTAGCACTCTGGTAGAGCACCTATCTTTCAATCAGTGGAACACTGGATTCAGTCCTTGGCACTGCCATGCTCCACACACACCCCAAAAGACAGATGAAATCCTGCCATTTGTAACAACATGGAGGGATCTAGAAGGTATTATGCTTAACAAAACGAATAAGGAGAAAGACAAGCACTGAACAATTTCCCTTATTTATGCTAACAACAATAAAATGGAAATTGCCTTTTAGAGTAAAAGGAAAAAACAGTTATGCTAACAACAATAAAATAGAAATTACCTTTTAGAGTAAAAGGAAAAAATAGTTTTTTAGAACAGTGTCTACAGGAAAGATGGCTGTATCATGTGAAAGTGCCAAAGACATGGTGAAGGAGAGAGTTGTACTTTCAGTGGTCAATTTAAAGTGGTTGATTTATAATCACCTGAAACCTACATAATGGTTTAAAAAGCTATCTCTGATGGCAGAGGACCCAGTGGGGGCTGTATTGTTACGTGGAAAACTGGGAAATGTTACACATGTACATACAAACTATTGTATTTATTGTTGACTGTAAAATATTAATTGCCCAATTAGAAAAAATAAGAAACAGAGAGGGAGGGATATATATATATATGTATATATATATATATATATAGAGAGAGAGAGAGAGAGAGAGAGAGAAGACTGCAACAATCTTCAGCTTTCTTCAATGCAGTGAGGGCTAGGCTTGAACTTGGGCCACACAACTGCAGAGCAACATACTACCTGGCCTGATTTTTCAACAAGTTCTGCATAATGAGTGGCATGAAGTTTTCCAATGTCAGGTCAGACCTTGTATCAGTAAAGCGTAAAGTCAGGCCTTTGCAAATGGGGAAGGCCTCTGACTTGCCAGGGACAAGATTTAGGGCTATGACTACAGCCCATTAGCTGCTGTGCACAGGCTCCTAGCCTTGCCGTATCCCGACAACTGGAGAGGGTGGTGCGATGATTCAGGAATCAGGATCTTCAGCAGCTCATTCCACCAGGTACAGGTACGTGGTGGTTCGTGTCCAAGCAGCAAAACTCCAGATACCAGTTGGAATATTTGGAGACACTTAAATGAGGCCAGTTATTTAGATAAACCATAGGCCTCCAGTCCCATTACTCTGGATTCAAACCTGGGCCACACTGACAGCAAAGCCTGCACACTTCATGATGAGCTAGCTCTCTGACCCCAGAACTTCGGTTGATCTGGCTTACTTCTCTGGTAAGACGCCTTCAACTTTCATCCCTGACAGATATGAGTCCTTGGCTTCCTTAAAAAAAAAAGTCTAACAAAATTCTGGGTTATATCTATTTGAAGAGCTCTTATCCTTGAAAATAAGCACTATGGAAATAGCGCAAGCTACTTACCAACCATTTCTGTGATAAAAACAATAAACCAGGGAGTCGGGCAGTAGTGCAAGAGGATAAGTGCAGGTGGCGCAAGGACCGGCATAAGGATCCCAGTTCAACCTCCTGTGGTTCCCCACCGACAGGGCAGTCACTTCACAGGAGGTTGAAGCAGGTCTGCAGGTATCCTTCTTTGTCTTCCCCCTCCTCTCTCCATTTCTCAGTCCTATCCAACAACAACTACATGAATAATAACTACAACAATAAAACAAAAGCATAGAAATCCTTTACATACTAGTATAAAGTATGGCACAAAAATGAACAAAACAAAAAATATGTACTTATTGAGCAGGGATATTTTGATTTTTAATATATTTATTTATTGGATGGAGACAGAGAAGCCAAGAGGTAAAAGAGAGTGAGACACCTGCAGCTCTAGTTCACCACTTGCAAAGCTTCCCCACTGCAGGTTGGGACTGGGAGCTTGAAACTAAGTCCTTGCACATTGTAAACGGTGCTCTCAGCAAAGTATACTACTGCCCAGCCCCTTGAGCATGCATCTCTTAAAAATGTTTTTATTTGATAGGACAGAGAAGGAGGGAGAAAAAAGAGTCACACCTGCAGAACTGCTTCACCACTTTTGCAGCTAGCCTCCTACAGGGTGGGAACAGGGGCTTGAATGGGGTGGGGTGGGGGGGCTCCTTAAGCATGCGAACAAATGTGCTTAAATTGATGCACGATGGCCCTAAGCTATGTTTTTAATTTAAAATGGTATTAAAATGAATATAGTTATTCTAATACAGGAAATTAAGGGTGTTCTAAAAGAGAAGACATACTGTAAAACATTATATACAAATCAATAAATGAAGGAACTGTGAAAAGCTTACTGATGTGTTTATATATGTGTGTGCATATATGTACACATATACTGATGTTAACGATGTGTGAATATTCACCATGTGTATACACAAAACATATTTTCTTTTTCTTTCATTTTGACAGGTGGTGAGGGATAGGGGTTTGAACCTAAGATTTTACACATACTATCATGTGCTCTCTACTGGTTAAACCACTGCTTGGCCCCAAGGCTTACTGACCTAATATATCACTGAGTAAGAGATATAAGAAAGATTCATCTATTGTGGAGAAAGTGTGGGAGAAATTCTACAGAAGTAGATAGCGGTGAAAAATAACTTGCCCTGAAGACCACGCAAAAGGTGACTCACAAGGCCTTAGGCTTGAGCTCTGGTGCCACACCACAGTATTATGAATGGTGCCAGGAGCTCTCCCTGGCTCTCCACTTTGTCTCTAAAGTAATGAAAAACATAAGGTCAAGACTCAGTGAAATAATCGATCTTTAAAACTGAAAATTGTCTTCAATGAACATTTCTCTGTATTCAAACAAGATAAACAATGAAGACAAAATACAAATTCCTCTTAAAGATAAAAGACATACAAGTTTTAGTTTTTTTTTTAATTGTAAATTACTAATACCATCTCAAAAATATCGGTCTGTTGCTTGATTTCATGAGCTGTGTAGTTGGGTTTTCGCTGTGTGTAGAATGCATGCAATAGTGAATCTCTATGATTGGTTCTACTCATTTCGTTTCTCAATGATTAATAGAGAATTATTTAATGAATTCTAGCTGTGAGAATCCCGAGCCTGCATGTGAAATTGTTAATGAAATGTGTATCTTTTCTTCACGCAAATACTGGGGGTTGATAGCTAAAGACCTCAGTTGATATTTACTATAGAAGGCTCAAGGTATTCTGGCTTGATGGAAACATTAATTCTCCAAGCATGGGCGCTTTTTTAATTTATTTTAACAAAGAAGGTTTAGTCAGGCCTGTTCTCAATACAATTTCTCTAACATTTTGTTGCACTTTCCCTGTCAGGTCAGATGTTTTTTTTTTTGCCAAAAGACAATTGCAGTTTCATAGACTATGGTGACACGAGGCCCTAGAATCACACAGTGTTATCTCTGAATAGGTAAACCACAGAACTCAAAAGCTATTAAAAGTTTATGGGATTTTTCCAAGTGGATAGAAGGTGGGGCTAGTGGAATTTTATTTCCTCTTTACTACATGAAAAAAAAAAAAAAAAACTTCTATGTTCCAATGTCCAATGAGGAGACTGATGACAAAAGCTAAAGGTGAGGTAGCTGAATAGGTCAAAATTGGAATAAAATTTATGATCACGAGAAGATATAAGAACTACATGGAACATCTGGCACATCTGGTTGAGTGCACATGATGCAATGCGCAAGGACCTGGGTTCCAGTCTCTCATCCCCATCTGCAGGGGGAAAGCTTTGCAAGTGTTGAAGCAGTGCTGCAGGTGTCTTATCTCATTCCCTCTCTGTCTCCCCCTTCCTCTCAACTTCTGGCTGTCTTTATCCAATAAATAAAACTAAAAAACAAAGAACTACATGTAGTCTAGTTAAAGAGTCCACAATATTTATCTACCAGGAGGCAGTTGGATCCTGGCACCTGAGAATTAAGCACAGACATGCACCGTAAGACCATTCCTGCATGGGAATGAAAGGAGGATGAGAAGTCAATAGACTCAGGAAAAACCCAAGTCCAAATCTTGTTTGCCTCTGTTCCTCTAAATTTTAACATAATTCAACTAAAATACTTTGCTGAATCCCCATTCCAACAAGACCTGGACCTTTTGTTACCAGGAACCTTTGTTTTTGCCCATCACTGAAAGGGAGGAGAATTTGGAGAGCACTTGAAGAAGATATGTTCCTGTTTTCATTACCTGTGAGGAAAAAGCAAAAAGGAAGGACAACCACAAGTGTAGTAGGTAGAGGTATGCTTAGAAAGAAAATAAAGGTGGGGCCTTAAAAATGCCGAAAAGAGCCCGATTTCATCGCCATGCCGCCATTTTTGCCCAAATGACCCCTGTGCTTTTCTTGTGTTTTTTTCCTTCCTGTTTTCTTAAAAGCTTAAAATATTTGAAGAAAATTAAAACAACGCTACAAAAAAAAAAAAAAAAAAGATCTTTAGTTGGGGTGAAAAAAAAATGGGATTGTCCAAACTTCTGGTTTGTCGCTGAAATCCCATGAATGGATTAAGTGTCTCACTTCTGAGTATTTATAGAAATCAGAAATCTAGCATTTCTTTAAAGTAATGTCATACAGCAGTTTCTTGTGTCATACAAACTATGTGACTTTCATAGCCATCATCACACCACAATTCATGCATTTGTTGTAATTATTGCAAAGAAGCATGCCAGAGACCATCTTCTAGAAGTGAATCAGTACAAATTTATAGAAAAGAAAAAATAGACTCTGTACTGGAATACAATATATGTTGTTGATCTGGGAATCACTCGTTGTCAAAGGATTGATAGGAAATTCTCATGTCACTATGAAATTCTGTCACTGGTACTTAGTATCTGAAGAAATGAGACTATTCGTGTCCCTGAAAGAAACAGTTAAATGTAGACATTGCTGTTATTATGTATTTTATGTGAGAAAGGGAGACCAGAGCACTGCTTAGTCGCAGATTATGGTGGCAGTAAGGCAAGTGAGTCCTTCACTCTGATACTTCAAGCTATCTCCCCATTCTGAGACACTGATGTGTGTGGTGGTGTCGTCACTGGGCTTCCTCTCTTTGGGCCAACAGAGATTGAATGCCACTATAGCACCAAATTCTCCTCAGTATTTTGCTGGCTGGACATGAACCAGTTATACTGGGGCAAAAAAACAAAGTGCCTTCTGGGGGCTGGGTGGTGGCATAGCAGGTTAAGTGCACATGCTGGGAAGTGCAAGGGCCTGAGAAGAAAAGATCGCAGTTCGAATCCCAGTGATAACCCTGGAGACAAAAAACATGCCTTCCCAGCTGATGTATACTATTAGCTCAAGATTAATATTTTTTAAGACAAGTTAATCTTTGACCACTTCATTAAAATGCTGTTTGAAGAGAATACCGTTTGCTAGAAAACCATAGTTACTCAGAAACACAAATTAAAACAAACTTTTAATATCACTACCAACTGAAAACATCATTTGCTATTTCAATTATATGCCTGAAACATATATTGATTCTTCTTTATGTACTGCTCTTGAGAAAGATGATACTACACCATGTGGTATGTGTTTGCACTGGTCCTATCGGAGAAAACAGCAAGGAAACTGAGTTAAAAGCCAACATATACTATAAAACTGACAAACTATGAGAAATATTCAGCATAGGAGTTATACTTGGGTGTTGCCAGTTTGATCTTAATTCTTTATTTCCCTCTTGTATTTAAAATTCTACCCCACTTGAATTTAAAAATAACATATATCTTTTAGATTGTGAATAAACTCATGAGGGACATCCCTGATCTAGTCTTAGGGGGAATATAATGTTGCTGTTATTTTCTTATCTTTTATCTCTAGGCAAGACTTAAGAATATTAATTAAAATATATTTTCCTTAAAACACGTTACGTTCTGTGGTCCAGGAGGTGGCGCAGTGGATAAAGCATCAGACTCTCTCAAGAATGGGGTCCTGAGTTCAATCCCCGGCAGTATATGTACCAGGGTTCTTTCTTGTTGATAAATAAAATCTTTCTAAAAATGTTATATTCTATTCAGCACAGAAGAGAACAGTGCTTCTAATAGATGCTCCACACATATTTCTTGGAGAGAAACATGGTTTTTAGCCCATGAGAGATTAACTCTACAGTACCACTAGCAGGCACAATATCAAATATTTCTCTGCCAAGCAAACATTACTGAGTTTAAGATTTATCAAGTTGAAAAAGGTTCATGCCATTACATATTTTCCCAGCTTAAAAGTACTCACCTTACCTGTCTATCTCTCAAATTTAAGATTCCTGTGAACATTTACAAAGTGAATTTTTTTAAGTTGCTTGCCAGTGTTATAGGGTGCCTTGAATATTTCCTTTGTATTCATTAAGCAAGAAAGAAAGAGGGTCATTTTTTCTGTTTTACAGATCATAAATTTGAATCTCAAATGTGTAGCTGGTGGCATTAGATATTGAGCTTAGGGCATAAACACTGATATATTTATTTAAAATCTGTGATTTTTCTTTTGGATATTTGACTTAGCTTCTCTTCTAACTTTTAGCACTAAGTTTGAATTGCTACACATTCATTTTTCCACAAACTCTGAGACAGAGATACATTGAAATTAAAGTCTCAGAATCTTTTAGTAGACAATATGATATACTCAGTCTGTCTACTCCTTTTTGTTTTTGAAATTCTGGTTAAGGTACAAAATAACCAAAGTAATGATAATTAATCCAAATATTTGTTATGTGGAAAGGTTGAGATAATATCAATATATAAGTGATATACTATTGTCACTGTGAATAGAATTACAGTGTACTTATATACAAACTTAGCTTTAATAAAAATATTTCTCTCCATTAAAAATTGTTTCATATAAAGTTCATGTAAAAACCTGAGAGCTAAAATAATTTTGTGAGTGAAGACCTCTGTAGCATCATAAAATCATCTAAGAATGATTTATTTTGCTTTTTTTATTCCAAAATTAATGCCCACCGAAGGTAGACAGAAAATAAATTTCTAAATATGAAATCAATAATAATTCAAAGACTAATACAAGCTACAGTGTAAGTGGTTCTTTTTAATGGACTTATCCTTTTTTTTTCTTTCAGACTGCAAAATACTTTTAGTATAAAGGTTAAAAGCTTGCCTTGAAAAAGCCAACAATAAATGACAAGACTGAGGTTTGCAGGAAAGAAGTAACCAACAATGCTGATAGTCCATTAAATGGATTTAGTTTCTTTTATATAATTCTAACTATATGATGGCTGGTCTGTTTAATTTAACATGAGTAAATATAGCTTTAATGACTATAATACCACTAAGATTTTTTAATCAACTGTTTTATTTTCAGAATATTTATACTAGTTGAACTTTTTTTTTCCAGAAAAGTAGATTGATGTAACAGAGGTGTAAGTAATTCAGGAGAAAAAGAATTCAGGTGTAAAATGCCTCAATTCTAATCTTAACTACTAAGAAGTACAAAGTAAAACATCTGTTACATATATAGGCAAGGATGTGGTGGGGGAGAACCTCTGTACACTGATGAATTATAAATTGGTAGGGACCTACCTTATAACCTATCAGTAGAAAATCTTGGATTGCTGGTTTACTTTTGACCACTAGAGCCTAAGGCCAGCTATATCTGTTCTTAGACATGTTCATATTATCTACCTGCAGTACATTATGACTTTTCTACTGCAGAATACTAGCATACTACTCGGTTCTGTCTTCTTAGCGCCTCTAAGAGAGGACAACTGGAAGCTCCATGCTTAGGGACTCTCACACTCCGACCTTTGTAAATCTACCTATTCATATTTGGGTAAAATAAGCCAGTCATGAGTATAATAGTTTTGCAAGTTCTTCTAGAAACTATTGAATGTAATAATGATCTTAAGGATCCCTGAATATTCTGGTTTGTGACAGAAGTAAGCATGGCCTTGTGTAAACAATTGTCAGTCACACTTAATATTCTCCTCACACAAATACATACATACATTTAAAAAATCTTAGAAGTATTCTCATATGGTAGTCATTCTTTAAAAGGTATACTGAATTTTAAATCAAGAAACAATAGGCTCACCTGTCTGCTAGGGTGATATTTGCTATTTCTGGAGTTTCATTACTTATGAGTTTTATTTATGTCTCCCAGCATACCTATGAACTTTTTCTGTGTAATCTCAGTGAAATTATCACTCAGACATGTTTCTCAATGTGATTCTCAAAATAAGGCAGAATACATTAAATTTAATTGTTGATCTCAAGAAAGCATAAATGCAACTGGTGACACAGGCCCAAACTGAGAGGATGATTTTTCTTTTTTATTTTATTTATTTTCTTAATATTTATTTTATTTATTTATTCCCTTTTGTTGCCCTTGTTTTTTTATTGTTGTAGTTATTATTGTCGTTGTTGGATAGGATGGAGAGAGGGAGGGGAAGACAGAGAGGAGCAGAGAAAGATAGACACCTGCAGACCTGCTTCACCGCCTGTGAAGCGACTCCCCTG
This sequence comes from Erinaceus europaeus, assembly GCF_950295315.1. Classification (NCBI taxonomy): domain Eukaryota; kingdom Metazoa; phylum Chordata; class Mammalia; order Eulipotyphla; family Erinaceidae; genus Erinaceus; species Erinaceus europaeus. The sequence goes on along the minus strand of NC_080180.1, from coordinate 9,700,673 downwards.
CAGGTGGGGAGCCGGGGTTCAAACCGGGATCCTTGTGCTTTGCGCCACCTGCGCTGAGCCCGCTGCGCTACAGCCCGACTCCTGCTGATGATTTTTCTTTCTTCTTCATTGTCACCAGGACTATCCCTGGGGCTCCATGTCTGCTCCATGTCTGAAGATTTCAAAACAGTGGATAGGAGTAGGAGATCAAGACATAGCCACATAACCTTTTTATTCAGGGCAGTAAATAGAGAAAAGAATACACTTGAGAGAGGCTTCCCCTGTTGGTTCTAGTTAAGTCTCCTCTATCTGGCTCTACCAATTCTCAGTTGCTAACATAAGATGATAATATTTGATAAACGGTAGTCCAATAATTCTATTTCTGTTGTATTAAACTGTATTTTACAAAAGTAAACTCCATATACTTGTACCTAAAGGAATGGCAAATATTCTTCTTTCTGTAATATAAACATGAGTTTTATAAGTATAAAGTTATATAATGTGGGGGTGGGGCTATGCAGTAGTGTAGCAGGTTAAGTGCACATGGAGCAAAGCGTGAGGACCAGTGTAATAATCCTGGTTCGAGCCCCCAAGCTCCACACCTGCAGTGGTGAAACAGGCCTGCAGGTATCTTTCTTTCTCTCCCCTTCTCTCTGTCTTATCCAACAACAGCTATCAGAACCACAAAATGGTAAAAATAGCCTCTAGGAGCAGTGGATTCTTAGTGTTGGCACAGAGCCCCAGTGATAACCCTGGAGGCAAAAGAAAAAAAAAAGTTATGTAACTTGGGTCACAATCAAGATTTCCCAACAAGTTATTATTTTAATTTCTAAAGATAGAAAAGAGGGTACTACACCATAACACCAAGTCTTCCTTCAAAATGGTGGGGGCCAGATTCAAAGCTGGGTCATGCACATGACAAAGCAGCTCATTAACCAAGTGAACCATTTCACTGGCCCCAAATTACTGAATGACAGGTAATGCATGTACTAGCTGGACGGTTAAAAGTAGCAGAGGTAACTTTCACTGCTCATGTACAAGCTCTGCTCTATTTGTTAGAGAGAGAGCAGCTTCACTGTGAAGCGCCCCCCCCCCCTCCTGCACGCAGTTGGGGACCAAGGGTCTTTGCACATTGTAACACGTGTGCTCAAACAGGTGTACCATCACCTGGCCCATGCTCTATTTTTTATTGGTATTCCTAGCATAAAAATATTTGCAGGACATGGTATTCAGATCTCTACCGAAGAAAGCAAGGCATTCTGTTGTTCTTATCCTCACGATATAAGGATAAGTCAAAAGAAAATGATTTCTTAAGCACAGCTCTTATCACTGTGGGCACACAGCCCAGCTAGACTGTTTCTGCCCCATTTAGTGAATTCACTACAGTCAGAGCATGCTTGAACTTTTCTTTTATTGTTTTTCAATTCTTACCATTTGAATTTTTCCCTTTGCAAGATTAATGTCAGTGAGAGAAAAAGTCATTTAAAAAACTCAACACTAGGTTCTCAAAAGACGACAGAATCTATCTTTGCCGTGCTGATTTAATCTTCCAAGAAAGCATTTAATTTATATACTTTGACTGTAATATTAATGCTGATAACTTCATCTGAAAAACCTGCATGGGAAATATGGCTGCAGAGCTTTGTCCTACTTCATGAATATTGAAGCTTTGAGAGGAAACAGAAATTGATAGTGGAGCAGGAGTATCATGACAACGGTATGGTTTCATCACCAAATCTACACCAATCTACACCTGAGGTTCTGCCTTCACACTTCCTGACACACTAAAAGTAGCATAAACGCACTCCAGGGTTCATTTAGCCCCTAGTTTTTCACTTGGATAAATTATCTAAATGTGCCGATTCACATGCATTCATTCAGGGGAGAAATGATAAGGTTTATTTTAGGAAAAGGGCTCACTTTGAGATCTTGTACTAGATTAATTTTCTACCATGCCTCAGCATAATCCAATTAGCTCAGCCTTATCTACAGGAGACTCTCAATTCCCAGCACCTTGTATGATGGAGCAGTGCTCTGATCTCTCTCATTCATCAGAAATAATCATGACAATTTAAAGAGATAGCCAACGTAGTGGCATGTCTCTAATGTTAGGAAAGCAAAATGTATCTGTAATGTATGCTACCATCCTAAACAAAAACACAGACTCCTTTCTCTTTGCCCCAGTTTTCACCTTCTCACTACCCTTTTCTCTGTGTATGTTTATCTGATAAAAGCAATTTACACTTTTTTTTTTAAACCAGAGCACTGTAGACTTTGGAGCCTCAGGCATGAGAGACTCTCTGCATGACCACTATGCTATCTACCCCTGCCCACAATATACAGCTATATAGAGCAATGCATGAATATTTAAGAATTTTGCAAGATTTAGATAGTTTTCTTATTGAATTCTCCCAGGTAAATCTAAGTCTATTTTTGTATATATTCTTTGCTGATACAGCAGTATTTTGTAAATACCCTTGATATATACATGAAAATCTTTATATATACTAAACTAGAGATAACATGTAAACACTCTGAAGATGTTTGCATATATAAAAAAAATTTTGAAGGTGATGCATGCAACATCTATTGACTTTATAAACACTTATTCATTTACTGAAACAGAGGCCTGACACTGAACCAGCACACATTGTGTCGGGGATCCAACCACATGGAGCCTCACACATGCAAGTCCTGTGCTTTACCCACTGGGTCATCCCTGTGGCTGCAACATCATTTAAACTTATTTAGGTTTCTTAGTTGTTTCCACAAAGTGGTATTGCTGTGCTTTGATGGTAATGAACCATCCTATAATTCACTCCTACTGAGAGTTTATATTATTAAGCGATAAGCAGTTAAATGGTAAATATATTTATATGGGCATGTTGTTGGCTATTTCACAAAGACAGTGAAGAAGTAGCTAAGATGTTGCCTCTGGGATTGATATGGAAGATCTAGCCTATAGGATTTTTTATACCATATGTTACAATACCTTGTGGAAAACTCCAGAGGAAAAGAAAATACCCAACAAGGGTCCTATTCTCTTGCAGAAAGGCTTAATATATCAGGCACTGTCTGCTGGAGGATAGTCAGTAAGTTGACTCCTATTAGGGACTTTTGAATTACAGAGGCCATTTTGTGTTGAAAAAGTCACAAGGTCATGTAGTCGCAAAGAGATAATTCACACTATATCCAACGTGGAGCTGACACCAGAGATAGACAGCTCAAGAGTATAGTGAGAAGTACTACCACAGCTAGTGAGGTATGCTACTGTTCATGCCTCATCTGAGAAAAATATTTTAACATGTAAGCAATAAATTCAAGAGTGGGGTTTTGAGAACCTGCAGACAGGAAATGAAAATAAACCTGGGTGGGCATGAATGAAGCTACCAAAAGCATACATATTAGGTGGCAGAGAACTAAGGTCAGCTGGTACAACACAATACTGGAATGACTCAGGCTAGGAATTCAATTCCCAGGAAAGCAAGCTCCAGAGTGGTGTCCTGGCTTCAATCTCTCTCACGCCCTCCCATAATAATCAAATACAATATAGAAATAAAAAGATTTCACAATATTTCACATGAAATATTGGCAATAACACTGAGATAAAAACTGAGGCCTAATAAAAGCAGTACTGTGAACAGTGGAAGCTTAAAATAGCACAAAACTTTAAACTATAGAAGTGGTTAATTAGCAAAGAGAAATTTGAAAAATAAATAAATAATGATGAGTATAAGGAGTATCGCTCAGTACTATGAAAAGTACAAGGGGTGGAGATGTACTGAGAGTCCAGATACATTTTTCACAAACAAAAAGATGAAAAAAATTAAGAGAAAAAAAAAAAAAGCACCACCTCAGTAACTGACTCAATTTATCCCTACGGCTATTCAGCTTGCATTTCTACAGGCATTTGAACTCTTGCACAACAACAAATAACTCTGTATTTGATACAATATAGCTACCAGCTTACTAGGGAAAAAGAAAATTTCTATTTTCTCTTAAAGGAAAAAGTATAAGATCATAAGAAACATTGTATCCAACACTGGATAGGATAACTATCCTTCAAATACAGTCACCAACCCCCAGCGAATGCTAAGTCAACCAAAGACTAATTTACAAAGCTAACTGCTATCCACTTAGCAGAGAAAGATGAAAACATCATTTTCGAATACGCATATAAAACATAAATGGAAATGCTTAAAGATCAGTGTTATAAGTGGCTATCAGACTAAAGTGCTATGTCGCCTACCTTTGCTATACATTCTATATTTCCTTTGAGTTTACCAAGAGAAATTAGTTTTTTTTCCCCCCACAAACCTTTCAAGTGTCATTGGATCTTTATATGACAGGCCCAGAGGCAGAACGTGTCCTCTAGTCTGAATATGAAACAGAGACTGCTGTTGTTCCATACATTTGATATCCTTACAGGTGACTTTGTAGTGTAGATGGTCTTCAGTGTCCAAAAAATGATCAGCAAGCTTTCTGTTATGGTAGTTGATATGAGGACAGCGAGTTATCTTTCACCATAACCCGCTCCAGACCACTGACCCCCTAGATGCTTCTCTAGAATTTGTTGATGCCTGCTCACCAGGTCCAATCAGCAGAATGAAGATTCTGCAATGGGCCAGTAGCGTGGTCTCTGGACTTTGAGGTTTATTACATTCTCTCCGCAGTATGATAGGAGAGATGTGACAGACAGAAATCCGTTTCTTTCAAGTACATCATTGTGGGATTTATTTCCGTAAAGTCTCCCATGGGTGAGTAAGAAGATAGGATTATTCTATCCATTGCCAAGGATACCTGTCACTTAAAGCCATGTATACTACAGGAGACACTTGTGCAAGGAACTGCAGCAGGGCACCTGAGAAGGCCACACAGTGCTGCTGGGACCTCCAGAGCCAGGAAGCACATGCTTCTGCTTCCAAAACTGCCTCCTTCATGCTGTCTACTAAGAAAGCTTCAGTGACAGCTGACAGTAGAAATTACTCTCAGGGCACAGATCTATTTTCACTGATCAGAAATACATATTTCAAGTCAAAAGGCACTAAAAGTCAGTAATTGGCAAATATCCCATGTTGCTTTAATGTTCTCATTTTAAGAAACTATTCAAATATACTTAAAAATTATATATTTTGTCCCAATGCTTGAATTTCACTGCCCTGGGTTGATAAACAGAAGGGCAAGGACCCAGGTTCAAGCCCCCGATCCCCACCTGCAGTGGAAAGCTTCACAAGTGGTGAACAGGGCTACAGGAATCTGTCTCTTTCCCTTCCCTCTAAATTTATCTCCATCTCTACCCAAGAAATAAATAAAAACCAAAAATAATTTGAGAGAGAGAAGGAATACTAAGATAGCCTAGCTAGGGAATAAATGACTGATGTGTAGAACCGAAGTTTAAGCCAAGCTCCTTCCCTCCGTATCACTGCTTCTATCTAGGAAAGTCATCTTGGATTGGTAAAGCCCTGGAAAAGATGAAAAGAAAAGAGTGAGACTGAGAAACACCACAGCACTGAAGCTCCCCACTGTGGTAGGTGCTGGACTTGTACCTGGGTCACATACATGGGAAAGCAGGTGACATCTCATGCTGGCTATTGTCAGGCCTCACAAGTTTAAAAAAGAAAAAAAGTGGTAAAACCAAAGTGGTAAATATGGCTGTCAGTGGGATTAAAATCTCCAAATTTCTAATGGCTCATCCTCTCTATATTTAAGCAATACTTGAAAAATTATGCCTATAAAATCAAGAGATCCCCCATGAAAGCTGCAGTTAGCTGATTTCCACATAATACAGCATAGAGATAATGACACTATAGAAAACTTCAGTTGAACTTAGATACCGGGATATGCCTTACGCAAGGAACCTGAAGAGGGGGCATACTTAAAATTTTCTTCATCATCGTTATTGTTACACTGTGGCACCAGCACTGACATGTGCACAAGACAATCACCATAATCAGTGCTCTCATTTTTGTCTGAGAGAGAAATCATCTTCCATGAGGATCTTCCAGTACTGTTTATGGTACTCAAACCTGCTCCCCGCCTCTCAGCCAGAAGGTGGCTTATTGAACCACATTCTTGTGGTAATACCACTTATTCCAGACACATTAAGAGCAATTTATGGAAAAAAAAATAGTTTACACCTCAGCAGAGGCTGGGTCCCACAGGTAAATGGATCATACTCACATCTAACTGAGTGACTATCTACTCTTCTTTCTTTATTTAGCAGTCAAAACATTGTGCTGACTTCATTCTTGTGGCAGCTACTTCTATTAATGTCTGCCATCAATTAATTGACGTTCTTCTACCCTAGCGCATTATTTTCACATCTGTGATTTCCTTTTTTTCTCATAATTTGACCCCCTGGAGAGCTTAAGAAAATTGGTATTCAATTTTCATGTAGGAGATTTTAAAGAATTATGTTATGAATATCACTATTTAGGAAAGATCATTGTTTCTTGGTTTAAAAAAATGAATCATATTTTACATGACAGATCAGAAAACCCAAAATGTATTATCTGCATAAAGAAATTAAGTGCTACTCTTAGGCTTCAGTGCATATAAACATGTACTGAAATGTTAAAAATTGATCTTATAGCATCATATAGCACAATATAAACCCATGTTCCTTGCTTAGTTGAAAGGCTTACAATTAATGAACTCTAACCTATGGAGGAGAACACAACTATCTTAAGTAAAAATATTTTATTAAATTCATGTTATTCATATTCATGTTAAAAATCCCCTTTTACTAGGTTCTCCAGAGTTAAAAAGTTAGAGAGTTTTAATATTTTTAAAATACCCTAACCCTGCTTTGACATAGCTTGTTATAGAATATGATACACTCAGTATGGAAACATTGCATCAACCGCTAAATCCCTTCAGCATTTTCCCCCAACACTTGAAGTGGAAACTTTCAGGCAGTGGAGCACCTGATTAAGTACACACGGACCCAGGTTCAAGCCGCTGGCCCCCACCTGCAGGGGGAATCCTTCAGGAGTATTGAAGCAGGGCTGCAAGGCTGTCTCCCTAACCCCCCCTCTCAATTTCTCTCTATATAATAAATAAAAATTGAAAAAAGTAAAAGAAAAACTTCATTGGGAACAATGATAATTTTTCTATTAGCTCTGCGGGAGTTAGACAAGTATCAAGGAACTATGATAGTATAGGTGGTTAAATTAGAATCTCTTTGAGAAATAATTTCATAATATATCAGCAACGGAGATTATGACCAACTTAATTTTATTTTTAAACTAATGATGTCATATTGAGTAAATAAAATAATGAATTGGGAAAGTGTTTATAGCGTGTTTCACTAGCTTGCTATAGCAAATATCTGTCTTCAGCCAGACTTGGAGAAATAATGCCAATATTGGTGATACACACTGCATTTGCTCCTGGCTAAGAAGGAATGACACAGACCAATTGGTTTCTTATCAGAAACAAGCAAACAAAGCAAAAAAAATATATGAAACAATGATTTTGTGGTGTAAGAGCTAGAGAACTAAATACAGTGATCTCTAAATGAGATAAATTTCTTTGCAAGAACCTATCTTCTAAGAAACTTCAGGACTCCTAATTGAGAAAGCAAAACCAAGCAGCGGTGTAGGTTTACAAGATTCAGATGAGGATGCCAGAAACCAAGAATTTGGTTCAGAGTATTATAAACCTGAGAAAAGTGTGTGTGGGGAGTCAGGTGGGGAGTGTCAACATTCAGCTGAATAGCGAATACTTCAATACTAATTTACTAATTTACGTATCCATAGAGTTAAAGACCTTTAGAAACTTTTCCTTCGCTTAATAGTAATTTGTAAAGCATTTATTAATTTATTTCACGCATTTCTTTTTTTATATTATTTATTTTCCCTTTTGTTGCCCTTGTTTTTTTAAATATCTTTTATTTATTATTGGATAGAGACAGAGAGAAATTGAGAGGGGAGGAGGAGATACAGAGGAAGAGAAACAGAGAGACACCTACAGCCCTGCTTCACCACTTGTGAAGCTTTCCCCCTGCAGGTGGAGACCAGGGGCTTGAACCTGGGTCCTTGTGCACTGTAATGTGAGCACTTAACCAGGTGCGCCACCACCTGGCCCTGGTTTTTTTTTTTTTTAATTATTGTTGTATTTGTTATTGATGTCATCGTTGTTGGATAGGACAGAGAGAAATGGAGAGAGTAGGGGAAAGCAGGGAGAGAAAGACGGACACCTGCAGACCTGCTTCACCTCCTGTGAATCCACCCCCTGCAGGTGGGGAGCTGGGGCTTGAACCAGGACTCTTATGTTGGTACTTGCGCTTCGCACCACGTGCGCTTAACCCACTGCACTACCACCCGACTCCCAATTTCACTCATTTCTGTACCTACTGATGAGCAGATGTTTTCATTGTAAGAAACTAAGCCAGCTATGCTTCTTCATAAATAGTGATTAGATCCTGTGTTCCTAAACCACTAAGTCACAGAGTTATTCTCTGTATTCCATCTCAGAAACTATATCGAAATAGGTGGCTACCTTTCATCTGGAATTCACTTTCATATACTGTGTGAGGTTGGAGTTAATCTTACTTTTTCTGACACATCTAATTAATGATCATAATCACCTCATCTCTTCAATGACACTTTTGCCCCAACTTTAGTCTCTGTATAAGCACAGACCTATTTTTGGAATCATAGAATTGCACTGTTACCCTAGCAGTCCACAGCCAGCTCAATTTAGGGATTTAGTCAATGAGGAGTCCTGGAGCTTCTTAAAAGATAGTAGGTTTTTGCAAAGAACCTTACATCATTTAGAGGTCACTTTATTTATTAGTTCTCTAGCTCAAAAATCACAAATGATATCACAAAATCAATGTTTCATATATTTTTTGTGTTTGCTTGTTTCTGGTAAGAGACTAAATTTAGGGATTGCTTAATTCAGAGATAAACTTCTTCCACTTGTAGGGCCTATCCAACTTTAGTTTACTGGTTTTTTATGGGTCACAATTTGTTAGATTTTTAGATTCTCAAAATTGAATAAAGTTAAACCAGGTCTTCATTTATAAAAGTGGTATTGTTATGAAGTCGGAATTACATACTTATCGTCAAAAAGTCAAAAGAAATTTGAGCTTGATTCAAAAGAAATATTTGTGTGCTTTTGTCATTAAATAATTGCAAACCTCTAAAATACTCACGGCACTCACACAGATGTCTTTGAAATTAGTAAGAAAAAGTTGGGTTACAATCATATGCCAGGTCTTATGTAAGTAGCCGAAAGAAAGCAAGTTCTGGCTTTTCTTCCAGTGGTTCTATTTTCTTACTGGGTGACTAGAAGTTTGTATATTCCACCTACATCCTTCATATTGAAGCTGAACCTCTACTACTCCTTCAGAGCTATAACACAGGCAACACAGTGATTATTCTTGGGGAAAAGTGATACCTGAATGTAGGCGGATATTGATCTGAGGTATGCAATAACAAACATGGTATCGTTGTTGGCAGTCCATGCATCATACATGGCTTAAGGAATGTATACTTAACAGTTGCATTGGCTTAAGCAATGTATACTTAACAGTTGCACTGGAAGCAGAACAAAAGGAAGAGCATGTTTAGAATTTTTGATGGCAGCTAGATTAAAAATGCCATTATTTTCACAGAATTGAATGTTATAGTATGATTGAGAAGCACTTTCAGTAACAAAACCCCAATTAAATGTGTCTACTTTTACATTGTATTAGACAACAATCAGAGTAATAGTGGTACCAACCAAACACTCCATTTGAATGAAATGACTCTTTAAAAACCTATCTGATGAGTAGCTATAAAATATCTTATTAGCACAACTCAGTATTGATTGATTTGTTAAAACTGCTTCCAAATGAAATGTATCTCTCAACCAGCATGCTTATTTTGAACACATTTTCTTTTTCTTTCTAAAATAACTTATTAGACTATAACACACCATTATATTATTCTTAGTAAGTTTAGTGAATTGTACATCAAACCCCAATTTAATCTGAGAATATGTTCACAACAATACAGTGATGCTTATACCCATTTTTTTTTCTTTATCTCCACCCCAACACTCAGACAAAAGTTTGATTTTTGATTTCCAATTGTGCATATGTAGTATGGACATGCAAAACCCAAACCAATGTTTTTATGGTTTGTATTAAATACTATGTTTATTTAAGGCTATTGGCATACATCTAACATGTCATAATACTGTAGAAGAAATTTTCAGCTCTGTTGGTTCCTTTAACTAGACCAATAATAAATTGATGAAAAGGAAGCTAGCAAGAGAAACATAATTACTTTCTCATAGAGGCCCATAGTGAGTGACCAATAAAGTCAGTTCACTTAACTTTTACAAGAAGCAATGAATCTGTGAATAACAGATATGGCAGATTTTTTTTGAAAGTTTTGTTTTAGATGGCTAATTTTGTGAGCAAAGCGGAGCTTATTTATACAACCTTTTGTTTTTCCTTTGTGTCTCTAATGCTGAGTCTTTGCTCAGAAAGGATACCTTTTACATAGAGTTTCAGTCACTGAACATGCTATTCTCAAAGATTATTTTCCCTAGTAAAATGAATACTGATTAACAACTAAGGAAACACAATAAAAATATGCTACAAATACACTATGGAAATGCTATTTTATAACATCTGCGTCCCACTGTGTAGCTTCTAAATTCAAGTTATGTAGAAGAATATATAATACTCAATAGGCAGTTGTATAGTTCATTCTTGGCCTACAAATCAGTCATTTAGTGACTATTTTGAAGGATTTATACCATTAATATCAAAAGAAAGCACTTTACTTGAGATAGTGAATGTATATTTCTCCTTCAAGTCTTAGAACAAGTGCAAGACCACACTGATGTCTGCATTGTACTCCTAGGCAGAGTTCAGTAACCTCTTAACATCAAGCAATGGTTACATTTATTGCACATGTATTTGTTAGCTCCCTCATTCACTGAGGATGAAGACAGTGCTAGAATTCAGTGTCCAACTCATAGTCGTATAGCATAGGAGACTACCAGTAGCAATGCCAACATCCTTTTCTGTTAAAAGTCGGATATTTTCGGTGCCAATGAGAAGAACGATTATATCAAGATGAAAATACAGGAAAAGTTTACTATACTTTATTGTGGGTATGCCAGTTCTTCAAACCTATTCCCAAATCTTTTAGTCTCATGGGTATTTGATTGCTTCTTACTTTGGACCATTTCTCCTCTGGAAATACATTTTTTCTTTCTTTCTTTCTTTCTTTCTTTCTTTCTTTCTTTTTTTGAGATAGTGCTATTCTGCTCTTGTTTGCATACACCAACCTTTTTTTTTTTTTTTTAAAGACTGACTAGAATGTATCTTTCCCTAAGGATCAACTTCTACCATTTGAAGTATTAACACTGATGCATTCTTATTTACCTGGAGACTATATCTAGATTTCTTTCCCTTTTTGCCTCCAGGGTTTACCACTGGGGCTCGGTGCCTGCACTATGAATCCACTATTTAGGAAGATATTTTTATTTATTTATTTCTGATGTTTTGGATAGGACAGAATGAAATGGAGAGAGGTGGGAGAGAGAAAGAGACACGTAAAGGTGCCTCTGCAGGTGGGGAGCAGGGGGCTTGAACCAGGATCCTTCTACAGGTCCTTACGCTTGGTACTATGAGCACTTAATCCAGGGATCCACTGCCTGGCATCCTCTAGATTTTTTTCTTATGCTCCTTTTTCCTGATACTCTTCTTAACCACTAATTCAGAGTACATTTATATCATTCCATTTGATCTGAATACAGTCACAAATTTGTACATTAAATGTGCTCCTGACATTTTATTTCTACTTGATAGAAATGTCACAATATTTTAGAAAACTATTTTCATTGAAACTTCTTATTCATCCAAATACTCCTTCAATACTATCTATCTCTATATTTATATATTCTTGCTATTAATTTCTGTTTCACCTTGCCAGCACCTCTCATTCATTACCATATTGTTCAATTTGATTTCTGTACCCTGATTTTTTTTTCATTTTTTCCTGATGTTATTAACTACAGAAAACTCTATTAGAAATTAGTACTAAGTTCTTTTTGCCTTTTCAAACAATGTGACCGTTCTTTTTGACTAGAGCACCTCTGAGCTCTGGCTGTTGGCAGTACAGAGGTCCAAACTGGGATCTTTACATGCAAGTCCTACACAATACTCTGCAGTCCAGGAATGTTGTTAGTCACGCTTGCTTCTTTGCTCACTGTCCTTATATCTGCCTTTCACTGATAGCTGTGTTACTCTTATTTGTTCACCTAAAGTTAATCTTACAACATCTCGCACTACACATAAAAAAAAAAAAATTTAGGGGGTCGGGTAGTAGCGTAGCGGGTTAAGCACATGTGGCGCCAAGCGTAAGGACAGGAGTAAGGATTCGGGTTTGAGCCCCCAGCTCCCCACCTGCAGGGGAGGGAGTTGCTTCACGGGTGGTGAAGCAAATCTGCAGGTGTCTATCATTTTCTCCCGTCTTCCCCTACTCTCTGTTTCTCTCTCTCCTGTCCAACAATGAGAGGTATCAACAACAACAGTAGTAACCACAACAAGGCTACAACAACAAGGGCAACAAAAGGGAGGGGGGGCGCCAGGAGTGGATTCATGGTGCAGGCACTGAGCCCCAGCAATAACCCTGGAGACAAAAAAGAAACAAAGAAAAGAAAAAACACTTCTATCAGAAATCTGTGTATTATATGGATTTTTTTTCCTTTACATTTCCCTACAGGGCAGTTTTATTTTTTAAATAATACATAAAGGAAACCGTTTCCTCTAAAGCATGAAATATATTTGCTATAATATCCTGGTGAGCAAAAAAAAAAAAAAAAAGAAGTATTGACTACTTGGATACATGTTGAAAGAAAGCACAGGGACTACGAAATCTCAGAAGTTAGACAAAGACATAATTGGAGTAGCATGCCCACAGGAAATCTATCATAAACTGTAAAGTGATGAAGTTTTTTTAAGTGATAATCATCTTAATGAGACCATCTCTTACAACATCAAATGGAAATCATTTTGTATGCAGTGGTGAATGTTCTTTCATGGATCTGTTCTGAGAAGAGAGGAGGGTTTGGGGTACTTTCTTTGGAATTCTTTGCAATCATGTGCAAAATAGGCATAACCTTTAAAGAAATTTAAAGATCATTAGGCTAGTAATATATAGTGTTTATTCACCAACATAGTAGCTTAACTTATTCAATTTAAATATAAGAACATATTTCTTTAATAATTTATTCCTTTTTGTTGCCCTTGTTGTTTTATTGTTGTTGTTATTGACGTCGTCATTGTTGGATAGGACAGAGAGAAATGGAGAGGGGAGAGAGAAAGACACCTGCAGACCTGCTTCACTGCTTGTGAAATGACTCCCTTGAAGGTGGGGAGCCAGGGGCTCGAACCAGGATCCTTATGCTTGTCCTGTGCTTTGTGCCACCTGCGCTTAACCCGCTACACTACTGCCCGACTCCCAAGAGCATATTTCTAATCCTCTAAGATACACACTGTTTTCAACAGACAATTAAAAAGAAATTTTTATAAGTGTATTTAATATCTATCTTAAATCATAAATACTCAGAATTTTACTTATATTGAGATGAGTGACTTCAAATTCTTTATATTAGTAAGCCTATATCTTCATATCTTTTAGACTTGTATCCTCAACTTTTTAATCAAGCAAATATTTATTGAGATAATATTTACAGTGTTGTTTTCACAAGAGTACATTTCCCCAAAACAGGTATCAGTGCACATCTCTCTCTCTGCAGGTTATGAGATAGGAAGGGAAAGGTCAGAGTATGCCTAGGTTAAGAATACACAGTACTAGGGACTGAACAAGGAACTGTAGGCATGCAAGTGCTATGCTCTGCCTGCTGGACTGTCTCCCCATTTACAGCCTCATAGTAATGCACAGCCAGTAGATTAGAAAAAACAAAACAGAAGTTCTGAGAGTTCAAAGTTTTTATACATGTTCACATAGCTATGAGCATGATCTGCATGTGACTTGGAAATCATGTTCTGTCAATAGTTGTTATTTTCCTCATAAAGAAGATGTTTTACTAATTGTCTTATATTTACTGGAAACTTGCTACTGCTTCAGCTATATTGCTCCAGTTTTCTAGATCAAAAGACTCCTGTCCTCAATGAGTCAATGTCATTAGGTTTGGACCAAAGGGACAAAATGATTTGATAGCAGTGAGTCTCCCATTTTACTCTCCCTTCCATCTGCTCCATTCATGGGTGAGAAAGAACTTAGACATCTTTGATCATTGATTCAGGCAGAGTCTAAGGATGGAAGGAAAGGAATCTGAGACTAGCATCAACTGAATCACCCCTAGATTACTGTCATGTTAATGTCTACGTTTTGAAGTTTTTATATCAGTTTAGTTTACACTTTTACTAAAATACTGAACAGCAATGATATTGTTTGAGTAGTTCAAGTAGGTGTCATTTCCTAGAAGAGAAATGGGCTATCACTTAGGATTGGTTACTTTTACCTTTAGGTAACAGAATATTTAACAAGCAGTCAACACAGTTAAAAAATAACACTGATTTTTTTTTTTTTTCTTTCCCAGGCTATGATACAGTAAGTAGAAGAAGAAAAAAAAAATTGTGAGGCAAATACACAATAATTATCAGATGACATGTTTTTTTTAAATCATTTTATTGGGGGGAGTTAAATAATACAGTTGTTGGTGCATGGCTACCATTTCTCAAAACTCTCTCCCAGCTTGGGTGCTTTTACACCATCATGCACTAGGACTCCGAGGCTCTCTTCACCTACTCCTTCTTCCAGAGTTCATTGCTTTGCTGCAATATACTTCACACAGTCCAGGTTTCATTGTGATTCTTGGTTCTTTGTCCATTTCTTAAGTTCTGCCCATAAGTGATATCATCCAGTATTTGACCCTCTGTTTTTAGCTTATTTCACTTAGTAAGATGACGTTTCTAATACCTGTATAGCATTGCATAGTGCATTATTATATGTGTGTGTGTGTGTGTGTGTGTGTGTGTGTGTGTGTGTGTGTGTTCCAACTTTCTTAGTAACACATCTGTCACTGGACAGCTGGTTCCTGCACTCCCAAGTTTGGATCACAAATTGTGCTAGTAGGAACATAAGATAACAGACATCTTTGCACATGTGTTTTCATTCCCTCTGGGTAAATTCCCAGGAGAGAAATTGTCGAGTCATAAGTAGTTCCATTTGTAGTCTTCTGAGCAACCTCTACATTGTTTTCTACAAGGACTGGACCAATTTGCATTCATTACCAGTAGTGTAGAAGGTTTCCTTGTCTCCAAGATGCCAGCCAAAAATTGCTGTTTCTGTCCTTTCTAATGTAAGGCATGCTCACAAGAGTGAACTGGTATCTCACCATTGTCTTTATTTTCATTTCCCTGACAATCAACGACTGAGGACTTATGTCTGTTGACCACTTGTATCTCTTTGGTGAAGATTCTGTCCATGCCATCATTCCATTTTCAGTCCAAGCCCCCCACAGTGGCACTATAATAAAATAGTTCTGCTCAGAATAAAAGATTATTTCCTGTAGGCAAAAATTTATCCACTAAACTTTGATGTATATGTTCAAGCCTTTGTTCCAAATATACCTACCACATAAGCTACTTTTTAAACATTTATTTATTTATAGAAACAGCCACAGCACAATTTCACTGCTTTAAGCTTCTCTCCTATAGATGGGACTGTGAACTTGAACCTGGGTCCTTGCACATGTTACTGTGTTCAACCAAGTGAAAAATCACCTGGCCACATGTAAGCTATTGTTCATTCTCTAGAAAAGAGTTCAGGAATTGCAGGATCACAGGTATACTATGTTATATTAGCTTACATTTTATGTATGTGGAGGATATTTTAACTTCCTTCTTTCCCAATCCTCTAGTTGTTTCCTTAAAACATTAAACATACAGTCAGACAGAAATGTGGGTGTTCTCAGGGTCAAATGGTGGTGCTTCCGGTAAACATGATGCCATGCATAAAAATCTTTGGTCCAAGCCCTTTGTCCCCACCTGAAGAAGGAAGCTTCATGACTGGGGAAACATTGCTGCAGGTCTCTTCTCACTACCCCTTGACTCTGTCATGAAAGAAAGGACAGCTAGGAATGGTGTGCATAGGCTCTGAACCCCAGAGAAAACCGTGGGTTTCATAATCTAAAAACTAAAAAGAAATGTGGATGTTAGCTACTGGGAAAGTTGAAGAGTTTTCCTCACACTCTCATGAAAGCCTCACTTTAATACAAATTTGTGTTATTTAGTTGACTTTATAAGAATCATGAAAAGACCAGTTTGATTTTGTCTCTCAAAGGTAGAAGGCCCATCAAAAACTGTGTTTTATTCAAGTCTGAAACATGCATTTTCAATTACTTCTCTTCTCGATTTATATCCACCTTGTTTTCAAACATGTTTCATCAGTGGTTCAATGACAAAATTAAAAGCCAGCATGAATACACTCTGATTTTCAATAGCCACTGTATTGGTTTGGATTATGTCCGTTTGGCTAAGGTAGAGTTACTTTCCTCAGAATTCTTTTCCGTCTGTGATTCCAAATTAGAGTTAGACAAAAGAGAAATATATACTGAGATTCAGAGAGCAAAAGCAAAGCATCATTCATCTTTTCTGGAAGTCCTGGTGATTAGAAGTAGAGAGACAGATACCTCCAGTGAGTTTGGCAGCTGTCTTTAATCTAACCCCAGGGCCCCGAGAAAGAGCCAGCAATTCCACTTGCTTGCATTCTCTCTGCCTTCTGTCTAGCAATTCTACCTTATGGCCAGCAACCCAGGTTATCTCAACAAGCACAGAGATAACCATATCCCAAAGACTTCACCACCTCTCTTGTGATTTTGCTCTGGAAAGCAATGTGCCTGCTGCCTTCCCAGATTTCTCTGCATGCTCCAGTTTGTCCAAATGCTTGTATATAATATCAGCAGTTTTGTGATTTCGGACAATCCAGCTCTTTATCCCAGACCACTTCCTCCCATAACTGTGAAAGTTCTAATTATACCAAGCCAGTGACTCCATAGTGGTTTTGATCAGAAAATGCAACTGTACAGACAAGTTGCCAATTCAAATATAAATGTCTGCTACTATTCCTGGAAGATCTGACAGACAAGGTTGGGATTTTTTCAACTGTGGTTTTCATTTACCATGTGTGAGTGAAGAGGCTACAACTGGGTTTCCAAATTCCATTGTCCTTTTGAAGTCTAGGAAATGAAAATACTACAACCAAACTCTCCAAGGTACCTTGGGATACCTGAGTATTCTCTATGCAAGAGAACGTGGCTTCCCCTCTTAATACAATAATATAGCAGAAGCACATTCCATCCAGATAGTTGATGACTTGGGACTTAAAGTGTGCTTGATACCTAACCCAGCACACAGTGGACTCTGTTCCCAGTAAAGTTTTCTACAGACTCCTCAAACATAAAAGGGTCACCATGCGAAGTTCATCTGGATTAGGTTGAGGCTGATATGGCTGTGGAGAATCAGTGACTTACTGAGAAAGAGTCATTCAGATGCTGAATCAAGACCTAGAAAAGATTCAGTTACTGCTTCTTGTGTTCTGAAGCTGCTTACTCATGTGCCCCACTCTGTCTTGTTTCCTGCTGAATCAACTCCTTTGTAACCTGAATTTCTTGATGTACTGTAAAACTTGCTTTAAAAAGGGAAGATGGATGATCCATTATTTGTTCCTCTCCACTAGGGGTACACATCTGATGGAAACCTCTTGAGGGTCTCAGTCAGATACATCTCTGAGTAATATTTGAGTTTCATGCATCACCCTGCCCAACAGACGTGACACGGAAGTACTTTCAGAGACTGAGCTGTTCCACAGGCTAATGAATGCCAGGTTTCTTTTCCCAGAGCATTGCTCAGCTCTGGCTTATCATGGTATTGTAGGTTGAGCCTGGGAGTCTTTCTGTGAAAGTACTACACACTGCCTTCCCTATCTTCTCATAAGTCTTACTTGAACAGAAAGCAATTGGTTAATTGAGAACATATACTATGGGGGCACACAGGAATCACTTTTTCAGTTTCTTTGCTCTTGGGATGAGTTTTTCAGGTGAAGAGACACCAGAGTTTACCTGGGAAAGCAATGCCACCAGGGGAAACTGTCTCCATACTCTCAATGTCACTTCCTAAGAGGCAAATTCTATTCAGCTACATCATTATATGAAGTTCTCTCTCTATTTCTGGCTAGTTTTTCTCTGAAATAATAATAAGACAGTAACATAGCTACTACTACTTTCTTGAAATTTATGATTGTATTGGGCCTTTTCCCATCCTTTTCAGCTAGCTCTCTAGATCATAGTATTCATATAAATTTCATATATATGATCTTAAGGTGAGTCACAATATTGACTTAATCTTTTCAACTTTTAGAGAAGAGGGATACATCATGGCACTAACTCCATGATAGTCTCATGGTTATCTGCAAAGATAGTAGTTAGGTACACGTCAGGAATGTAAAAGAAGACTATTAGAGTATTCTATTTTATCACAAGTATTCAGAGGACTTGTTGTGGAGATTTTAGTACTATGTAGTCATATGATATCCATAAATCCATCAGTATTTAACATTAAAATGATACCTTGTTATTATCACCAGTCCTAAATATAATTCATGTTTGGTAGCTATGTGAAAACATATATAAGACTGAAATATTGAAAAACCATACAGAAATATTTAGTTCATGCTAACTGACCACATTCCCATGAAAGTCTTAATGAAAGTATAATAAATCATATGTTCCATAATGGATTAGTCTTCAATTTTCTCTTTGATTTTTTTAAAAGATAGAATGTTATAATGAACAATAATGAGGGAGAGTGGTTTTAACTCTGACTTTTAATGGGCTTGAAAAATCAATAACATCTATATCTGTCAAATACAGGAACAAATGGTAGAGACAGAAAAAATAAAGATTTTGGAGAAAGTAATTTTAAAGAGATAGTAATGTTCAAAATGCTGACCAAAACCTATGCAATCAAGAATAGAGTCCACTGAAAGATCAGGAGTGTTGAAAGAAAAATATAACTAATGTAGATTTCTGTATTAACCACAATTTGGCACTGAAAATAAACAAAAGTTCACTTGGTGAATAAAAGGTAGAACAATATTTTTAATTTCTCTATTGATGATAATGTTAATAAGTGATCATAAGAACAACAGAAACACTGTACTAGGCGATTGTGGTAAATGGATAAAATAAATAACAGCAGTGTTAGGAGACAGAAATTGAGAAGATTTTAGTATAAAGTACCTGCAGTAATCTAGGCCATGTGGCATTAGTGTACAAAAAATTAAAAGTAGTATCACTTGCAAAGAAATAAAAGTAGAAATATATAGTATGCTTACTTCAAATAAGAAGAAGCAGAAAATGTGAACAAGGTAATGTAGATGAAGTCTCAAATTAAGGGGTGAACTCATTGAAAATTTGTCCATAATAGACTTTTCAATGTTGACAACAATTAATTCATTTAATACTAAAAATTCAGGAAGAATAGAAAGAGTTTATACTAACTGTCAGAGACAAAAATGCTGTATGTTTTTAAGAACTTATACTGATCTACAGAGAAAAAAAATACTAAGGATGGGAGTTGGGTTAAGCACAGGCAGTGTGAAGCACAAGGACTGGAGTAAGGATTCTGGTTCCAGCCCCAGCTCCCCACCCGCAGAGGAGTTGCTTCACAGGCTGTAAAGCAGGTCTGCAGGTGTCTGTCTTTCTCTCCCCCCTCCACTTCTCTCTCTGTCCTATCCAACAACATCAATATCAACAATAATAATTATAACAATAAAACAACAAGGGCAACAAAAGGGAATCAGTAAATAAAAATATTTTTAAAAGGATACTAAGGATGGGGGCTGCAAAAGAAATTCAATGATCATCCTTGCAAAGTGAGCAAAAAACTATTTTTTGCTAAGGTTATGTGAAATTGGAAGGTTCTTTCGAACTATTTTTAGCTAGCCTTCTTTGAGTAGTAAATTTTGAAATAGTGACTGTATTGAAGATAACGTGACCACAACACTTTATAAGACATGTGGTGCTCACATGTGCAGTGGGGAAGTTCCAGCTTAAGTCTCCTTAAGGGTGAGAGAAATCAGTTCATAGGGAAATCAACCTGAATAGACAGAGTAGAAGCAATGCAGTTTGAGTGTCAGTTTGAGGAGGCTTAAGTATGGACAAAAAGACCTAAAAACAGGAAGCACAAATATTAGGAATGAGTTGAAGACAAAATGAATAAGAATGACAAGTTTGGTTTAGGGAGGTAAGAGAGAGGATAAAATTGGGGCCTATTTAAGAAACAGTCTATGACTAATACTGGAGAGAACCTGTATTTTGCTTCTGATGTAAAAGTGATTTCATACCATAGAAAAGAGGGGTAGCTTTTCAACACTTGGCTACTGATCAAACATCCTCCATTTTAATGATCATAAAATAAAGCACCGCTGAAACATTTAACTTAGAGTATTTACATGACAAGAAGTCACACTATTTCATTGTACTATTATTGAGTTGTGCTTTGCTGTGGAGTCTACATGTATGTTGAGAAAAATAAAATTATACAAGAATTAAGACATAGGAGAGATGTCATTCAGAACTAATCTAGTCAACTTGAATAATGAACACAAATATTTACACAGATGTTGCATTAATATCAGCTTATTTTCACAGTAACACATAGTCAACAAAAGAGAAATTTGTATGCTACTCAATTTTATAGCTTCCACAAAATTGGGTATTAACTATATTTTCAGCATACAAAAGATTTCTTTGGAATAAGTGTTAAATATTAACTTGAATTTTAGGCTACTTGTTGTCCAACTAATGTGTGTGGCACTAACCACGGCAATTTAATATTTCACTGTCTAGAAGACTGTTTTAAATGGGATTGCTTACTATATTGGGTTGAGCCAGATAACTTAATGATCTTTTTATAGTTCTCGGAATCAGTGTAATCCCTTAGACATAACAGAGATAAATGCAATTAAACAAATAAGCGTTAAGGATGTTTTTCTTAAATTTATTACTTCTTTTTTTTCACTTTTTTTTACTGGGGAATTAATGTTTTATATTCAACAGTAAGTACAATAGTTTGTACATGCATAACATTCCCCAGACTCCCATATAACAATACAACCCCCACTAGGTCTTCTGAATCCTTCCTGGACCTGTATTCTCCCCCCCACCCCCCCACCTACCCCAGAGTCTTTTACTTTGGTGCGATATGCCAATTCCATTTCAGGTTCTACTTCTGTTTTCGTTTCTGATCTTGTTTTTCAACTTCTTCCTACGAGTGAGATCATCCCATATTCATCCTTCTGTTTCTGACTTATTTCACTCAACATGATTTTTTCAAGGTCCATCCAAGATCGGCTGAAAACGGTGAGGTCACCATTTTTTACAGCTGAGTGGTATTCCATTGTGTATATAGACCACAACTTGCTCAGCCACTCATCTGTTGTTGGACACCTGGGTTGCTTCCAGGTTTTGCCTATTACAAATTGTGCTGCCAAGAACATATGTGTACACAGATCTTTTTGGATGGATATATTGGGTTCCTTATGATATATCCCCAAGAGAGGAATTGCAGGGTCATAGGGTAGGTCCATTTCTAGCCTTCTGAGAGTTCTCCAGACTGTTCTCCACAGAGGTTGGACCAATTGACATTCCCACCAGCAGTGTAGGAGGGTTTCTTGGACCCCACACCCTCTCTAGCATTTGCTGCTGTTACCTTTTCTGATGTATGACATTCTCACAGGAGTGAAGTGGTATCTCGTTGTTGTCTTTATTTGCATTTCTCTGACAGAGACTTGGAGCATTTTGTTCATGTGTTTCTCGGCCTTTTGAATCTCTTCTGTGGTGAATATTCTGTCCATGTCCTCCCCCCATTTTTGGATGGGGTTATTTGTTGTCTTGTTGAGTTTGGCAAGCTCTTTATATATTTTGGTTATTAGCCTCTTGTCTGATGTATGCCATTTGAAGACCTTCTCCCATTCTGTGAGGGGTCTCTTGGTTTGGGTAGCGGTTTCTTTAGCTGTGCAGAAGCTTTTTATTTGATGTAGTCCCATAGGTTTATACTTGCCTTAGTCTTCTTTATAATTGGATTCGTTTCATTGAAGATGTCTTTAAAATGTATGCGGAAAAGAGTTCTGGCAATATTTTCCTCTAAATATCTGATAGTTTCTTGTCTAACATCCAAGTCCTTGATCCACTTGGAATTTACTTTTGTATTTGGTGGAATATAGTGGTTCAGTTTCATTCTTCTGCATGTTTCAACCGATTGTTTCCAACACCATTTGTTGAAGAGACTCTGCTTTCCCCATTTAATAGTCTGGGCCCCATTGTCAAAGATTAGATGTTCATAGGTGTGGGGGATCACTTCTGGGCTCTCATTTCTATTCCACTGGTCACTGTGTCTATTCATGTTCCAGTACCAAGCAGTTTTGATGACAATGGCCCTATAATACAGTTTGAGATCTGGGAGAGTGATGCCTCTGGTTCTGTTCTTTTTTCTCAAGATTGTTTTGGCAATTCTAGGTCTTTTCTGGTTCCAGATAAACATTTGTAGCATTTTTTCTATTCTCCTAAAAAATGTGTTTGGGATCTTGATGGGGATAGCATTAAATTTGTAGATGGCTCTGGGTAGTATATTCATTTTGATGATGTTAATTCTTCCAACCCATGAACATGGAATATATTTCCACTTCTTTGGTCTGTTTCAATTTCCTTGAGTAGTGACTCATAATTTTCAGTATACAAGTCTTTCACTTCTTTGGTTAGGTTTACTCCTAGATATTTTATTGACTTTGTTGCTATAGTAAAAGGAATGGATTTCAATTTCTTCTAGCTTAGTGTTTGCATAGAGGAATGCCACTGACTTTTGAATGTTAATTTTGTAGCCTGACACCTTACTGTATATTCCTGATGATTTCTAAAAGCTTCTTGCTGGATTCCTTAGGTTTTTCTGTGTATAGTATCATGTCATCTGCAAATAGGGAGAGTTTGACTTCTTCTCTTCCAATCTGTATCCCTTTAATTTCTTGCTCCTGCCTGACTGCTATGGCAAGAACTTCCAACACTATGTTGAATAGTAATGATGATAGTGGGAAGCCCTGTCTAGTACCTGATCTGAGTGGAAATACTTCCAGTTTTTCACCATTGAGTATGATATTGGCTGTAGGTTTGCTATATATAGACTCCACTAACTTCAGGAATTTTCCATCTATTCCCATTTTTTGTAATGTTTTGATCATAAAGGGATGTTGTATTTTGTCAAAGGATTTCTCTATATCTATTGATATGACCATGTGGTTTCTGGTCTTGCTTTTGTTAATGTGGTGGATCACATTGATTGATTTACGTATATTAAACCAACCTTGCATGCCTGGGAGAAACCCCACTTGGTCATGATGAACAATCTTTTTAATATACTGCTGTATCCGGTTGGCTAGAATTTTGTTCAGTATTTTAGTAGCATCTATGTTCATCAGAGATATTGGTCTGTAGTTTTCTTTTTTGGTTGTGTCCCTGTCTGCTTTTGGTATCAGAGTGATTTTAGCTTCATAGAAGCTGGCAGGGAGTATTCCAGTGTCTTCAATCTTCTGGAAGACTTTTAAAAGTAGAGGTATTAGTTCTTCTTTGAAGGTTTTGTAGAATTCATTTGTAAAACCATCTGGCCTAGGACTTTTATTTTTGGGGAGATTTTTGATAACTGTTTCAATTTCATAATCTGTGATGGGTCTGTTCATGTTATCTACTTCCTCTTTACTTAGTTTTGGAAGTTGGTAGGTATCTAGGATATCGTCCATTTCTTCCAGTTTCTCTAGCTCGGTGGCATATAGTTGTTCATAGAAGCCTCGCATGATATGTTGAATTTCTGCAGTGTCTGTTGTTATATCTCCTCCTTCATTTACTATCCGATTTATTTGGGTCTTCTCCCTTTTTTGTTTTGTAAGTCTGGCTAAGGGTTTGTCGATTTTGTTCAGTCTTTCGAAGAACCAACATTTACTTTCGTTGATCTTTTGTATGGTTTTCCTATTCTCAATGTTATTTATTTCTGCCCTAACTTTAGTGATTTCTGTCCTTCTGGTTGCTTTAGGATTCCTTTGTTCTTCTTCTTATAGGTCTTCAAGATGTGCAATCAGGCTGTTTATTTGTGCTTTTTCTTATTTCCTAATGTGTGCTTATATAGCTATGAACTTCCCTCTCAGTACTGCCTTAGCTGTGTCCCAAATATTTTGATAGCTTGTGTCTTCATTTTCATTGAAGTCTGGAAACATTTTGATTTCTTCCTTGATTTCCTCTTTGACCCAGTAGTTGTTAAGAAGTGTACTGTTGAGCTTCCACATTTTGGGACTATTACTAATCTTTTGTTGATTGTTAAGTGTTAGTTTAATTCCACTGTGGTCTGAGATGCTTGCGATGATTTCAATGCTCTTGAATTTGTGGATGCTGTCTTTGTGGCCTAACATATGGTCTTATCTTTGAGAATGACCCATGTGGATTTGAGTAAAATGTGTATTCCAGTTTCTTGGGATGAATGACTCTGAAAATGTCCAATAGTTCTTGTTTATCTATCTTTTCATTTAGCTCCCTTATGTCTTTATTGATTTTCTGCCTGGATGATCTGTCAAGTTGAGAGAGTGGGGTGTTGAAGTCCCCTACTATGACTGTGTTGCTGTTAATATATTGCTGTAGCTCTTAAAGTAGACATTTGATGTATTTAGATTGCTTCTCATTGGGTGCATAGACGTTAATAATTGTTAAGTCCTCTTGATTGACTGATCCTCTGAGCATTAAGTAGTGTCCATTCCTATCTTTTTTAATCTTATCTATTTTAAAGTCTATCATGTCAGATATGAGAATAGCTGTTCCTGGCCTTTTCTGTGGGCCATTGGCTTTTATGGTAGTTTTCCATCCTTTCACTTTAAGTCTGTGTTTGTCTTGTTGAGTTACGTGGGTTTCCTGTAGACAGCATATTGTTGGGTTGTATTTTCTGATCCATCTTCCTACTCTGTGTCTTTTAATAGGTGAATTCAGGCCACTGATATTTACTGATATCAAAGATTGAAGATATTTTAACGCCATTCTTGTAGAGTTTTAGAGTATTCTGATATATGTCCTATATGATGGTCTGACTATTTATAGAAGACCTTTCAGAACTTTTTAGCTAATGTTTGGATGTTGAACTTGTTATTTTGTGTTTCACCCTTTGGGGAGCTTTTAGCTGGACTGTTGTCCTGGTTAGTTTCTCCAATATTTCTTGTTGGTTTATGCATTTTATATATTATGTTATGAGTTCCTTCTCTTAGTACTTTTCAAATTACTGATCACTATTTCCTGGATTGACTTGTGTCTAAGTAAGGTAATTAAAGGGTTCACAGTGGTGGAAGTTAACAGTTGTTTCAATAGTATTTTAATGTTTGAGTTGGAGGTCAGTGATTTAAAAGCCTCAGTTTTTATTTTATTTTCTTCTCTGTAGGCTATGGGAGCCTGATAGCTTCTAATATAAGTAGGCTTCTTAACTTAATCACTGACTCCTGACCAAGAGATAAGGCAGGGTGTGGCAGAGATACTCCAGTGGTTATGCAAAGAGACTTTCACAGCCCTACAGCTATGCCGCCAAGGTATAGGTCTTCTGAATTTCCTGGTTAGATCTCTGCCCCCCACCCCTGGGTCCCTCCCTGCCGCTGCTCCACATTCTGAGTTCATTTCCCCTGTCTACACTCGACCAGACCTGCCAATATACGCGGATATCTTCGCCCACCCTGTCCAACGCTTGACATCTCGTCATCCAATCTGGTCCCCTACGCCTACACTGAACTTCTCTGTTCCAGACTCTTGGAAACAGAGTTGGCAGTCAGCTGAGGTAAAGAACAAACCCCTCATCACAGACCCCTGCAAGCGTCAACCCGGCTTTGACCTGGCACGTTATGATTGGGCCCTCCTCAATCGCTATGGAACAGGCCATGGCCGGTGCGCCGCTATGTTCCATCGCTGGGGAGCCAGAGACGACCCGAACTGCCCCTGCGGCTCCAGACAGACTACGACCCACATAGTCAACGACTGCCACCTCTCCAGATTCAAAGGAGGTCTGGAAACTTTACATCAGGCTCAACCTGACGCTGTTGACTGGCTACGGAAGAAGGGCAAACGCTAGAAGAAGAAGAAGGGCAGTAGCAGTGGAGACTCAGGGTTGCACTTGGTGAGTCTCCGGGGAGTCCTCTCCTCCCTTCAGCTGTCCCCTTGTTGGTGGGACAGACTGGAGGTGGTGTCTCAACTGATAGACCATCGGACTGTTACCAGCCACTTAGTCTCTCCTTAGGCTCCTCTCTGTCACCAGGCACCTGTGTTTGCACTCACCGGTGCTTTGGTGGGTTCCTGTAGTCCTTCTAGTACTGTCTTGTTTCAGTCCCAGGTGGTCTCCTTTGGTATTCCTATTTATTACTTCTATAGTTATAAAATCTCTCTTCATTTAAAAAGCTTTCAAATAAGTGTTAGAGTATAGCACATTTTCCACCAATTCTGTACCAAGCAATAAAGTAAAACACTACATGTAGGGATTGTATGAGACTAGTGACATTTAATAAACTAGATAAATAATATCCTAGAGAGCAGGGCCTTGTTCAAAATAATAAAAGCAGCAGTTATGAAAGCAGGGCCTCTGAATTTTACTACTGTTATTTTCATTATGACACCCTATCATTAGGATTAGCCTTAGTTTCTTACTTTAATCTGGAATTGGCAAAGATAAATAATATGTGTAAAAATAAAGAACATGGGGGCTGGGCAGTGACATACCTGGTTAAGCACACATATCTGAGGAATAAATATAACCAGAAAGCAAGCTTTGTAAAAAATAACTTTCAAAAAACTAACATTTTAGCAGGAAAAAACAAGCACTTCAAATTAAAGATGATGCCAACATCCTTTGTAACTGAGCTTTCATAACATAGCTTCCAGAATAGAGTAAAGGGAAATCTACTCTTCTCCTACAGATGTGCTTGCATGCAAACAAAAGGCATTTTAGGGTGGGCATGGATGGTCAAATAGAGTGACTCAAAAGCTAAAAGTGAAAAGCGATTGCTCTAAAAATAAGACAATGAAAAAGTTTTGGTGCTGTGATGTCTCTCTTTAAATAAGAGAAATTAGAAACTTAAGCATAGGTATGATGTACTGCAATTAAATAATCTTTAGTAGACACTGATATGGATTTATACTAATGAACCTCAGTAGCAGCACAGAGAAAACAGTGGCATTAACAAGACAAGAGCTAAAAGAGAAGAGGAAAACAGACCAGAATTTGAAATGTTCACAATGAAGACACCGGGATTATCACTGATGCTCAATGCTGGCACTATGAATCCACCACTCTATGCAGCCATTTTTTTCTTTCTATTTTTTTTTTTTTTTGGTAGGATAGAGATTTGCAGACCTGCTTCACTACTTGTGAAGCATCCCTAGGCAGGTGGGGAACCGGGGTGCAAATCTGGGTCCTTGTGCACGGTGTAATGTGTGCACTCACCTAGCTCTCAGTAGCAGGTTCCTTTGTTTTTGCTAGAACATTGCTCAGCTCTGGTTTATGAGAGTAGAGGAGATCAGTGACCTAAGAGTCTCATACATGAAATTCTGTTTGCATAACCATTGTGCTACGTCCCCTACCCATACCATGTATTTTTACCTGGAAGACTATGATATAACACTTTAATAAAAGCAAAGTTAGATAATTGTTCTTATTTATTTATTGTATAGCGAAGGGAATGGGACAAGAGAGACATACACACAGAGACACCTGTAGCACTACTTTACCTTCCAAGCTTTCCCACTGCAGTAGGGGACTGTGGGTTTGAACATAGATACTTGAACATTGTAACATGCACTCAACTGGGTGTGCCACCAACTGGCAGATAATTGTTGGACGATTATTTGGAAGCCACTTTATACAATAAACTGATCTACCCCCATCCATAATCCACACAAGCATGGAGGATAAATATGTTATTGACTTAAAATTATCAACATTACCATCTTTAATAGAGTTCAAACCAGGATTAGAGATACCACACTGGGCAGAGAATATATGCAGACCTAGTTCAAGCCCTACCACCACATGAGCTTGTCTTGACAATAGAACAAGTTCCAGTATTGTGGTAGCTCTCCCACACCTGGTCTGCCTCTATTTGAATTTTTAAAAGTCTGCCTAGGTGGAACTAAACAACTTTTTTTTTTTTTTTGCCCCTATTTTTCTCCTTTCCAGATAGGAAAGCAAAGAGACCACAGTATTTGTGAATGTGTCAGGAATGGGCTCAAATCTGGGTACTGCACAGGATAAAGCAGCACACTATTCATGTAAGATGTTTCCCCAACCTGTCAGTATCTTGTTAAGGAGTCACTGGAGCCTTAATAACTTCAACAAGGGAGTCGGGCGGTAGCACAGTGGGTTAAGCACTGGTGGCGCAAAGCCCAAGGACCTGCATTAAAGATCTGGGTTCAAGCCCCCGGCTCCCCACCTGCATGGGGAGTTGCTTTACAAGTGGTGAAGCAGGTCTGCATCTTTCTCTCCCCTCTCCATTTCTTTCTGTCCTGTCCAACAACAACAATAATAATTACAACAAGGGCAACAAAAGGGAATAAAAGGGAAGAAATAATTTTTTTTTAATTAAGAAAAAAAACTTCAACAAAACTCTTTCATTTCAGGTGAGTTGAGAGAACTTGTCTCAGGACCCTCAAGACAAGTACGCATGTGCTAATCTGGAGTGGTCAACATACCTAATAACTCAGGCTCTCTTGCCTTGTTGGTTAAAGGATCCCAAAATCTTAATACTAAATTACTGTAAATATTTAAAAACAATTAAAATATACACTTTGATATGTGGTGACAATTCAGAACATGGATCATATTTATTTATGTATGAGAGAGAGGCTGAATGGAGCATTGCTCAGCTCTTATATATGATTATGTAGGGACCTCTGAGGCATGAAAGTCTAATGCGTTACTAATGGTGCACCTCCCTGGCCCTCAGGTTTAAAAATAGTATACCTCTGTACTTGTATAAAGACTGATATATATATTTTTTTACTTTGTTAAAGCCATGGAATTGACCTTAGATGTCTAGCCTTTATTGAAATAGAGCCTGACAATTGAAACATTTATATGGATCCAAATTGCATTAAAATTTCAAATTCAAAGATTTAAAAATGCAATCACATTTGTCCCTATAATTTCAAAATTTAAAAAGCTTTTACTTATTTAAAACTGTTTAACAGATAACTTTTTCAAACATAAAAATGTGTACAATATAAACATTTTTTAGTTGTTGAATATGTTATCACCTTGGAAAGTTTAATTTTATAACTTTATTTCTGCTTACTTTTTTTTCTGCTTTAATTCTTTTACTTTATATTGATTTTCAAGGTCTTATGGAAATGTTCTCTCTGGAAAACAAAAACTGCTTCTGAATTTCTTTTCTATGTATTTTGTCTTGTGAACAGTGTTGGATATTCTTAAAGAGCATAAGGAAGTCAGAAGCAGCGGCCCTCTGCCTTGTTTTGTAGAGTTTTGCTTTAGAACCCTCTGTTACTCCACTATATTAAATTCTGGCAGGGTTCAGCATCAAGTTTCTAGACCACACTCTCTACAGGAACAAAATATAACCCGGAGTGAAAGGTTATATGGCTTTATCCATTTGGACACAACAAAGGTGATACAAGTGGTATAATACTGATAAAGGCACCTACACAAACTATACATCCTTAACCTCAATGGAAATGACCTTTTATTCACCTGCCTTCAATGTATGCAAACTATTTAAGAATAGAACACGAATCAAGGAAAGACCACAAATGGGAAAGACATTAAATGCACACTATATCTGAATCAAGTCTGTGTCAATTACTAATGCAAGCTGGTAAGGAAATTCATATAAGTTATTTGAGTTATACTATTTTGTTATAATTTTAAAAATGTCTTGACAAAGGGCCAGGGAGGTGACTTAGCATGTAGAATATGTATTTCTCTCTTACCCTCAAAACCCATATCTTCTCATACTTTCATAGACAAATATAATAAAAATTGAACCAAGGAGGCAGCTTAGTGGCAGAGAACATACATACATAACACTCTGGATTTGATCCGAGAACCACATTAAAAAAAATAAGTAAATAAAGGTGCTTCTTTTAGGGTTTTTCTCTCTTACAGAACACAAAGCAAGTCTCTGTAATCCACTGGTTCTTTCATTCTCTAGAACCCATTTCACAAATATGTTTTTTCCTAGCCTACAAAACCTAAATGCATCCCATGTAACATGTTTCTCAAAATCTTAGTGTCATGCTACTCTATATTGACATGTAAAACCTGAGAGGAGAGTACCATGAGAAGTTGTTCTATTTTTGTATTCTATATGAATGGTATTGAATACAATAATATAAACTTTCCTTGCTTAATTGTGTACATATACAGGGGCTTTTATTCCCTATATTTAATCTTTGTGTATACTTGAAACTCTCTAGAAAACCTTCCTACTAAGCCCAATTATGATAAGGAATAAAGAAGCTAGAAAATTCGACTCACAGCACCTGACAGTTCAGATTGCTGGCATTTTAATCTTTCATGTCTAACTTATTTCTCACAGGGAATGTAGACATTTAGTTAACTCTGCATTTCAAATGCCTAAACTTGTGTCTGAAGCCTCTGGCTTCATTCTATGGTTTAATCAACCTCTCAGTGGCTTGTGTTGTTTGCTTTTTGACTGGGAGAAGGATAAAGGCACTCTGAGAAGAGTTAAGTACCTCAAAGCAACCCCAACGACCACTAAAATGTTTATTTTCCTCATGAATCAGAAAAAAGTAGCTAATAGTGGTGTCACACAGGGGTCATAGCAACCAGTGGAAACAAAATGTTCCTTTAAAATGAGTTGATTTCACGTTGGCAATAATGACTTTGGACTGTTCTGTGAATATATCTAAGGTAATAGTGTAAGTAACATGGTAAGATCATAATTTTATAGATCATTTCATAATCTCTATCTTCAGCACCTGATATTAAGCTATTTCATTTCATGCTAAGAAGGATGTTTCTCAGAACATAAAGGGGAGAAAATAATGGTTCATATATGAAGGTATCCTGTAAGTTTCTAAAGATGACTTTTATTAGCCAAGTTGTAAGATTCTTTTGCCTTAATTACTTCCATCCATAAATTCATAGAATATTATTATTTAAAATACAGCTCAGAAACACCTTCTGGAAATAATATATTGTTAGCTTAAACTGATTATTTGCTCTTCTGTGAGTCCTATAATTCATTATTAATCACTGCCTTGTGATGTTAATCTTATAGTTTGTAGATATTTAAGCAAATCCTAAATTATAAGGTCCTTGAAAGGAGGAATTCCTGTGTATTCATCTCCATTTCTGTTTGCACTTGAATTACTACACATGGGAAATGATATCCAGAAAACATTAAGTGTGTATAACCAGTCTTGGGGCTGGTTAAATATTTGACCACTTTTCTAAATCTGCTAATACAGATTTAGAAAACAAATTTATACCTTCAAATTAAACTGCAAGTTTTCCTTAACAGGAAGAATCATTAGTTAGGCATATCTACATAAAATCATGCCCACTAACATATATAAAACAAAACACGAGGCGAAGAAGGTGAACTGTGTGTGTTTGGCACCTTAGGCTATATCCCCAGAATTCACCTTCTTCACCTCATCTTGAATGAATCATGTTAAGTGACACAACCCAGGAAGAGGGGGATGAATCTAGGATGGTCTCACTCATGAACGGAAGTAATTGAGGAATAAGAACAGAAAGGAAACACAAAGCAGAACTTGGACTGGGTTTGGTTATTAAAAAAAAAAAAAAAGGTAAATGACTCTAAAGGATTTCCCTTATTGCCCATACTTAAATTGCTCTCTTCATATTTGCACTGTTAAATCATATAGTTTCTTTCTTTCTTTTTTTTTTTTTTTTGTCTCCAGGGTCATTGCTGGGGCTCAGTGCCTGTACCATGAATCCACTACTACCTGGAGGCTATTTTTTTTCCCTTTTGTTGTTCTATCCTTGTTGTAGTTATTATTGCTGTTAGATAGGACAGATAGAAATGGAGAGAGGGGAAGATAGACACCTGTTTCACCGCTTGTGAAGCCACCCTCTGCAGGTGGGGAGCCAGGGGCTGGAACCAAGAACCTTAAGCTGGTCCTTGCGCTTCGTGCCATGTGTGCATAACCTGCTGAACTACCACCTGACCCCCATAGTAATATTTCTTATTAGTGTTTCACTTACGTCTAAGGGTAGTTAAGTAATATCTCCTTCTTGCAGAGATCGATTTTAATACTTTTGTGTTTGTGTCTGCTGCCAGAGCACATAATATATGTTACTTCCTAAAGCTTACCCGAGCATGCATTCACTATGGCACTGCATACAATCTGATTTATATAGATACTACAATTGATTTCCTAAATCAAATTAAGAATGATTTTTATTATCATTTTTAAGAGGTCACTGCATTTAAAAAAGTATTCCTTGGAGTATTACTACACAGATATTTAATGTTCAAGTACTTGGGAAAAAAATGTCATCAAGAGCTTCAAGACATTAAGCTCCTCTATTTACTTTACAATAATAGCAGTGGAAGGAAAACCCAGTTATCATCTGTTCCACTTCTCCTGTCCTGCACTTTCCCTTTAGCTCAGTCTGCCAAATTGATACTCCTTTTATTATGAGAGATTACAGTAGGGTACTTCAAGGAATTGGTTTTTAACACTTAAATGGCCCAAGTTGCACTGATGCAAGGAATTTTATTATGATTGGGGAAGAATAATTTTAGTTCTCTCACATCCATTTGCTTATAAGATCATTATAGAACTTAATTATTTGTTTACAGTTAAATACCAATGAAAGCCTGTAGACTCTTATTACAGCATGTTATTTCAAAGGATATATAGTTGTAATTTACTTTTTCCCTTTATATTTAAGTATATAAAATGAAGCACTGGTAAGAAATAGCAAACCATCTTAATGCATTGTAATCTAGATAGAATAATGAATGATAAAAATGATAAAAATGAAATTCATACTGTCCAGCAAGAATATTTTAAAACAAAGAACATAAAAAATTGTGGCCTTCTCTATAAGTGATTAGATATAGACATATATATGATAACACATATCCCAAGTGATATAAGCAATGTGTTCTGTAGCGCTGTTATATCTTGATCTTTGGTGTCTAAGACCTAAATAATGAGACCACATAGTTGCTTCCAAGAGTAGGGGTGATCTTCAATCAAGTTGCCACCATTTAAAGCAAGAAACCTCATGGAAATGAATCAGTGAACACAAAGAAACAAAGGCATAATTAGGAGGGAAGTATCTAAATGTTATTCAATTTAATATAAAAATGTCAGATTCGGCCAGGTATGGTGCACCTGGGTAAGCGCACAAATTATAGCATGCAGGCACCCAGGTTCAAGCCTCTGGTCCCCACCATTGGAAGGGTGGAAGCTTCCCAAGTGGTAAAGCAGGGATGTCGGTGTCTCTCTGTCCAATAATAAAATACATATTTTAAAAACTGTCAGATTCGGGAGTCGAGCATTAGCACAGCAGCATTAAGTGCAGATGGTGCAAAGCGCAAGGACCAGCTTGGTTTTTCACAGGTGGTGAAGCAGGTCTGCAGGTGTCTATCTTTCTCTTCCCCTCCTCTCTCCATTTCTCTCTGTCCTATTTAACAATGACAACATCATCAACAACAATAACTACAACAATAAAACAACAAGGGCAACTAAAGGAAATAAATAAATAAATAAAATAATAAATTTTAAAATGTCAGATTCATTGAGACAACAGCAAGTACTAAGATGCCAATAAAGGCCTAGAGATGTGAAAATAGGAAGGAGGTCTTGTCTTTAATAACAGAATTTCCCTATATGCTAGTACTTCTGTATTTACACGACGCCTAATATATAATCATTCTAGAAACCATTTTTTTAAACTTTATAAGTAATCTATGCCTAAAAAGATGACTATTTGTATAGGAAGAAAGGTATGAGTGCAACGCAAGATCTACAGAGAGAACAGTCCCATAACACAAGAATGCTATAGGATACAAAAGAAAAATCCTATACATTAATTATTATTATCAGGTAGAGAGACTGAAAGAGACTAACCACCGAAGCTTCCTTCAGTATGGTGGGGGCCAGGCTTGTGCACATGGCAAAGCAGCATGCTATCCAGGTGAATTATTTCATGGGTCCTACATACACATCTCATAAATCAACTAGACATCAGAACAGACATTTTCAATATAGGAAAAATGCTGCTAAAATTAATCTTCAACAGTGGTTATAAATTCATGTTTTCTAGTTTAGGTCTAAAATGAAGAAGTGAATCTGAATCAAATGTCATACTATACACTTGGAGTATTTGTTACATTTTGGAATATTTTTGATAAGTATCTAGGAATAGACCTAACAAGGGAGGTGAAAGACTTTGATGCTGTAAAGTATGAGACGCTTCTCAAGGAAATAAAAAAAGACACCCATGCTCATGGATTGGAAGAACTAACCTCATTAAGTGACTGTTTTAACCAGGATCATATACAGATTCAATGTGATCCCTCTCATGGTCCCACCAAATTTCTTCAAGAGAGCAGAGCAAAACATACCAAAGCTCATCTGGTGATAGAAAATACCCAGCACAGTCAAAGAAGTCCTGAAAGAAACATCTTCAGGCATCCAAATCCAATTGCAAGCACAACAAAAGCAACAATCAACAGATAGGACTACATCAAACTGAGAAGCTTCTGCAGGGCAAAAGCATCACCTGCCATAAAGGAGACCCCTTGCAGAGTGGGAAGAAATCTGTACCACAGGAACCAATGGAGTGTACACATAAAACTCAACCATTAATGAGTTCTGATACACTACTTTCCAATTTTGTGTTTTTTTTTTTTTTTTTTTTTTTTGAGAGATGGAGAAAGACAGCTGAAGGCCTGCTTCGTGGCTTGTGAAATGTCCATCTCCTGTAGATAGGGATCAGAGGCTATAGCCTGGCTCCTTGTACAAGGTAAAATGTGCTGCTCTTATCTGGCTGTGCCATCACTCAGCCCCTTCAGTATTTTTATATAGGTTTGTGTGTGTATTAGTGATTTCATAATGATTTACAAGACTGAGGTAATAATGATATAATTCCATAATACTCCCACTGTAATTTTCCCAAGGTCATAGATATGGGTGGACTGTATGAACTTTTTTCTTTCTTGAATAAATATTTCAATTTTATTCATTTATTGGACAGAGACAGCAGAAGCACTGCTTCACCACAGCAGCTTGAACTCCAGTCCTTGTGCAAGGTGCTTAGCCAGCTGTGTCACCACCCACCCCACACTCCTGTTTTTCAAGTTTATGTGTTTCCATTCGCTATATTCCAGGAGTTCTTCATTTAGCATAACCACTGCTAGTCCATCCATTTAGTCCTGAAGGACACATGATAGTCTTTAACTGCTGAGTAGTTTTCCATAGAGTATATGTTCCATGTTATTTATTTTTATTTATAAGATTCAAATGAGTGACTTCTATTCCATTGTTAAGAGTTTTATTTTCTCCTGATATTTAAGTTTTGATCAGAGAAGCACATGGGACATTTGGGCCAAGGTGGCTGGCCCTCTAAGAGTATGGATCAAAATTCTTGCTGGTGTACATAAGAAAGGAGTTCTGAGTTCTAAAATTATTTCTCCACTGGACACGGAGGTTACCCAGATATTCCATGCCTCCAGCCTCACATGTTCTATTTGATTAGAGATTTCCCCATAGGAATAATACATGAAGTAGATAAGACCATAATAATAAACCATCCACATAGATTTTCTGTTGTAGCTTTTTGATTGGAAACAAAATAGCCTTTGGTAGTTTCTAAGGAAATTTATTTACTGAGGAAGATCTCTGATCTTGCACATAAAATGGTTATTATTAGAAAACACTTGCCTCAAAATAGGAAAAGAGAAACGCGTGTTGCTCCAATCTGATCAATGTGACAATGAAGGGAAGGGAATTAAGGAATGGGAGGTGTTAGCAATTCTGAGAGAGAGAGGAGAGAAAGCACTCAAGGAAATGTCAGTCCCTCTGGCGTTAATGGTCTGAGCCAGGATGGCATATGTTGCCTCTAGTACCAAATACTTCAATAGTATCAGGCCTGTGGACCCAATACTTCCAGTCCCTCCTTTTTTCCCCCCACTTCTTTTTAGTCTTTATTTTTCTAAATATTTAATATATTGATTAAATAAAATTGGCCTTAATACATTTTTCCTTTTTTAATTTTTTTTTACTTATAAAAAGTAAACTCTGACAAAAAACCATAGGATAAGAGGGGTACAACTCCACACAATTCCCACCACCAGAACTCCATATCCCATCCCCTCCTGATAGC
The DNA here is from genome assembly GCF_950295315.1 of Erinaceus europaeus. Classification (NCBI taxonomy): domain Eukaryota; kingdom Metazoa; phylum Chordata; class Mammalia; order Eulipotyphla; family Erinaceidae; genus Erinaceus; species Erinaceus europaeus. Next base: position 9,664,249 of record NC_080180.1, on the reverse strand, counting down.
TTTCCTAATCTTTATCGCTAAAGGGGAAGTATGGACTTCCCCTGGGCAGATGACCCCACCAATGTGGCTTGGAGGGCCGCTTCCCCAGACCCCCAACCCACTAAAGAAAGAGAGAGACAGGCTGGGAGTATGGATTGACCTGCCAACACCCATGTTCAGCGAGGAAGCCATTACTCCCACCTTCTGCACCCCATAATGTCCCTGGGTCAGTCCCCTATTTCTATTCTAATAAGCTCACGTCTGTTTCCTCTGTGTATTGTCCTTTTGTAAGAAACTCTTGTTCCTTTACAGATAGCTTTCCTTAACCTTAAGGGACCTGACTATGAAAGGATGGAAAAGAATGGAATGAAAGTAACACTTCCCACTAAATTGAGCCCAAGGAGCAAACCCTACAGGGAAATTTGTTCCTGAAGCAGGCAGAATCCAGTGCACAGAAAGGAAATGGGGGGTTTGGGAGAGTTCATTCCCTGCTTGGAAATTCTTGGTTAAGGGTAGCATAGCCAGATCAAAGCAACCCTTTTGGGTTTTTCTTTTCCTCATTTCTTACTTCAAATACTGACAAAGTAGAAAACCTGTGGACATTTAATTTCTGAGGCCTACAAAGTCTGTGCCTCCGCTCTCTTGGAGACTGGTTTGGACTGGCAAGGCTGTTTTCCTCACAGAAAGAAATCCACTTTGGGAACTGGTTTTTGTTTGATTTGCTTTCTGTCCTCCTAGGTTTCCATCTGTAAAATGGAACTAGGAACTTGCTTGCTGTTTCATGGCAAAGTATCCAGAAAGACTTTCATTCCTGAGGCAACAAGGTTCTCAGGTTCAATCCCCAGGACCACCATCAGCCAAAGTCAGCAGTACTCTGATAAATAATACTCACAGGGAGTCGGGCCGTAGCGCAGCGGGTTAAGCGCAGGTGGCGCAAAGCACAAGGACCGGCATAAGGATCCCGGTTCGAACCCCGGCTCCCCACCTACAGGGGAGTCACTTCACAGGTGGTGAAGCAGGTCTGCAGGTGTCTATCTTTCTCTCCTCCTCTCTCCATTTCTCTCTGTCCTATCCAACAATGACAACAATAATAACTACAACAATAAAACAACAAGGGCAACAAAAGGGAATAAATAAATAAAATAAATATTTAAAAATAAATAAATAAATAATACTCACATATATCTCTACTTTAGAAAGACCAAGTCTAGGGTGGGGAGTAGCATACTCAGCTGAGTGAAAATTATAGTATGCAAGGCCCAGGCCACAGATCTCCACCTGCAGGTGTTTCTTCCTCTCTCCCTCTTCTATGGATTTCTTTTGTCCTATCTGATACAATTAACTAATATGTATTTTTTTTTCCCTCCAGGGTTATTGCTGGGCTCGGTGCCTGCACCATGAATCCACCGCTCCTGGAGGCCATTTTTCCCCCCTTTTGTTGCCCTTGTTGTTGTAGCCTCGTTGTGGTTATTATTATTGCCATTGTTGATGTCATTCGTTGTTGGATAGAACAGAGAGAAATGGAGAGAGGAGGGGAAGACAGAGAGGGGGAGAGAGACAGACACTTGCAGACCTGCTTCACCGCCTGTGAAGTGACTCCCCTGCAGGTGGGGAGCGGGGGGCTCGAACCGGGATCCTTACGCTGGTCCATGTGCTTAACCCACTGTATTTTTTTGAGGAGCTACAGTGGCATGATCTGTTAGTGTGTGGGACTTATACAATCAACTTTTTTTTTTTTTAATTAAGGCTACTTAAGATAAAAGCCAAAAGCTATGAACACTTTCTTCCACTTGGGATAGAAGCAGGTGCACTCTTCCTGCGCTTCTGTTAATTTAAGGTATTGATTTTCATTATTACTCATACTTACTATCACAGATATGAGACAAATGTGAGATTATTAGGACAAATCTTTATTGGGGTTTTTAGCGTTAGTTGAGGAGTAAAAGTGTCAGTGCACCATGCTACCAAACTTAGAAACAACTACTTTCTAACCCATGCTCAGGTCCTAAAAAAATATGACTTTCTACCCCTCAGTTCTCTCTCCCCCTCTTTACACACACACAGAGTACAACACTGATGCTGCCTTCAAGGTGCGAGGAACTGGGGCTGAGGCTAGTTGCACACTGTGGGCCCCTGTCCTTCAGTCCTTCAGCACACAGTTGAGATATACCGCCTTTATCAACCATTACCTTCTCTATCTTCTGGACCCTTCTTGGCCAGGGTAACTAGAGGGAAGGGACAGAGAACCTTGATGTACTAGAAGAAGATTCAGGGCCTGAGCCTCCTCTGCAGCCAGGGATGGCAGAGAGTCAATAGGGTGTATGCCCAGAGGGGCACAGGCGGCTGGCTCAGCCCAAGCTGTATGAGCACTGAGGCAAGGAGGCTGATACCTCACTCCTCTAAAGGAGGAAGTCCTTCTGCTTTGGGGCCCCGTGTATATTCTCCAGCCTCCTACCCTCACCCAAATTAGGCTACCAGCATCACATCCCCACCAGGAACATGGTCTGTGGAAGCCAACAGAACTCACTCCTCTAGAGGGGACTGGTGTAAAGCAACCCTACCACTCCTGGGAGGTGTCTCCCATCCTGACCATGAAGGTACCAGCAAGGTTGCTTCCTTCTTGTGTTCTATGGGTCAACCTGTCCTAGAGACAGATATCAGTCCTGTTTCCAGTCGGTTCATGTGCAGAGTATAACTTACTGTAGCTAGAAAATTTGTCGGTGGGGGGACAGTGGCACATCTGGTTAAGCGCTCATATTGTACTGCACAAGGACCCAGGTCCCACCTGCAGGGGGAAAACTTCACCAGTGATAAAGCAGTGGTACAGGCGTATTTTTTCCAATAAGATTAAAAAGAAAAAAAGAAAAAAAAGAAAATTGAACTTGTGAATGCTTAAAAATGAAATCATAAATAAATAGGCAAAACAAAGGGACCGTCACAAATGCCCCAAACAGTCAGAACTCAGTCCCCCTCACAAATCTGTTACCTGAACTAATAAACACTTGTTGGAAGCCTAGTGGAGAGCGGGGGAATACACTGCTATACTCAAGACAACTGTTCTATAGTCTAGTAAGCAAGTAAGCATGTTTTAAAATGAAAAGAGATGCAGAAAAGCATTGTAAAGTCTTACAGAGGTGTCCCTGTTCATCTGATTGATACTCCCACTCCAGGAGACATTTAGGGACAGTTTTCATCAGACACAGCCTGCTCATAGTGTGCAGAAACTGTCCTTATTTAAACTCTTGTGTCAAGTAAAAGGTGAAAATAGTTCAGACCCTGTTTGCCAGTATCCTTGAGATGCTGACATTAGCAATTACAGCCCTCAGAGAACCAGGATCATGTTAAAATTCTCTCTCTACAGAGCTTAGTAAGATACCTGAATGAAGTAGCATAATCACTTTGTATTAATACTACCAAGTCTGACTTGGCAGGCATTTCTCTTACCCAACCATGATTTTTTTTTTAAAGTTATATTCCTTTAGAACCTCCATTATGCTTTGGTTACTAGGTAGCAAAGGTCATAAGAATATTTTTTTCTTTTAAAAGACATACTTGGGAAATGTTTTTACTAGGCTCTGAATTTGTTGAAGAAAGTATAACTTGAGAAGAAGAACTTAAGTAAGAATATATTAAAACCCTGCTGCTCCTAGCTCTATGACCTTGGGGTAATCACCTCATCAGCAAAATCATGCAGTGTTTCTTTCTCAGGGTGTTTTGAAGATTACAAAAAAATAATAATAATAAACTATCGCCAAATCGTATTTTAAATCACAGCGAAGGAACCATATGGATTAAGGCTAATATATTTTTGTTGTTGTTGCTGTTATGGAACTATTTTCAGTTTGAATACATTTATCAATGTTCTTTCTGTGTAGGACATGCTGTATTAAATCAAAACAGGAAATGCATATAAAATTAATGGGATGAAAAATAATTTGAGGATGACCACTTTTAATAAAGCTGCTTTTAGAGTGAGGCAGCTTTTTGCATTGTTAAATTTCAGTAGAGGTCAGTCAATCTACACTCCTCCCAAGATTAATATGAAGTGCATCCTTGAGCATTTTTAATCACTGAAACCTCAGTAACCTTAGAGCAAAAACAAAGTTTAGCAAGAAATTTTCCTACACCTCAGCATTTTCTCTAAAGTTAAGAAATGCTGATGATACAAATGTCACTCAGGAACTCTGTTCATGCTTCAGGATAAAAAAAATGAAACTATTTAAAGAAAGTTTTACTTCCTGTAATTAGAAGTAAAAATTAAATTAAATGATACCTAATAAGCATATTGTCATCCCTTTCTGCTGAGGGCAGCCAGGAACCATTTCTCTGCTTGATAGATGATAAGCTTTGAAACAATGGAAGCCCTTGAGACAAGTTTCATTCTCCCCCCTTGGCAGGCCATTTCCCCTCAGGTAGACCATTTATCAGAAATAGTGACACAACACATAGTTGTGGTAGCAAACATGATTTCATCCATTGTATGTTGCAAGGAACATTCCCCTTTGAAGATTGTTCCCCCTCCTCCTCCCCTAGCACTTCCCCCCTCCTTCCCCAAAGCCTTATAATGCCTGTGTTCACAATAAAATTTTGCAGCTTGATCAGAAACCTGTCTTGCTGTCGTTCTTCGTGTCTCGTGTCCCTATCATTCCAGGTCTTATTGGGTTCCTAGCCCCTGCTCACCGCCCTGCTGGCCGGGGAATTCTGGCGCCCGAGCGTGGGGCGAAGAAGCCTTCTGGACCTAGGAACTCCGCTGATCGAGAGGATAGGCCTATCCAAATTAACTGAGTCACCGCGGCCGAGGGGGTAACGCAAAGACTCACAGAGATAGCCACGGAACTACCCGACCGTGAGTCGCATCTGGAGGGGTGTTCACAGCGGCTGAGGTAAGCAAAATCATGGGACATGAATTTAGCAAACAAGATTTATTCATTAAAGGACTCAAGGAGTCACTCAAGACACAAGGAACTAGGGTTAAAAAGAAAGAATTAAAGAAGTTTTTAGATTATATTGGAAATATTTGCCCCTGGTTCCCCCAGGAAGGCACTATAGATGAGAAACGTTGGAGGAGAATTGGTGACTGTCTTAATAATTACTAGCAGTCTTTTGGTCCTGAACGTGTACCTGTTTCTGCCTTTTGTTACTGGAATTTAATTAATGATATCTTAAAAATCTATAATAACCACCCTGATATTAAAAACTTTATTACAGAGGGTGAAAAGGTCCTCTGGCAACTTTCTCGTCCGCCGTCCAGGACAAAGACCCCATCCCCATGCCCTTCTGTGGTTATTGATCTTGATCCCCCAGTACCCAGTCAAAATAAAAGCCTCCCAGCACCCGATGAAAGTAAAAGCCCTGTTCCCCTCCCTACAGGTCTCTCCTCACTTACTAAAGCTCCCTTTATTGACCCTCCTATTGCTAATTCACATGAGGACGAAACCCAGCATTCTTTCCCCCGCCTCTATCCAGTTTTACAAAACCTCCCACAAAACCCCCCCCCTCCTGAATCACTTCCCGCGGAGGATGAGGCTTTGCTAGAAAAAGAAGCTGCCAAATACCACAATCCTGATTGGTGTCCTCCTCCCTTTAATCTCCCTCCCAACACTTATGCCCCTGCTCTCCAGCCTGACCCTCTCCTTGACAATCCTTCTGTCAGGCGGGCACGATCAGGAACACTTACAGGAATTTCCACCCTCCACAAGGTCCTTGCTGACTGGAGAGAGCAGCTTCAATTAATGAAAGAAACAGCTGCAGTTACAGAAGAACTTACATTTTCAGCCTCACCAAAAAACCCAATCCCTAAAACTAAAACTAAACCATCCAAATCAAAACCAGTTTTGGCTTTCCCTGTTACTTGGAGCCAGGCTCAAACTGGCTAACCCTAACCCCTATGCTCTTCCTTGTCCAGACTGCCTCCCTACACCACCTCCCCTCCGTTTTGTGCTCTGGTCCTTGAATTGGCCAATAATACTGATTAGACCACCAAGGCTAAAACTCAACTAGCACGAAAAACAGCTTCCCTTAGATAATTAATAGAAGAAAAATGAGAACATTTACAATTAGTTAAAGAACTGTGGGCTCTTAATTTGGCATTATCTTAAAACTAGCAAGCAAAAAAAAAAAAAGATCCAGTTTTTTCCCTCTGCTCTCAGAAAGCTTTAAACCAGTTCTGAGTGAGATCTTATCTGGCTAACAAGCTATTCCTTAGAGAAAAAATGAAATCAATCAAAGAAGACGTTCTCTTTAACTTAAAAGCTATTAATCAAAAAACCAGTACACACTTTTGATAGAAATTTAATGATTTGTTTCTTTAAAACTGTAAAATGTACCTTAGCCTAGAAAAAAAAATTTCAAAGATTTTTCTCTGCGCGGCGGAGGTAAACTGAGCCCACCTGTTCCGCCAACACAGCCAGTCATGGCACAGAGCTCCTGCTCCACAGATTGGCAAAGACTCCAGTCAATCATTCCCTAGCCACTAACGCCCCTCCTGGGGGGGGGGGGTAGATAGTCTGAGTTAGGAATCCAAAAACCAAAGCGGTTTTTCAAAGGGAAAAATTTTTCTGTTCACCAAGAATGTATGTTTTAAGTCTGTGCTAACCTTGTTTCCATTAATGTGTGTTAACTCCTAGGTAACTAAAGTTTGTTTTAAGTTTTAAATAAGATTTAGTTAAGCTAAATGTGGTTTTAAAGATCCCGACTCATAGAGTTGGCACACCTTTACCAAAGTAAAATATAGGACAGTTTTGTCCTTCTGATAGCTAATATCAGCATCAATTCATTAGTTAAAAGATTTTCTGAGATCTCTAGGCATGGTAAAATGCCTCTGCAGTCTCTCTCACTCTTGTGAGAATTGTAAATATTACCAGCACCCCAATACCAACTGCCACTGTTTGTTAATTTGTTAATTCCATGCTTGAACTGACTTTCTAATAACCCAGTCAGTGTAGAGCAGTGGCCTTGCCAGGAAAAAAAGGGTTAAACATATTCCTGGCCTGATAAAAAATTTTTATTCAATAGATGTGATTCAACAAAATTATTTAGTGTAAAATGGTCATCTAAGAGAAATGTTAACAGTAAAAATTTATTTTAACATTTCAGCTATAAGGTTTATTTTAGCTTTTTAAGTTACCTATCCAAATCAAAGTGAAAGATCAATTAAGTTGTGTACCCACCCTTGTTCATAGCTGCCCTAAGGGTGTGATAGCTTTGTGATAAACAAAGATCCTAACAAACAAAGTTTAGTATTTTACTTAAAATTGCTTAAGACTGGCTTGGGTTAGTAAAAGATAACACAATGGTTATGTTAATTATTTACATGCCAGAGGCTTTTGCTCTGGTTTTCCTCTTTATATCTTTCTGCTTTTAAAAATTATCTGGTTTAAGACACTGCCAGAGGTTTATTCTTGATAAATTAAGGTAATACATTGTGCTTCTGGTCTGATAGATTTGTTTTGGCAAATCCTGATTTAACAAAATTATTATCTTGAACATTTAAGTTATGAGGTTTTATTTTAGCCTTTTAAGTTGCCATATTAGAGTTCTAAGGAACAAAATCTATTAAGAGTTTTATATCTATGCTTACTCATGATAGCCTTGTGATGAGTAAAGATCTTAGTATACTAAAGGTATAATAGTGTGCTTAAACTGTCTAATCAGTTTAAAATAATGCTAAAAAATGGTAAACATTTTGTCATGTCAACACATTAGGTATTGACTTTCTATAACATATTGGTATATTCTAATAAAGAGCCTTGTAAAATCATATGAAAGAACTCAAGCCAATTCTAACCATTAGATCATCAATTAAGTTGGTACAAGTTCTCTCCCTAAGTAAATAATTATAGGAACATCTGCACATGAAGAACTGACTGCTTATATGGTAAGATTTAAAACTAAACATTTTTAATTTTTTATTTATGGGTGTGTGATGACTCCTAAAGTCACTCATATCCTAAAATTTTTCTCAATTTTTTACAAGCCTCTTAAAATTGTAACACTTGACCTGCCATAGTGAGAGCACTTTACTGGCTCCTGCATTGTTTAATTAAGATCTTGCTATTTAGACTTTTAAGATTAATCTCCATTGATAAAAGCCAATGCTCTCTGACAGATTGATATAATTCACCTGTCCATGTTTAGTAAACAAAAACATTTTTTTTCTTTCTCAGTTGGTATTTTTTTCTAAATTTATGTGGGCTACAGCTCAAACAAGAAAAACTAAAACCCTTAAGCTCAATTTAAAAAAAAAAAGGAGAATGCACCCCCCAGTATTCAGTTGGCTAAAGTGTCAATGAAGTAACATACTAATCCTTCTCAATATTTACAAAAATTCTAATTGTCCATTTATTGTATCTCATTGACAAAGCCACCCACTTTTCCAGTCACAGAGACATATTCTTTTTCTCTTTTTCAACACTGGATGTCCATGTTTGTTTTCCTTTTATTATGGTGGATGACATTATTGCTCTTGCAAAATCCACAGAGTCCCTGTTGGCAAGTCCTTACCACATAGGACGTCATGGCAGTATATACTCCAGCTAACCTCACCAGCTTATCCAAGTCTTCTCTTTCTGCTGACCTACCACTGCTGTCTTCATCTTTACATGTTTATTGACTGCTCACTTTTCTCAAAATATTCCTCGATGTTCAAGGAACCTCACCTTAACTTCTAATGTGTATGTACCTCCTCTGTGTTTTGGTACAACACCATCCTATATTTTCATGTCAATTCTTCTCTACCTGGTCCTTGCCTCCTAGTTTTGCATGTTCCACAGCTGACCCTCTATGAAGAAGAAAAATTTCATCAGTTGGCACTGACCAGACCAGACGTGCTGTGTTTCTTCCCCTGGACATCACATCCACTGACTGTTTCCCTTAGACTTGCTGGTGGCATGCCAGGATACTCTATATATTCCTCCCATGAATTTTCTGACAAATTACAACAGGTTATAGACTCCACCACAAATAGTCTTGAGTCACTACAGAGCCCCTTATGGGACCCTTATTAGTCTTTTGTTAATGGTTACCTTAGGACCCTTTATTTTTAATAAGATTACTGACTTTATAAAATGGCAGATTGACTCCTTGGCATCAAAACCTTTGCAAATACATTATCACAGACTTGATTTGGCTGATAGAGGCCTGGCTGAACCTGAGGATGACAGACCTCCCTTTCGGATGGCATAAAACTCAGAATTATGCATCGAGACATCCAACCTTGGCAGGGCAAGGATACCAGTAAGGGGTGCAAGGCAAAGAACTGCAGGGGGAGGACCCTATAGTCCGCCTCTGAGTCCCCCGTGAAGCAAACCTGATTTGCATGGAGGTTGGTGTCAGCAACAAAAAATTGTTTCCCTGGAAACTGTGGCTCTGCCTCCCTCCCCAAAAAGACACCGAGAGCCTTATAAGATGCGGGAAGATTGGTTTTTGCACCCACCCCGCAGGAGGAATCGGGTCAATACTTCCCCCCTCTGGTTATGCCTGCTGTTAAGGTCTCTGCTCCTCACCCCAATTGCCTGCCTCAAGTTTAATTATAACGAAGGGATGAGATGCCAGGAACCATTTCTCTGCTTGATAGATGATAAGCTTTGAAACAATGGAAGCCCTTGAGACAAGTTTCATTCTCCCCCCTTGGCAGGCCATTTCCCCTCAGGTAGACCATTTATCAGAAATAGTGACACAACACATAGTTGTGGTAGCAAACATGATTTCATCCATTGTATGTTGCAAGGAACATTCCCCTTTGAAGATTGCTCCCCCTCCTCCTCCCCTAGCACTTCCCCCCTCCTTCCCCAAAGCCTTATAATGCCTGTGTTCACAATAAAATTTTGCAGCTTGATCAGAATCCTGTCTTGCTGTCGTTCTTCGCGTCTCGTGTCCCTATCATTCCAGGTCTTATTGGGTTCCTAGCCCCTGCTCACCACCCTGCTGGCCGGGGCAGAGGGCCACTAGATAGCTATGCCTATGCTAACAGATAGCATGAATTAAGGAGATGAGACCGTCAATGCTTTTCTATATGTGAGTATTCCCACTTGTTAAGCTTATTTATCAATATTGGATTTATATGATGCTTGAGCTAACAAAGTGTTACTTGCCACTAGTTGCAAGAAAGCCAAAAATCCTAGGACAGGAATGGTGAGTTTATTCTCATCATGTGTGGATATAAAACTATATTTTAGGAATCTTACAATATTAACAATGAAATTTTTTTTTCACCTCAGGACAGAGGCTCCATATAGAATAATTTCAGCATGATAGTGGGTATGTGCTTAGGGAACTCAAAAACTAACTGGGCTCCAGGGCAATATTAAAGGTTGGAAGTTAAGAGATCATAAACATATAATGAACTGTTACTTAGTATATAATGTATATAAGCATTATATTTATTTTAAATAGTCTTTCGAGTGAAAATAGAAGCCACCAGAGTAGTGTTATTTTGGGAAGATTGGTACGAAGTGTTTTGAAGTCAAAGATAATGTTATCTTGTCATAAATGTTATTTTAATTTACCTTCTCCATGATATATTCTAAGTTGGTTTTATTTTATTTCAGTTCCTCAAATTAAAGCATGTAACTTCTGAGCCATAGTCTAACACATTTATGCAACACATATTTAAAGATCATTGGCACAGCAAAGAAAAAAAAAACTAACAACTCCATTAAAATTGTGGAGAACAGAGTCTGCCCTAAAGGATATATGTTCCAGTGGCAAACAATGGTACTGTAAATAATTAACCTCCCAATAAAAATAAACAGGACAGAAACAAGTAGTACTGGCAAGGAGATGGGGGCAAACTGTTGGCTGGGGATGTGATCTGTTTACCTCCTGTTGAAAACTGGAGATGGACCTATTACCATCAGATATGGTAGTTCTTCTAGAAATTTATCTAAAAACAGGAAAACCTAGCCAAAGAATTTGTTTCCATTAATAAAGTTAGACACAACCTAAATTCCACTGACAGATAAGAGCTTCCAAAAGCTGTGGCCTCCTATGCATAATGGAATATAACTTAGCTGTAAGAAATAAGCACATTTCCTCTGCCACCTCTTGGATGAAATCACGTCAAGCAAAACAGCAGATGCCTCACTCACAGGTACAACTAGACTCCTTGTGGGTTACTACAGTGGAAGTCATGTGCAAAGAACTACCTGTCATAGGGACATACAAAATTATTCTCACTTGCCAATTAACTTGGAGTTTTGAAAAGGGAAAAAAACATAACATGGCCCCTTGAGTCTCCACGACTCAGCATCTTAGACATTCAAGATTACCAGTATCTCCTTGCAAAAACAAAACTGACATGATTTTCCTTACTGTTTAGTTCCACCAAGAGCAGACATTTAAGGGGGTGGGGTGGGAGATGGCTAAGGTTATGCAAAGGGACTCTCATGCCCAAGGCTCCATCTCCTCACACCACCACAAACCAGAGCAGAACAGTGCTCTAGGCAAAAGGCAGGCATTTAAAACATTAACGGGGGTATCCTAATTACCAGTCGGCAATCAATTTTGGCAATTCCACTCAAAAGGCTGTAGTAGCAGACCCAACTGAAGGACTGAGGCCCCACTAGTCAAAGGCAGCTTCAATCTCTAGCCTGTATCAGAGGTAAGGAATGGACTAGTCTCTTTGGAAAAAGAAAAAAAAGAGTTGGACAGGGGTAGATAATATAATTGTTTTACAAAGAGACTCTCATGCCTGAGGCTCCAAAGTACCAGGTTCAATCCTCTGCCCTACCATAAGCTAGAGCTCTGGTTAAAAAAAGAAAATAAAGGGGGCCGGGTAGTTGAGTGCAGATGTTACAATGTGCAAGGACGTGGGTTCAAGCCCCCAGTCCCCACCTGCAGGAGGAATGCTTCACTAGTGGTGAAGCAGTGCTGCAGGTGTCTCTCTGTCTCTCACCCTCTTTAGCCCTCCCTTTCCTCTCGATTTCTGACTGTCTCTATGCAATCAATAAAGAAAAGAAAATATAAGCAAAAAAGAGAAAACAGTTAAAGTTGTCTCTCCATTAAAGTGATGAGCTAGACTTGTAATTAACTGAAAACAAACACACACAAAGATAGTGATAAGGAACATTATTATAGAATGAGAGGTACAGTATGATTCTGCATTGCAAAAATAACTACACGTGTGATTTATAACAAATATATGCATATAGAATGATGACCTTAGCAGGATAGAAATCAAACTTCTAAAAAGAACAGAAAAAAGGGTGGCACTAAACTCCATCATCTGGAGTAAGATGAATGGAATGTTCACTGTTTAAACATGTTTGGAACAAGCAATTTGACTTTCTTTTTTTCATAATAGGAAAAGGGCAGAGAAACGCGTCTAATGAACACATATACATATCTAGCATCTCAAGTCACTCGTGATTTAGCTTCATCAAGAAAAACAAAGAGCTGGTTATCACATTCAGGCAATATTTTTCTAAAGTGGCATATTATATGAATATTAAATTTGACACTTTATAAAAGCCTGCATTTTTATTTATGACGTGTCACTTTCTAATTGCATTCTTAATACTTGGCCTCCATAATGACAGTTTATATAGAGTTAAGTAGAAAAACATTTCAAAAGATTGTCTTGCCTCTAATAAGCAAGGGGTAATATCACGACTAGTTGTAAAATTTAACACTTGAATACATGACAATCCACTGGGTAGTACATACAAAAATAGAACACTCATAAACTGTGATTAGATAAGAAGAGTCAGAGAGATAAATGGAAACTAACATTTCTAAAATATTAATGTGGGGAGGCAATGGGCGACCCGTCCGATAAGGTGCTCATGTTACTAAGAACGAGTATCCAGACTTGAACCCTAAGCCATGACAGACATAGGAGCACCTGCAGGGGAGCGGCCCAAGTGGTAGAGAGGTGCTGTAGTGTTTCTCCTCCTCTTTACCTGTCTCACCTTCTATCGAGAAGAATGCAGTAAAAACGGTTGCAGGCACCAAGCCCCAGTAAAAATCCTGGTGCTAAAAACACCTTAAGTTGGGACCCTGAGGTGGTTCACCCTATAGAGCACATATATCACAATGTAGAGGGACCTGGGTTCGAGCCCCTGGTACCCACCTGCATAACATGGGTCCTTCAGGAGTAGGGAAATCCTACAGATGTCTCTCCTCTCTTTGTCACTCTCAGAAAAGAAAAAAATGTGACTGTGGAGGTGTGCAGGTCCAAAGTTCCAGTGATAACTCCAGTGGCAAATAATTCCTTGAATACATCAAATCCAGAGGGTCAGGTGGTGGCACACATGTTATCATGTGCAAGGACCAAGATTCAAGCCCCCAGTCCCCACTCGCAAGGGAAGCTTTGGACAAATAATGAAGTGCTACAGGGATCTCTCTTTCCCTATCAATCATTTAAAGACATATGATTTTTAAAATATCATACATAATTTAAAAAACATATTTAGGAAACATCAGGCAATATAATCCACTTTATCCCTTATTTCCATTTTTCAACTGTATAATATAATTTCACAAATACATGATTTTTGAAATACTTTTTCAAGATATTTCAGAGAGAGAAAGAGCAAGCAAAAATCACTAGTAGGCAGGTGGTGACATTGATCAAAAGTAGGATCTCTGGGGCCTCAGACATATGAGTTCTATGGTCTAACATTGAACTATCTTTTCCCTGGTTCTGAAATAGTATTGATGGAATACTTTAAATGCCTACCAGTAGAGAACTAGTTTAAGAAGGCTCTTCAGAGTTCTTTAGGCATGACAGGTCACCTGGGCAGTGTCCTTTTACTCTCAAGCCTGACCCGTACAATAGTGAAGGAAATATTGGTGCTGTGCTATTTTCCTCTGTCTCTTTTTGAAAAAGTCAGCCTGGAGCTTCGCCCTTCAGTAATGTAGAATTATTAAAAGATAGTAAAAATAAATGAGAATGACACCTATGGGCTTAACCCGGGAGAGTCTAAGGTATATTGCAATTGAAAATAAGCAAAAAAAAAAAAAAAAAAAAATCAAAAGAAAAAAAAAGAACTATATCACACACACAAAAAAAAAACAATCTGAAAAAACACAAGTAGGACATTTTTGGCAATGGCTAAATCTAAATATTAAAACGTTTGTCGGGGGTTGGGTTGTGGCACACCTGATTGAGTGCACATGTTACAAGGCACAAGGACCTGGGTTTGAGCCTCCTGGTGCCCACCAGCACGGGGAAAGCTTTGTGGGTGATGAAGCAGTGATACAGGAGTCTATCTCCCCCCTCCCTTTCAATTTCTGGCTGTCTCTTTCCAATAAATAAGTATAATAAAAATTTTAAAAGTTATGTGTGTGGTCTAGATGGGAAAAGGGTTTAAGAAGCCAAATTAGGGGATTTCTCATTCAGGCCTACAATGAACATATTGCTTCTTTGAGATTCATAAGATTCAGATAATTAATGAGGATCCAGGCGAGAACTCATCTGGTAGAACCACATGTACCAAGTACTGCGACCTGGTGTTGGGCCTCAGCACCGCCATGAATGATTGTGAATGTAGAGGTGGACTGTCATGTCTCTAACTGAATTAAAAGGACGAGAAAAAGAACCGACCACAAGTGGTGAAATTGTGTGAGTACAAAACTACAGCTGACAATAAATAAATATCCTAACAGAATATATATACCGTTATTTTATTTTCCCATTTTGATGCACAGTATCCCCAAGGCTTTGGCTTTGTTCCACATGAACTCTCACTCTCCTTTACCTTTTTTTCTCTGTAACTCATTATCACCTGCTCACATACACCAATTACTGTAAGTACCTTGCTATTTTATTCACTTAGCTCCTTGTAGCATCATGTTTTACTTCCAATTCCTAAAAAATAACCTGGCATATATAAGCACAAAAAATGATTTTATTTGTAAACAACTGAGTCCCATAACTCCACAATCAGTGACTAGCTCCCTGCTTTGAGTATTGCAGGCTCCACAGACCCATCACCTCTTCTGCCTTACCTCAAGGAACTTGGAACTCCAACTTCCCCTATCAAATATTGTCCTTCCTACCTGTCTTTCTCTTAATCATGTTTGTTTAAACAAAGCTCTTAGAGAGGACTTTACAGGGAGTCAGGCGGTAGCATAGCGGGTTAAGCAGGTGGCGAGAAAGGACTTTACAGCCAGTGGATACATTAATTTTCTTTTTCTTTCTTTCTTTCTTTTCTTTTTTTTTTTTAAGGCTGATGAACTGATTGATGAGAGAGAAAGAACCAGAGCATCATTCTGGCACATGCAGTACTGGAGATTCAAATCACAAACTCATGCTTAGATCTAGTCACTGTGGAAGTTCCTCTGGGCATCATGCTCAGATATGCTTGGTTCCCTGAGGGGTCAAGTGTTTCACATCACAGTTTCGAGTATATTTTCCCGTTGTAATATTTTGTGTGCTGCCTGTCTTTTTAATGATTTGTTAATTCTATAAAAATACTTAAATTTCCCTAAATTCATTTTCTCTTCCAGTATTCCTATATTATATTTTAATAAATATATGAATATTATATTATATATGATTGGCATCCAATGTACTGCACAGTGGTCGCTGATGACATTTAATACATAGAATTTACATGATTTTAAATGAAGGTTTTCATTTGATCATTAATTTTTTGCCTAAGGACAGATTCTATTTTATCCAGATAAAAACACAGGGTCTCCAGACAAATTACAGACATAAATTTAATAACTGTTTATTTTAACAGCCAGTATGTATTCCAGTACTGTGTCAACTGCTTTATATATTTCTCTCAGTTTTCTTTTTTTTTTTTTTTTTTTTAATTTTTTTTTTACATTTTTTTTTTTTAATTTAAATTTTTAATTTAAGAAAGGATTAGTGAACCAAAGCATAAGGTAGGAGGGGTACAACTCCACACAATTCCCACCACCCAATCCCCATAACCCACCCTCTCCCGTGATAGCCTTCCCATTCTCTAGCCCTCTGGGAGCATGGACCCAGGGTCGTTGAGGGTTGCAGAAGGTAGAGGGTCTGGCTTCTGTAATTGCTTCCCCGTTGAACATGGGCGTTGACTGGTCGGTCCATACTCCCAGTCTGCCTCTCTCTTTCCCTAGTAAGGTGTGTCTCTGGGGAAGCTGAGCTCCAGGACACATTGGTGGGGTCTTCAATCCAGGGAAGCCTAGCCAGCATCCTGGTGGCATCTGGAACCTGGTGATTGAAAAGAGAGTTAACATACAAAGCCAAACAATTTGTTGAGCAAACATGGATCCCAAGATTGGAATAGTGGAGAGGAAGTGTTGGGGAGGTACTCACTGCAAACTCTAGTGTAATCCTGCTTTCAGGTATATATTTTGCAGTAGTTTATGGATACGTGTGCGCATACGCTCTCTCTCACAGAAACTGGTGTATGTCTAGGTTATGGGACTTTGTTAGAAAGTGAACTACCTGAGATGAAATTAGAGTGTACTATAAAAGGAAAGGTCTCACCCGAGTAATGAAGCTGAAGGGTTGTCATTCCACACGTGAAGTCTCTGGATACACTCTGAGGTGAAGCATGTTGAGATGGCAATCGTTGCTTTGGTTAGGTTGTGATCGACGGATGCAATATTATTTGGTATGGATTGGGAGAAGCATACGGGAAAGTGAGCCCTATCCATGGGTGCCAGGACTGGGGGAAGTAGGGGCTCTATAGTGAAGATGTGAGGTTCCTGCTGTCTTAGGCTTCAAAAAGACAATCAATAGTTAATATTATCATCACATTATTTGTTAATTGGGTTAACTTTGAAAAGTCCCTTTGTTATGGTTTGCTGTACAGTACCCAGTATCTTGTATATAGCTGTGCTATTGGAAGCTTCTAATCTACTTGGTCTAGGCTTTTGAGAGAGTCCGCATATCAAATACGTTGCCTATCTATTAAAAAGATTCAGTTTGTCTTTTGAGAACCTTTGAGACATACAATTGATTTCCCCCTCTCATATTAATTAACTACTGATTTATATGTCTACATTTTGCTAGGAGTGTACATAAACACCATTCCCATCACCAAAGGACCGTGACCCATCCCTCCCGCCCATTCCCACCCCCCACTGGCCCAGGAAGCTACATGTCTACCCCTCACCACTGGGTTTTTACTTTGGTGCCCTACTTACAATTTGATCAGGTCCTGCTTTTAGTTTCCCTTTCAGATCTTCTAAGTCAGCTTCTGTTGATGAGTGGGATCATCCCATACTCATCTTTAACTTTCTGACTTAGTCCACTTAACATAATTCCTTCTAGCTCTGTCCAAGATGGGTCAGAGAAGGTGAGTTCATTGTTCTTGATAGCTGCATAGTATTCCATTGTGTATATATACCACAGCTTTCTCAGCCATTCATCTGTTGTTGGGCACCTGGGTTGCTTCCAGGTTTTAGCTATTATGAATTGTGCTGCTATGAACATAGGAGTACACACCTCTTTTTGGTTGGGTGTTATGGAGTCCTTGGGGTATAACCCCAGGAGAGGAATTATTGGGTCATATGGAAGGTCCATGTCTAGCCTTCTGAGAGTTTTCCAGACTGCTCTCCACAGAGGCTGTACCAATTTACATTCCCACCAGCAATGTAAAAGGGTTCCTCTGTCCCCACATCCTCTCCAGCATTTGTTGCTGCTGTCCTTTTTGATGTATGCCATTCTTACAGGAGTGAGGTGGTATCTTAGTGTTGTCTTAATTTGCATTTCTCTGACAATCAGTGACCTAGAGCAGTTTTTCATATGTTTGTTAGCCTTTTGGATCTCCTCTGTGGTGAATGTTTTGTTCATTTCCTCTGCCCATTTTTGGATGGGGTCATTTGCTTTTTTGCGGCTAAGTTTGCTGAGCTCTTTATATATTTTGGTGATTAGTTTCTTGTCTGATGTCTGGCATGTGAAGATCTTCTCCCATTCTGTGAGGGGTCTCTCTGTTTGTTTAATAGTTTCTTTGGATGTGCAGAAGCTTTTCAATTTGATGTAGTCCCATTGGTTTGTTTCTGCTTTGGTCTTCCTTGCAATTGGGTTTGATTCATCAAAGATATCCTTGAGGTGTAGATGGGAAAGTGTTTTACCAATGTTTTCCTCTAAGTATTTGATTGTTTCTGGTCTGACATCTAGGTCTTTGATCCATTTGGAATTGATTTTTGTTTCTGGTGAGATAAAGTGGTTCAATTTCATTCTTCTGCATGTTTCAACCCAGTTTTCCCAGCACCATTTATTGAAGAGAGCCTCCTTCTTCCATTTAATCCTTTGGGCCCCCTTATCAAAGATTAGATGCCCATAGGTGTTGGGATTTACTTCTGGGCTTTCAATTCTGTTCCACTGGTCTGTGTGCCTATTTTTGTTCCAGTACCATGCTGTTTTGATGATGATGGCTTTATAATATAGTTTAAGGTCTGGGAGGGTGATGCCTCCATTTCTGTTTCTTTTCCTTAGGATGGTTTTGGCAATTCTAGGTGTTTTCAGGTTCCAGATAAATGATTGTAGTGTTTGTTCTATTCTCTTAAAGAAGCTTGGTGGAACTTTGATGGGTATTGCATTGAATTTGTATATGGCTCTGGGGAGAATGTTCATTTTGATGATATTTATTCTTCCAATCCATGAGCATGGGATATCTTTCCATTTCTTGGTATCAGTTTCTATCTCCTTGAGTAGCGACTCATAGTTTTCAGCATACAAGTCTTTCACTTCTTTGGTCAACTTTATTCCTAGGTATTTGATTGATTTTGCTGAAACAGTAAATGGGAGTGATTTCTGGATGTCTTCTTCTTCAGATTTAGTGTTTGCATAAAGAAATGCCACTGATTTTTGTACATTGATTTTGTAGCCTGATACCTTGCTATATTGCCTAACAACTTCCAGTAATTTTCTACTGGATTCTTTAGGTCTTTCTATGTATACTATCATATCATCTGCAAATAGTGAGAGCTTGACTTCTTCCCTTCCAATCTGTATCCCTTTGATTTCTTTCTCTTGCCTGATTGCTATGGCAAGAACTTCCAATACTATGTTGAAGAGTAACGGTGACAGTGGGCAGCCCTGTCTAGTCCCTGATCTGAGGGGGAATGCTTTCAGCTTCTCTCCATTGAGTATGATGTTGGCTGTAGGTTTGCTATATATAGACTCCACTATCTTGAGGAATTTCCCATCTATTCCCATTTTTTGTAGAGTTTTGAGCATGAATGGGTGTTGGATTTTATCAAAGGCTTTCTCTGCATCTATTGAGATAATCATGTGGTTTTTGGCTTTGCTTTTATTGATGTGATGAATGACATTGATTGATTTACGGATGTTGAACCAGCCTTGCATTCCTGGGATGAATCCCACTTGGTCATGATGAACAATCTTTTTGATGTGTTGCTGTATCCGGTTGGCCAAGATCTTGTTTAATATTTTGGCATCTATGTTCATCAGAGATATTGGTCTGTAGTTTTCCTTTTTTGTTCTGTCCCTATCAGCTTTTGGTATCAGGGTGATGTTGGCTTCATAGAAGGTGGAAGGGAGTATTCCTGTTTCTTCAATCTTATGGAATAGCTTAAGAAGTATGGGTATTAACTGTTTCCTGAACGTTTTGTAGAATTCGTTTGTGAAGCCATCTGGTCCAGGACTTTTGTTGTTGGGGAGATTCTTAATAACGGTTTCAATTTCTTTGTCTGTGATTGGTGCATTTAGATTTTGTAGTTCTTCTTGGTTCAGTTTTGGAAGTGCATAGGTTTCTAGGAATTGTTCCATTTCTTCCAGATTCTCTAGCTTGGTGGCATATAGTTCTTTATAGAAGTTTCGCAGAATTCTCTGGATTTCTGTGGTGTCAGTTGTGATATCTCCTGTATCGTTTACAATTCTATTAATTTGAGTCTTCTCTCTTTTTTGTTTGGTGAGTCTGGCTAGGGGTTTGTCAATTTTGTTTAATCTTTCAAAGAACCAACATTTGGCTTCATTGATCTTTTGTATGGTTCTTTTATTTTCGATGTTGTTTATTTCTGCTCTAACTTTAGTGATTTCTGTCCTTCTGGTTGCTTTAGGGTTCCTTTGTTCCTCTTCCTCTAAGTCCTTGAGGTGTGTAGTAAGTTTGTTCATTTGGGCTTCTTCTTGGTGTTTAATATGTGATTGTATAGCTATAAGTTTCCCTCTCAGTACTGCTTTAGCTGTGTCCCAAATATTTTGATAGGTTGTGTCTTCATTTTCATTAGTTTCCAGGAACATTTGAATTTCCTGTTTGAGTGAGTGTCTGACCCAGTGGTTCTTAAGGAGCATGTTGTTTAGTTTCCAAATTCTATGTCTTTTAATAATTTTCCGTTTGTTGTTAAAAGTTAGTTTTACTCCACTGTGGTCTGAGAAGATACTTGGGATGATTTCAATGCTCTTGAATTTATTGATGCTGTCTTTGTGGCCTAACATGTGGTCTATCCTTGAGTATGTGTTGTGTGGATTTGAAAAGAAGGTGTATTCCAGTTTTTTGGGGTGGAGGAGTCTGAAAATGTCCAAGAGGTCTAGTCTGTCAATCTCTTCATTCAATTCTCTTGTATCTTTATTGGTTCTCTGCTTTGTTGATCTGTCTAAGTGTGAGAGTGGGGTATTGAAGTCTCCCACTATTATTGTATTACTATTGATGTATTTTTGAAATTCTTTCAATAGGTGTTTAATGTATTTAGATGGTCCCTCGTTGGGTGCATAGATGTTAATAATTGTTAAGTCTTCTTGGCTGATTGATCCTCTAATCATTATGTAATGTCCTTGCCTATCTTTTATTACTTTATTTAATTTAAAATCTATCGTGTCTGAGATGAGAATGGCTGTTCCTGCCCTTTTTTGTGGACCGTTAGCCTGTATGATAGTTTTCCATCCTTTCACTTTAAGTCTGTGTTTATCTTGTTGTGACAGATGGGATTCTTGCAAGCAGCATATGGTTGGGTTATATTTTCTGATCCATCCCCCCACCCTGTGCCTTTTGATGGGTGAGTTTAAGCCATTGACATTTACTGATATTATGGATTTAATGTATTGTAGTGCCATTGTTCTAAAAAACAATTTGTTTACTCTGATATATTACAAGTATTATAGTGATGTTCTTGTTTATAAGAGGTCTTTTAGTACCTCTTTCAGGGCCGGCTTGGTGATAGTTGCCTCCTTTAACTGTTGTTTGTCTAAGAAGGTTTTGATCCCTCCATCTAGCTTGAATGAAAGTCTAGCAGGATATATAATCCTTGGTTGAAACCCTTTTTCATTCAGGGCTCGATAGATATCTTGCCACTCCCTTCTGGCTTTTAGAGTTTGAGTTGAAAAATCTGCAGAAAGTCTTATGGGTTTTCCCCTGTATGTGACTTTTTGTTTCTCTCTTGCAGCCTTTAGGATCCTTTCTTTATCCTTACTTCTTCTCATTGTGACTATGATGTGTCTTGGTGTTTTCTGGTCTGGGTTGATTCTGTTTGGTACTCTCTGGGCCTCTTGCACCTTGATATCCTTTCTGTTATTCAGGTCTGGGAAATTTTCTTGTATTATTTCCTCTAGGATGTTTGCTTCCCCTTCCTCTCTTTCTTCCTCTGGCAGGCCAATTATACGAATGTTACTTCTTTTGAGATCATCCCATATGTCTCTGTTGTTGTTTTCAGTGTCTCTCAATCTCTTTTTAAGCTCTTTCACCTCTTTCTTAGTTTTCTCTAACTCATCCTCTGTCTGACTAATTCTGTTTTCTGCTTCTGTTAGTCTGCTTTCCCTTGCCTCAGCTTCTTTCTTCATTACAGCTATTTCAGCTTTCAGTTCTCTAATTGTCTCAAGATAATCGGTATTTTCCTTGGGGGTCTCAACTGTTGTTTCCCTAATACTGCCATTTCTTTCCTCCAATGTTGTTTTCATTTCTGTGATTAATAAGTTTATTATTGCTTGCATACTTTTCTTATCTATGGTTACTTCTGACTGATTTGTGGTTTCTTCTGGGCTCTTGTCTTCATTCATTGGGGTAGCAGTTTTATTTGTTTTTAATCTACCCATTTTTTTTTAATTTATGTGTTTCTCTCTTTTTTTTTTTTTTTTTTTAATGCTCTGTTGTTCCTCAGTTGTTGTGTTTTGAGCACAAGTAACACTGTACTAAATACCTTTATGATAATTGCACTCACCAACCTCCGGAATAACCGTAGCAATTGAAGTAAGTATTGAAGGAGTTTAATCGTTACCAGTTAGCCAAACATTTTCTCCAGTCCGTGAAAAAATAGTAACCAAATCCCAGTGAAGAAAGAGAAAAGGAAGAGAGGATAGCAAGAATAGACAGTTATGCAAATCTACTATCCAGTGTATATTCTAAGGGTAACAAGAGTGTAAAGGGAACTAGAGCAGAGATACACACATAGAGAGTCCACTCTGGGTCAGATTTCTTCCCCAAAGTAATTCACAAATTCAGAAAGGCAAAGAAGAAAGAAGTGTATGACAAGATTAAAAAAAAAAAAAAAAAAGAGAGATAGAGAGAGATAAGAGAGAGAAACGGGAGAAGATAAGAAGTAGAGTTGTAATTAAAGAGCAGTGCGAGGAACTTCCCAAATGTGTATGAGTGAATTAAAAAAAAAAAAAAAAAAAAAGGAAAGAGGAAAAAAAATAAAATAAAATAAAACCCTGTTTGGTGGTATGGGGTATCCTGCTAGTAGCTGGTCCCAGGCACTGCTTATGGGGGGGGGGGGGGGCGGCGGGAAGGATGTATGCTTGAAAATTAAAAGGAAGAAAAAAGAATTTTTTCCCCTACTCTAATTCTTAACCCAAATTAAGTTATAGAAACATCCTTGGTATGACCGTTATGGCCCCTTATTGGCTGGCTTGCTAAAGGCAGAAAATCCTATTGTTTACAGGAGATGTGTCCGGAGCTCAAAGGCTAGCAGCTTCTGCTTCTCAGGGCGCCATCTTCCGGGAAACCCCGCCCTCCAGACTTTTTTAAAGGATTTCTCAAAAATGAAAACTAGCTCCAAGTCCTTTGATCCAATGAGAGCTATACTCAAGAAGTCTTTGGATCCACCCTCAGGGTCGCGGTGGACCCTAGCGACTCCCAAGAGGCAGCCCCCGAGCTAAAGTGCTCTCTCCGGGTCCTCTGCCCGCCGTGCTCTGCAACTGGCGGCGGAGGAGCCGCCTTCCCGGGCGGGCGGAGGACAATGCCCGGCGCACTCGCCTTGCCTGGCGCCGCCTGGGAATTCTGGCACCCTGCTAGTCCGTGTCACCTTTGCTCTAATTGTTAACCCAAATTAAACTGTAATCACTTCTTTGGTGCTCCCCCCTTGTTGACTGGCCTGCTAAAGGCAGAAAATCCTACCTTTGCCGACGATGCTATCAGAGCACTCGCTGTTAGCGACTTCTCAGGCCGTCGCCATCTTACCTCCCTCCTCTCTCAGTTTTCATACTTGTATGATGTAAGCATTATATTTACTATAAGTGAAAAGTTTAACAACCTAAAGTAACATTCTATTTATTTTTATAAGGCTAATATACAGCTAGCACACGTCTGCGAGACAGCTAATCTGAAAACAGTGAACACTGTACCTCGGTTTGAGCCACTGGTTACCACACAGAAAACATGCTAAAAGCCAGCTTCACTGGTGGTGGGGTAGTGTTGTAACATCTCCTTCTTTCTCTCAAAAGAAAAAAAAAATCAACAAGTTTTGGGGAGATAGTAGGATTTTTTTTTTTTTTTTTAGGACAAAATTCCAGGAGGGGGAAAAATAAAGTAGCTATTAGAGCTGGTTCTACCTTAGAAGAAAAATATTGTGGTAATTTACAAAGACTCCTTTGAATCCATCTTTTGGGAAACCTTATTTGCAATCTGCCCCATCTCTTCCCTTTCTTGATTATTAACTACTTTCAGAATGTTAGTCTATACCTAGTCATTTCTTTTACATAATTTTAGCGTCAATGAAGGAGTGAATTACAATCAAACTTAGTTTCTTCCTGAGCCAAAGACCCAGATTTACAAAGATAGAGCAGACAACCTTCATTCAGATTTAAGATTAGTGGAAGAATTAAATCTATGAAGAGACAGAAAATCCTCTCAAAGAGGCAATACGCAGAAGCAAGTTTATAGAAGCCAAAGCAAGATGAAAACAAGGAATACAGTGGAAATTTGCCATCACAAGTTTGGAAGGTCGTTGTGCAAGTATAAAATGAGAGAAAAATAATAATAGCTTGCAAGTAGTGTAAATGCAAGAGACACAATAGGAAGAGAATGGTAGACAAGAGAGGGAATTTTATTCAGTGTAAATATTTAAGACTGATAAGTGATAAGATACTGTTCTATTTGGGAATAGAATTGCAATTTGATAGAATGCATGTTATTATGCACAAGGGCCCAGGTTTAAGTCAGTAGCCCCCACCTGCAAGGGGGAAGTTTCACATGTGGTAGAGCAGTGCCGCAGGCACCTCTTCCTCTATATTACTATCATCTGAAAAAAGGGATGAAAAGGGAAATATAAAAGTCTACTGGGATCAGTGTTGGAGTTGTGCAGGCACCCATCCCATCAATAACCCTGGTAGCAACATAAATGAATAAATAAGATATTGTATGCTTATAACAATCCACTCAGGTCAAGATGTAGCTCAGTGGTAGAGCACATATATCACGTGGGCAAGACTTGGGGTTTAATCCACACCAACACACACACATTTATTTTGACAAGAACCTATAGAAAGCTGTACTATCTTACAGTTTCAAATTCATGAAAATAATTGTATCAATTAGTTAAATATGTGATTTTATATTGAAAATTCACCGTCTTCTAGAGATAAAAAATTAAGAATGCTGGTAGTTTTAAAATTTTCTCTTGAAAGTTGTGGGGAAAAAAGTCTAGTGGAACAAGAGAATTGAAGAGACTGGAAGATGAATTATTGGAATTAACAGTTACTTTATTGAGCTGACAGTTTATCTAGAACCCACAGGACCTCATTCTATTTGTTCCCTGTAAGTTATTAATATATTTCTTTCCAAACACACCTGTTAATCCATGGGCCACTAAGCTCAACCCGCTTTGCAGTGTACTTTTCACACAATCAAAGAGTAGATACCCTGTAAGCCTCTGACTTTCACCCACGAGGAACTGCATAACTCTATCTCCCACCTAGCCTGATTTTCTCTCTTTAAGGTAGCAATTTTATTTTTTTTTTTGTAATTTATCCAATTTCTCATGGAGTTAAAACTTAACAGTGAAGCAATTTCTAAAGCAAATTTAACTAAAATATAGTCATGTACTGACCACACAAGGGCAAAGAAACATGAAATCATATCTAGAAGCCACTAACACAAAAATCAGGAATTTGAGAAGGTAAGTAATATCTATGCTGGGACTTATTTGATTGGACTATTTGCTAATGGGATGCCAGATTATTCTGGGTGAAACTGTCTGAGCCAGCAAACCAGCAAACCAGACTAAGAAACGTTTAGTGTATAATGGGGAGGGGACAAGGACTTGGAAGAGCATGTCTGGAAAATTCCTCTGGGTGAGTGAAAACACGAGCATGTATGTTTTGATGGACAGTGCATTTAGTTTGGTGAAGGAACCCATGTTTCTAGAGTGAACAAAACCCATGTCCAGATTCATGTGAGAATGAAATGTCTCTACAAAGATACTAGCGCGTCTGTTCCAGCATGCTACAGTTTGAAGGGCGTGCAGCTTGAGGCTTCCTGGCAGCTGCACTTACAGCTTTGAATCGTATTAACAACTGCAGTAACCAGTGAGGCGGCAAGGCTTTTTGGAAATTGTAGGAAAGCATAAAGAAAACTCAAAATCCCCTGTCATTCCATCAATCAGTTTCCAGAGTTTTCTCATTAATTTTCCTGCAGGTGATAAGATACTTCACAAACTAAGGACCACAATAAGAGTGATAATCACGCCTAGGAACTCTTTTTCTTCACTTTTACTCAAGATAGCGAATCCTGAGAAGTCATATTTTCCACTTTGCAAATATGCAAACCTTTGCAGAAGATAGAGAAGACAACTTCAGGCTGAGTCTATATCGGCATATTTCCACCTAGAAGCTATCTTCCAAAGGAATGTCCTCTCAGAATTATGGCTCAACTATGTCTCCATAATAGGGCACTTAGGGCAGCTTTGCAAATATCTGTGATAATTACCAATATAACCGACCACTTAATACCTCTTGGTAGAGGTATTCCAGCCACATTTCTCACTCCCTCCACCTTGTCACTCTCCCCAGCTCAATCTCCATTTTGTCATCTTCCAAACCTGACCAGAAGTGAAAATGAAACTTCACAGGCAACATAGCATCTGTCCTTTCTCAAATAAGTACAATTTAAAAGGGAAAAATACTTAAGAAACATATGTAGTTAGAAACCCCAACCATAGACTATAAGGTGAGTGTCTTCACTGCTATAGCTCCCTTAGTAAATTTAGACAAGAGGAAAACACATATACCAACAAAACAACTTTAGAATAAAAAGATTAGGCTGCCAGTAAGGCATTTACACACAGCCTGTGGTAGCTGTTGATCTAACTTCACTTATACTCGATTTCCACATTTGTAAAAGGTTTAAAAACTCACACTAGAAAAGTCTTGAAAGTAAAAAGCTGTTATGTTAAAATATATGGTATATAGTAGGAGCTAAAGGATATTACTTCTGTTCCATTTCCTGCAATTTCTGATCTTCAAAACTCACGATTTGATTCCCCAAAGTTTCTCATTATGGATACAATGCCTGTTGAAGGCTTACTCTACTAAAACAAGGCGAAACTAAATCTCAATGTAGATTCCTTTAAAATACTCAATTTACAAACAACTATTCATCTGTGCATTCTTATATTGGCCATGCCCTAGTGAAAATCTCCATAAGAGCACATCCCCAGGTTGTAACACACCAGAGAAATAAGTTATGACATACCAAAGACGAGTTCAATTTTCAATAGTTTTAAAGAATAAACTAGTTTAGGACAGACCATTGAAGAAAACAACATGTTTCATATGACTATGCCTTAATAGTGTCAGTATTCAGGAAGAGGAACCATCAGCGGTAGATATTGTCCTATGGTTCAGAAGGAAGAATGCGGAAGATTGCGCTAGACCAGAAGACTCATACAAATGCGAGGCAGAACACGATCCTGTAGTCTGTTACTC
Organism: Erinaceus europaeus; assembly: GCF_950295315.1. Classification (NCBI taxonomy): domain Eukaryota; kingdom Metazoa; phylum Chordata; class Mammalia; order Eulipotyphla; family Erinaceidae; genus Erinaceus; species Erinaceus europaeus. Next base: position 9,637,227 of record NC_080180.1, on the reverse strand, counting down.
TGAATGCTGACTTACTTGAGTGGGAGCTTGGTGTCAGCTCAGCAAGTCAGGCTTCCCAACATTTCCAGACCTGAAAAGTATTCTCACTAATCATTCCTCTTTCAATCCACTTAGCAACTATGAAATAATATTTACCTTTCATATCTGAGTCCACCAGTTTGAAGTTTTTCTCAGGAAAATATACTTACAGAATTTTGGTGTCTGGCACAGAGAAGACTGTCAGTTTTCCTTTTCTTTTCTTGACTGCTATATAAAGAATGCAATGGAAATAATTAGAATTCTAAACAAAAATATAAAGAGAATAAAAAACATTCAATGAACTTTCTTTTTTTTTTTTTTTCCCCCTCCAGGGTTATTGCTGGGCTCGGTGCCTGCACCATGAATCCACCGCTCCTGGAGGCCATTTTTTTTCCCCCTTTTGTTGCCCTTGTTGTAGCTTCGTTGTGGTTATTATTATTGCCCTTGTTGACACAATTCGCTGTTGGATAGGATAGAGAGAAATGGAGAGAGGAGGGGAAGACAGGGAAGGGGAGAGAAAGACACCTGCAGACCTGCTTCACCGCCTGTGAAGCGACCCCCCTGCAGGTGGGGAGCCGGGGGCTCGAACCGGGATCCTTACGCCGGTCCCTGCGCTTTGCGCCACATGCGCTTAACCCACTGCGCCACCGCCCTACCCCCTCACTGAACTTTCAATGATTTAATATACATTTACTACATTGATATCTGAATCTGATCACCATTTCTGTTCTAAATGAAGAAGTTATACGGATTTTTTTAAATGATTCATTTCTGATTATTTTACCTTGAAAACTAGAGCAAAATAGTGTCATTCCTGGTCTGAGCCAAAGGGTGTTTGACAGAGTACATCGTGATTTCTTCTCTGGAGAGCTGGCTGGGAGTAGTAAACAACTATGTGTAATACTATCTCATGTACATGCTTCCTTTAAAAATACACAGCAGATTCCCGTAGTTTTCTACAGGCCAACATGGCCCTGCAAAACGTTATTTTCCTCAAAGTAACCAATCTACATCAACATACAGATTTTGAGTTAAGAATAAACTTCTTGGGGACACGTGGTGGCACACCTGGTAGAGCATATACATGTGATAATGCACAAGGACCCAGGTTTAAGCCCTTGACCCCCATCTGGAGAAGGAAGCTTTGCTACAGGTCTCTCTCTTCTAACTTCTCTGTCTCTATCCAAAAGATTTATCAAAGATAAACTTGTTCAGGATAGTCTTTGAAAAAAAAACAACGTGTTTGATGTGGTCCTTCCTACTTTAGCTGTATCAGTGTTCAGGAAGAGAAACCATCAGCAACAGAACTTGTCTTAGAGTGCTGGAGCAGGGAGAGAGAAGGAAGTGGTACACCAGAGGTCTCATCTTTCAGTTGCCAAGGAATCATTACTAGGAGCACGGTCAGTTTAATTTTCCTGGAATGGACGTGCATATATGTTTTTTTTTAACTTAGTGCATTAGCTATTTCAAGGGTCAGCTTGACACAGTGCAAGCAAGATGAACTCGCAGTCAAAAACTGCTACAATTCATTTCTTTTATATATGCTGTTTTGATTGGGTTCTTCTATGTCACAGACTAACAATCAAAGAAACAAAGATTCTAGGATTAGAGCTTGGGGTATGATGGAATAAATAGACACATATACTTCTCATTTTCTCTTTCTTTCCCTCTCTGAGATGCTTTCTAAAGTTGCATAATATTGATAGAATCAGGTGTTTGAAATTCTATTTTGATAGTTAGTAAAATTAATGATCCACATATTTATAAGAATGTGAGATGGTAGTTCTTTCACTGCAATAAATGTTGTTTGATATTAAGTACAAAGTAACAGATCAAACACCATAGATGAAGTAGTACAGTACATCATCTAGAAAGCCAACTTAATAAAAGCCACAAATAATATCAACTATACAGCACACGTATTTAAAAGTTCTATAATTGAAGCTTTTCAGACTAAGCCAGTCATACACTTTCATATACAGCACACATCAGGATTAATTTACTTTCTTCAATTAGCAACTTATCAGTCTGATGTTTGTGCAGTAACAATTACAGCCGGAAAGAACCCGACTTGTTAGGCCTTCATATATGTTATCAACATCTGTTAATTACCAGCAGACTATTTATATACCTGCTGTTATTATACAAGTAAATCATGTTACAGTCTGCTCTAGCTCTACAAGATTATTAGTTCCTAATTATTGTTTGAACAATTTAGCAAGAAAGTGATTAAGTTGAGGAGAGAAAAATAATAAGCAATCACTGAGGACTTTGAGATGCTGGGGAATCTTCTGGATAGAGGGAGGCTGTGGGGGAATGCATGAAAACTAGGGGTTTGATTAAAAGAAAATAAACCCAAAGAAAGATAATTAGATCTGAAGTACATAGAATATAGATATACTTGAAAGACCTATGGAATAGAAAATGTAACTTTTGAAGATGTCTGGATTTAAGGACTGAAGTATCTGTTTTTAAGTATTTGATTGGCAAAATTGGTGGAAAAGAATGGGCCTGTTTCTCCAGTAATATTATTCATTTTTCATATATATATTTTAAATATTTATTTATTTTCCCTTGTGTTGCCTCTTTTTATTGTTGTAGTGATTGTTACTGATGTCATCATTGCTAGATAGGACAGAGAGAAATGGAGAGAGGGGGAGAGAAAGATAAGACACCTGCAGACCTGCTTCACTGCTTATGAAGCGACTCCCCTGCAGGTGGGGCTACTATTCACTTTTCTATTGTTATTTAGAACTTGTGTCTTATTTGTCTGCAATATAATTGCACACTTTACACAACATATTGTTAAATTAAAAATAAGCCAAAAATTAGGTAAGATTAAACAAACATAACTGCAATTTATTAAATTAAGAATGGTTATAAAATATTTGAATTAGGGGGACAGGTGGTGGCGCACCTGGTTGAGGACACATGTTACAGTGCTCAAGGATCCGGGTTCAAGCCCCCAGTCACCACCTGCAGAGAGAAAGCTTTGCAAGTGGTAGAGCAGGGCTGCAGGTGTCCTCTCCCTATCGCCCCTTTCCCTTTCAATTTCTGGTTGTCTCTATGCAATAAATGAAGGTAATTTTAAACATTAAAATGTTGGGGAGTCGGGCTGTAGCACAGCGGGTTAAGTGCAGGTGGCGCTAAGCTCAAGGACCGGCGTCAGGATCCCGGTTCGAGCCCCCGGCTCCCCACCTGCAGGCAGGTCCCTTCACAGGCGGTGAAGCAGGTCTGCAGGTGTCTGTCTTTCTCTCCCTCTCTCTGTCTTCCCCTCCTCTCTCCATTTCTCTCTGTCCTATCCAACAACAACGACATCAATAATAACTACAACAATAAAACAACAAGGGCAACAAAAGGGAATAAATAAATAAAATAAAAAAAAAACATTAAAATGTTTGGATTAGTATTTGTGGGAAAAAGTTTTCTTATTATGAAGTAAGTTTAAGATTACAATACTTGTGATTTACAATAGAGGTGAAACTGCGGTTTTTAATGATTTAGTTGAGGCATAAAGTTAAGAGAATGAAAAGTTATGTTTGAGAGACCCGAACACTTGGGAGCCTTTTCAAAATACAGATACTTTGGTGAAGATGCAGAAGAACTGGGCAAGTTAAAAGAATATCAAAATAGATGACGAAAGAAAACTTTTCAATCACAAAGTTTGTTTGATAAAAAACATAAAAAAAAATACACTTGAGATTTTCCTGGCTCAAACTCTGATAAGCAGTAGGAGTTTCTGTAGAAACCTATTTATAGCAGGACTTTATATTTGAGAAAATGGGAACAAGATGTTCTTATTAGATCTATTCTCCTTTCTTGATATCTCTATAATAAAAAGGTTACTCTACTCTATATAAAATAGATTTATCTCATACTTTAATTACTTTTAAGCAGTTCTTTTACAAGCACACATGGGAAATATTAAGGCACGCTACAAAAGCAGTTCATAATTTAACCTATATTACTTTCCAAATATTTCTGGTTAAGTAGAAAACCACTCAAAGTTGTGATTCTTGTTATATTTCACTTGTTAGCAGTGTTTATGTACTTGGGTATTTTTCTCTCTTTAGGTAAATTTCTGTGCAATAAAAGGCACTGATTTTATATCTAAGATGAAGTGAGTACTGACGAAATTTAACAGAAATACAACACAATTGAATGTACAGTGAAGATACAGAAGAACATGCCCCTTATTTCAGAAAGATCTCAAATTCCATTCAAGCTTATATCTCTCATCCCAAGGCAAACCATTCTTATTTCTGTAAGATCTTACTTGCAAGCAACTATACATAAATAGAACTGTACAGAACATTATATATATGTCATCTCAAATTCAACAGAGCTTTTGAAAAAAAAAGAAAAAAAAATCAATATTTCTACAAGGAGTACTAGATGCATTCTATTAAACGTGCTTAATGAGAGAGAGAGGTACTAGAGCATTCCTCTTGCTTAGGACTCTTCATGCATGCCCTGTGCTTGGTAGAACCACCTCCCTTGATATTACATTGTATCTTATATAGAAAACTCTATCTCGTGAGGTGTTTCTTTTTTCATTTACATTTTTTCTAAACTTCATTATTGCTATTAATGGGTATTAACATTTTCAAATGATTTTACAGCAACTTCTGAAATAAGTAGGTTTGCTTTTTGCTCTCTGTTTAAAAAAATGAATATCACTGATTGAGTTAACTTTGAATATTTAGTATAACTCCAGTAGAATATTTGACCATCTTGTACATGGACAACATTATCCTGGAACTAACTACAAACAGGCACTAAAATAAAAGAAGCTATAGTTCACCGTTCAAGAATACATGTGTCTTTAATTTGATTATATCGTATGTCCTATGAAAGCTAGTATTATGTAAGATGTATAATACATCTTGGTCAAGTTTCCCCCTCCCAGAAACACGGTTTATCATATATGAAAACACAAGTTCCACTTGCAAATATACTCTGATACAGGCACAACTAACACACATAATTATTGATAGTTAACCGTCAGCAATCGGCTAAGTAATAGTTTACACCTAAATTTCAATGCATGGATTCCTGGAATTCTGCAAATGTATTATTTGATTTTTAGAGTAAGACTTAATGATGTGATTAAATTAGCATTATAATCAGGAAGATTACTCTCGATTGACCACATAGACAGTAACTTATTTTTTTTTACCATTTATTTTATTGGAGTGGGTACCCTGGGATGGAACTTGAATGAATCGTGCTGAGATAAGTCAAAAAGAAATTCATTTATTTTATTACAAGTATACTTAGAGTTAAGAGAGAGGTAGCAGAAAAGTTAAATATAAATGGAGATTGTAAAAGATACTACTAACAAAGAAGAGGTATTGATTCTGAGTCTCAATATATAAATGAAGTACTGAAAGAGTAAGTAGGGAGGGTCTAGATGATGGGCTTATCCAGCATCAATTCACTGGCCTATCACTCCAGACACTGTAGGTTTACTCACTGGCACCACCTGAACTCAGAGCTGAACAGTGATCTGATCCATTTTCTCTCAGGTTCCTTTCTCTTTCTCACACAATAAAATAATTTTTAAAAGTAAAAAGAAAAATAATTACACCAGCAACTAGGACTGATAACAAATTGTGCAAACATAGCCTGTAATAAACTTCAGAGTCACTAAGCATATTATAATCATGCTATAAAGTAAAATCCTTAACCCAGTATTACTATAAATGAATACATAATCTGCAGTCATACTTCACATTTTAGATATATGTATGAATCAGAAGGACAGAGACAATAGTAATTGTTTAGAGAAGCATGTTTGTAATTGATATTAGATCAATAGTGATGAGCAGAATTGGCCAAATCAATGCATTTTGTTGAAGAAATTGTAGGTAAATATAAGGGTTGTAGGAGAAGTCAAGACAATTTTTTTTCTATGCAAAAATGTCTCATGACTTTTTTGTCAACCTATTATTATTAGGAGATGGAAGGCAGTGTGGTGTGAGGAAGATGTATCAGAAAAAAATTAGTAAGGTAAAAAACAAATCTCTGGAGTTTGGTTATATTTATAATCAGTGTGAAAATTTCTATAATATAGGTGTTATTGAACATATTTCTACGTTTACATGGAAGTTACTAATAGAAATAAAATTTTCATCAGAAAAGAATTTTTATCCTACTCCAGAAGTAGCCACAAGGGATATAAAAAGAAGATAAAAATATAGATGCATGTTAACTCTCTTTTCAGTCACCAGGTTCCAGGTGTCATCAGGATGCCGGCCAGACTTCCCTGGATTGAAGACCCCACCAATGTGTCCTGGAGCTCAGCTTCCCCAGAGACCCACCCTACTAGGGAAAGAGAGAGGCAGACTGGGAGTATGGACCGACCAGTCAACGCCCATGTTCAGCGGGGAAGCAATTACAGAAGCCAGACCTTCTACCTTCTGCAACCCACAGTGACCCTGGGTCCATGCTCCCAGAGGGATAGAGAATGGGAAAGCTATCGGGGGAGGGGGTGGGATATGGAGATTGGGCGGTGGGAATTGTGTGGGGTTGTACCCCTCCTACCCTATGGTTTTGTTAATTAATCCTTTCTTAAATAAAAAAGGAAAAAAAAAGAAGTAAAGGTAGAAAAGGAGATAGAAAAAAAGATCAGTTTTATAAAAAGTTACTAGTTTATCAAAATAGTGTTTGTGAACATATATATATAATAATCTTTACCATCCTGTCCTTCTGATGCTTCAGAAAATTTTTAAAAGATAATGCTTACAAGTTTTATATTTAAATTTTGAGTAAATCTGTATCTCCCTGAGGCTTCAGGCAAAATACTTTTATGTGGAATATAATGCTATTAATACGAAATAGAATCAGTTCAGACTACCAGCAATAAAAATATTTGTTCAAAGTCTTCTGCTAACCAATATAATAGACTTCACCTTTATACTAAATTTCTTACAAAATGCTTGCCAAATAGCAGGTATTACTTTGCCCAAATGTTTTTTTCCCAAACAAAATTTATTAACAGATATGATTCCCACCACAGGAATTACCAGGATTCTAGCTAAAAACAAAAACTTTAGCACATTTGTTGTTGTTGAAACCATTACACAGAAGCACACACATGCTACCAGCTGCTGCCTGTAGCTAAGTCATCTGTGTGTGCTTTTTGCGAGTGTATGTGTATAAAATCTTATTTGTTCTCCCTGAATTTATACTGTACTTTTCAAAGGAAATAAGTTCAATTAAAAGAAAGAACAAAGCACCTATTAAGATCACAAAATTTGAAAGTGGTAAGTTAAGGCAGACTACTTGAATCACCTTTCGATTTCAGAGAAATTGAAATATTTTCAATTGTCTTAAAAACCTGTTATTTTCTTATGAAAGAATTTTTTAAATATTTACTTATTCCTTTTTGTTGCCCTTGTTGTATTGTTGTAGTATTTATTGCTGTCATCATTGTTGGATAGGACAGAGAGAAATGGAGAGAGGAGGAATAGAGAGAGATAGAGACCTGCAGAGCTGCTTCAATGCCTGTGAAGGGACTCCCCTGCAGGTGGGGAGCTGGGGCTCAAACTGGGATTCTTATGCTGGTCCCTGTGTTTTGCACCACCTGCACTTAACCCAATGTGTCCACCTGACTCCCTAACAGCATGTTTTTTAAAAATATTTTTTATATTTATTTATTTTCCCTTTTGTTGCCCTTGTTGTTTTTTATTGTTGTAGTTGTTGTTGTTATGTCATCATTGTTAGATAGGACAGAGAGAAATGGAGAGAGGAGGGGAAGACAGAGGGGGAGAGAAAGAAAGACACCTGCAGACCTGCTTCACGGCTTGTGAAGCGACTCCCCTGCAGGTGGGGAACCAGGGGTTCGAACCGGGATCCTTATGCCGGCCCTTGTGCTTGGCGCCACCTGCGCTTAACCCGGTGCGCTACCGACCGGCTCCCAAGAATTTTAAGACATACTTTTTTGTTTAAATTCACATCACAAACATTTAATGGTGCTTATAAGAAGCATCATTAAATATATATAATTCATGATATACCTTCAAAGTTTTTGGGAGAAGGGCTTGACATTAGTTTTATACCAAAAATGTGCAAAATTTTTTACATACGAACACCTCTATCCTTAAATTCACAGAGAAAATAACTACATTCTTGAGAGGCAACAAAGTGTAATGAGGTGAAAATAAATTAGTACCTATTCACATTAATGTTTATAACACTTTGCTAAACCTTTCCAGATATTTTCCTATTCAACTTGTGCCTAGGAAATTTGCTAGAGTTAATGACCAATATCAAGGACCTAGAATTGTCCTTATAGAAAAAGAATGTGAATGACAGTAATTATTTCTTACAGCCATTTCCTCCATTTTAAACTCTGTAACAATTCTTATTAAATGAATTTTCTAAAGTATTAGAAGTGTCTTAGCAAGTTTCTTTTCAGAAATATGTCAAGAATGGGCAGGGGATGTGTGTGTGTGTGTGTGTGTGTGTGTGTGTGTGTGTGTGTGTGTGTGTTATAAATTCATGCTTTAGTGTTTTATTCTCCAGTAAAGGTCCCAATACCAGGATTAGTCAAATACATTTTTAATGTTCTTTCCCTCAGTTACTTTACACTTTTATTCATCGTGTGCTTTAGTTTCCATTCAGGGGAATCAACCATGTTATGTGTGTACTAGGTCCTTTAACTCAGATTTCTCTGAGCCTAGTCAGAAATGTGGTTTGTTATGTTTAATAACATCTGGGAATTGCATGTCAGTAAGTACAGTCACACTGGGGAAGGCTAGAGAAATGTGGACCTTGGATATTTTGCAGATTAAATAGTTTATTTCTTTTTGAAGAAAATGATAATATTACAAGGTCTGGGTATACACATATTACTTAAAATTATTTTAGATAAGTAAATATGGGAAAAGTATGATTCTACATCAAAGTCAGTATTTTTAACAAATCTATTAATCAATGATAAATTTGAAAATAGATTTTTGTGTTGTCCTTCAGATGTCATTATTATGCTTTCTATGATTCTAATATTTAATAGAAAGTCTAAGATAAAACTTATTTGCAATATGTGCTCTGAAGTAAAAGGAGAAAGATACTCATTCTGTATCTTTATGGATACAGGTCAGGGTCATGAATTTGAAGCCAAACTTGAGCTTGCTAAAGGCAAACATTCCCTGTCAAACACAAAAATTTCATACATTTGCAGAGGAAAAAAAAAAAAAGGCTCATTTTACTGCCACTCAGAGAGAGACACTTGCTACTGGAAAGCACAAATGCTTACAAGGTCAAGGTCAAGTCAGACATCTGCTGCTTTGCCTGGGGACATAGGCAAAACCAAGACTTGCACTCTGGGCAAACAAGATGGTTGCCTGGGGTCTTTAGTTCTTCCTCCTTCCTTGAAGAAAATTAGTAACAAATCACAACACTTCTGATAAATAAGTGGGAGGGGAGTTGCTGCTATGTAAATAGCTCGTCCTTTTGTTTTCCAAATTTAGTTTTAGCACTCACTGTTTCTTGCAAAACAAACTAGTTTGTAAGAAGATCACTGATAATTATCCTCTTTGTTAAACTGGTTTGTTAATTCCATTTGATCACTTCCTCTAAGGGCATATCTGGTACTTAGCTCTGTCTTTTTGCAGTTTGGTTCCAATGATATTGTTACAGAGCAAAATCAAACCACCATCCACTGCAAGGAAGCAAAAGATATTTATTCACGAATTGCAATCCGGGCCGAGTGGTGACTGATACTAGTCTACCAAGTTCGACCCTGAACAAGGCTCAAACCACACAATTTATAGGCATTCAGACTATACTCAGGGAGGGGAAACACATCACCTTATCAACCTACATCCAATAACATGCTATGGAAAACGCAAAATCCCGTCATTTCAAACCTAGCAAAAAGCGTGATCCACTCCAAGCAAAGCGCGGGCTAGTTTCAAACATTGCAAAGTCACACAACCAATAGAATCTAGCCAGGTAGGGGTCACCACATCTTTTTGTTCTCTGCTGGGACCACCCGGCCATCTGTTGTACCCATCTGGTCAACAGCATTCTTCAAACCCTGTGCAAAGGCCCTGATAAGGCTTGCCCCTATGCAGGGTCCTTCAAGCAACCTGCAAAACAACTGATGGCCTTTACTGATTAGGTCCTGTTTTTCAAGGGAGAAAGGGCAAGGAATTTTCCATCTCATACTACAAGCAACTTATACTAAAGGCACTTAACAAACAACTGCATAAAAAGGGAACTTCAAGGCTACTGCCTTTTACAGATACCTATTCCTTTGGGAGTGTGTTTTCATCCGCCCAGAGTTATCTCTGTGGCTCAATGCCTGTCCTATGAATCCACTGCTTCTGGTGGCCATCCTTTCCCCACTGGTGTTGTTGCTGGATAGGTCAGAGAGAAATTGAGAGGAGAGGGGGAGAGAAAGATAGACAATTGCAGACCTACTTCAAATCTTGTGAAATGACTCCCCTGCAGGTGGGTCGCCTGGGGCTTGAACCAGAATCCATATGCTGCCACCAGGTCCCTTTGGGAGTTTTTTCTAAGAGCTGGCAGATGATAATCTGCTTGTTGATAGCAATCAAGTGTCAAGAAGTTATTCCTTATGCTACTGCAACCTGCATGCTTTGGCTAAGTAAAATATTATATATCCTGTAAATAGGAGGCTCTTTAAAAACTACCTTGCTACAGTAACATTTCTCTCATTTAAGTGTCTGTAACAGAGAAAATTGGGTCTCCATAATGTTTACTTATATACTAAGTAGGATGTCACACATTAGGACATAAGTCAATTGTAAATAAATTTTATTAGAGGGAATCCAACATACAGTCACAAGCATACAATTCATTTAGTAAACAGGGATGGAGTATGAGCCAGTAAGTTTCTGGATATTGGAAACCTGGGTTTGGGGTGGGCAGAAGGCTACCAGGGCCCCTGATGACTTCCCCTTAGGAGGACCCAGAGGGGCTGTTGCCCTTGCTCAAGGGTCCTAAAGAAACCTTTTATTTGGCTGCTGACTTACTGAATCAATAGTGAAGTCTGAGCTCAGGTAAAGAAAGGACTGCAAAAGCTAGAAACGGACAAGAGACTGGTCACTTAATGATGGCCTTTTTAGCCAATACTGTGCTACCCCAGTCAGGGGATCCTTGAATTCCTAGATATGGTGGCCTAGAGCTCCAGTGGATTTCTCTCACCACCATCACTGGCTACTTTCCTCGGGAATATCAGCATAAGCCATCTTGTAAACCTCTCCATGATCTTGCTCTCATTGTAAAGGAGCAACACTAGCATTAAAGGAATAAGAGGGGGACAGCCTCTGTCCCCATTCTGAGAGTTTGCCATGTCTTAACAATGAATTGATAAGACAGCATGATTGTTCAGGTAAATTAAACTTTTATTGAAACCAAAACATTTTAGGGAAGGAGAGAAGAAAGAAGGGGACCTGCAACACTTACAGGCTAAATGATCACATGGTGGTGGGGTGGGGGCATATGGAGAGTAAGGGTAGAGAAAGACTTCAATGATGCTGTCTGAGGCAAAGAGAGAGGGAGTGCTCTGTTTCTGGGGTTATAAACTCACCCCACGCCCCCCCCCCCCCACACCTTTCAAGCCACATCAGGGAAAGTCTCACTCTCTGGAGGAAGACTGGTCCTGAAATAAGAGTAGCCTAGAATATTCCCAGCTGTGACCTTAGGCCTTGAACTCAAACTGACAGGGATTAGCAGGTTACAAAGGCTCCTGGGTTAGATCCAAGGGGAACAGTTAAATATATTCATATACTTTCTTCAAGTTTGGAAGCTACTCTCAACTCCAAACAAAGCCCTGCAGATAAAACAAAACAAAGAAATGAAAAATAGAAATAACAATAGTATATTCACATTTCTTTAATCTGTGAAATCTAGAAATATTTCCAAATATTTCCTATAATAATTCAGATTATAGGAATCAAGATGTATAAGGGATAAAAAGAAAAGTAGCAAACTTCTCTACTACGACTGAGAGCTATTTATGTTGAAGACAGACAGAAGTAGGAAATCACTTGCATTTAGGAATTTGTCTTTGAAATGACTGGCACAAGTCTGATAAAATATTCAAAACTTACACCAGGCTTGAAATAATGCAGTTACTAGATCGAATCCATGGAAACAATATCTAGAAAATTAACCTAAAAATACAGTTATATTATACAAAGTCCCATTGCTGGAGCTAAGGGAATAGTTACATGCTTAGAGGTGTGACTATGAACAACTTTAGAGACTAGAGAACTAGAAAATGAAATACAGAACTGAGAATCTGCTGTTATAAACATTTCAGGTTGGTTGATGCATTATTTTCATAAGGACTCACCACAGTCAGAGTATTGGGATAAAGGTATAAAGCATTTTGCTTTTTCGGATACCTACACTCAATGGCTTCCACAGAAATGCTAAGTTTTGTTTTATTATGTTTGTCACCACAAATAAAGAAAAGTCTTCTTCTGATTAGGGAGGTGGTGCAGAGAGTAGCGTATGAACAGGCAGGAGATGGCCTCTTCAATTCACTGTTCAATATGCCACAGTGATGCTTTGATTGTCCATTACTATCATTCTCATAAGATAAATATTTTTAAATGTTGAAAAAAGAATTTTCCTTCCCTGCTGATATGTTTTGTAACTACAAAAACAATAATAATTCAGTTTGAGTCTGTTTAGACTCAGGACAGTTGTAGTATAAGCCTGCATAGGTAGCTTTTAGACAATACTCATTATTAGTGTTATTATGAATTGTGACAGGAATACTTTTGCAATAAAATTAAGTTGATTTAAATGTTATTCGTGATACCAGTAACAGCACACTACACAGTTTCATAGTATTACCTGTAGGTTGTCTTTTTTTCGAAATGAAATATCAGCTGTTTCAATTTGAATTATATTATGGGAGCCTTCATTTAGTATCAGATTTAGTTCAGTTTGAAAGTGTTTAGACCATCTTTTTTTTTTTTTTTTTTTTTAAGAGAGAACATTCTTTACTGCAAAGAAGACAAACTCATTTAAAATGCCTTATTATTCTCTGAGTGTCACTGGGGCCAAGTGGTGTTCCATTCTTTTTGTGAAAGCGGTATGATATGGTTTCGTTCTTTGCTCTGAACTGTAAACCTTGCTTTTATTCCCACAGTGATGGCCACACTCCAATTACGGCGAAGCAAATGAATCCTGCATTATAATTGCCCATCTTTGTGAAACTGGGACACTGGTAATCCGTCAACTAAGGAAGAAATATAGAACTGACATTCTGAGTAGAAAAATAGGTCTTGATATGGAAGGAAAGAGCAAAGAACATCAGACAAAACACAACCCACCAAAGGCAGCATCCTACTGAGAGAAGTGGTGATCATTATGACAGTGGAATCCATCTATGTTGACCTCCCATCTCCACTAGATAGAGCTCATTTCCATAGTAGTCTTTTCTCACAGTCAGAGAATTACATATATTTAATCAACAAAGCAAAGACATGTTGGAAAATAACTGGGTGGAAAAAAAGACAAGGGAAAACAGAGCAATCACTAAAGAGTAAGACAGGAACATTGCTTTGCATGAGAAGAGAAATCTGTTTAAAAAAAGATGAGCAGTGTACTGTTGCAAAAGTTTTTATAATTCTATTCTCCAATTTGACCTATTGCAGTGCCAGAGAAGTAGGAAGAACCTGTCATTCCATTGCTAAACTGAGGAAGGTGGATTTCCTTTTCAGTAAAGGTCAGAGGAGTTGAATGATTCTCCACCTCCAGTTCACTATTTAATCATTTCACCATGCCTCCCCTTTGTGGGAGATAGACTCCAACAGTTGTCCTACTTTTAAGATTTTCATCTTTGAGTGTCCTCATTACTTATGCTGGTCAAATTTCCTACTCATACAATGTATTGTGACTTAACTTCATATTTAAATAATAACTACCAATGCATATAAATTAAGTAAGATTAGTTTAGTAGCTGATAGTTCCTGGCTTGCGAACACACATTTGAAGTTCTTTACTTTTATGTCTATTTCAGAAATATAGTTTTCTGAAGGGGAGAATATTAAGTCATTACTTACAGATTTAAAACACTGAAATGTTTTTTTATAATAATATTAAAGTTGTGTTATAGATTGGTTATCCAATTAAAGTCAGTATAGCTCAAAATAGAGTATTCTTGAAACTACTCTAACTTTATGGTCTGTATATTTAATTGCTAACATTGCTTTTTTTTATTTTGACTCCAAAATTATTTTGCAAAATATTGGATAAAATAAGTTTATGTCAGCTATCACTAATAACTAACTATAGTTTTGGAATCCCTACACAGAGCAATCAGGGAACAGGAAGAAGTAGGGGGAAAATGAATTGGAAGAGAAGAAGTTAACTTGTCACTATCCACAGATGACCTGATAGCATTCATAGGAAAGCCAAACAAATCGAGCGATTTCCTGGACATTTCTAGGAAGCATTGTAAAGTGGCAGGATATTAAACTAATACAAAAATCAGTGGGAATCCTCACTGCAAAGAGTAAAGAAGCAGCAGAAACAATTTGGTACCTAAGAATACATTTAACAAAACAACTTATAGATGGAAATTTTCAAGGCAATAGAAATCCACACTAAAAAATGGAGAGGGGGGTATGGTGGTTGAGTGCACATGTTCCAGTGCTCAAGGACCCAGGCTCGAGCCCCCAGTGGTCCCCTGCAGGGGGAAAAGCTTCAGGAGTGGTGAGGCAGGGCTGCAGGTGTCTCTCTATCTCTTTCCCTCTCTATCACCCCTTCCCTCTCAATTTCTGGCTGTTCCTATCCAATAAATAAATAAAGAATAAAAAAAAAAAAGAAATGGAGAGGTATCCCATACTCATGGACTTAAAAGAATTCAACATTAAAGTGACAGTTAATAAAAACAGGTAATACAGGGTTAAGCACATGTGGCTCAAAGAGCAAGGACCTGCATAAGGATCCTGGTTCGAGCCCCTGGCTCCCCACCTTCAGGGGAGTCACTTCACAGTCAGTGAAGCAGATCTGCAGGTGTCTATCTTTCTCTCCCCGTCTTCCCCTCCTCTCTCCATTTCTCTCTGTCCTATCCACCAACAACGACATCAATAACCACAACAATGTTAAACAAGGGCAACACAAGGGAAAAAAAAAACAAAAAAACAGGTAATACAATCTCTATCAATGTTCCACTAGAAAAAAAAATGAGCATATTCCTCTAAAGACTGATTTCTGAATATATTATTAAGATGTTAAATAAAGGAGGGTGTTTTTCCGTATTATTAAAATAAATTCAAAATTCTTATTAAAACATTTTATTTATTTTAAATAGAGAAATTGAGGTGGGGAGGGAGCTAGGAGACTCCTTCACCACTCATGACATCCCCCTCCCCCGCATCTGGGAACCCAAGGCTTGAACCTAGGTTCTTGAGGATCATTACAAGGACTCTCTTACAAGGAGCATCACCACAGCACCCTAGTTCATAACTGTGCAAGTATTTCCCTGGGAAAAGTTACCAAAATATTTTTGCTCTATGACATCACTTTTTCAGGGTGTTTTCTATTTTTTATAAGATTGCATTAGTTTGATAAATAGATATCAAAATGGATAGCTATTTAATACTTTAGGTGTAAGATTTACCAATGTTTGCTCAATGGAAAATGTGCAAAAGCAAACATGCCAAATAAATATTTATGGACTTTTTTGTGTGTTTGTATATTTATGTCTTCTGTATTTATACATTATACTTTTTTGAATTATTATTTTTATTTAGTTGGTAATATGTACATTTAACCTGGTGCCCCACCACCTATAATTGTATTTTGAATGTTAATTTAGGAATTTAACAAATACACAGGCTATACATGAGGTATAAGGGAAATAGTATAATTCCTATTCTTATTAATTTAATAAAGAGAACATTTTATAGTCCAATTTTCTCTCTACCACAACATCAAAAATATATGTTCTGCATCCTAGAAAAATATGTTGAGTATATCTTATTTGTTACACATAACCAAAAATATAGGGAAAAAATCTTAAAAGTACTATTTTCACAATCATCTAAAACCTTAAATTCATGCACAGAAAATATTTTCATTAATAAACATGCATTAAGAAATCTGATGAAATACAATAATATATAAGTTATTAAAATAAACATAATACTTTTTTGATACCAGATTTACTGTTGGAGTTCAGTGCCGGCACTACGAATCTACCACTCCAGGTGGCCATTTTTATTTTTATTGAATAAAACAGAGATATAGACATTCATATATCTCCTTCACTGCTTGTGAAGCATCCCCCCTGTTGGTGGGAGCAGGGGCTCAAAACTGGGTTCTTTGCAAGTCCTTGCACTCAGTACCATGTGCACTTAACCAGGTGTGCCACGGCCCAGCCCCCAACAGGATACTTTTAATATTTAATAATTGCATAATACTGTGCTTTGCTGATTTGTACATATATAAGTAAATTGTAAAGATTCAAATTTCAATCATGTAATAGGATACAGATGCTAATTGGTAAATAGATATTGCTTAGTGGGGAAAAAAGTACCTTAGGGGAATTAGAAACAGAGAGAGAGAGAGGAGCTAAACTCATTAACAGTATAATACTCTTGTGAACCAGGTAACTGCTCATTAATTAGGTAAAAACATAGTATCATGAACTAGACTTGAACCAAGAAGAATCAATACCGCAAAACTGCCTTCTACAATATGCCTTGACATTGAGAGACTAAATCACACCTCCAGTTCCCCATTAACTTAAGTCTGCTATTTCATTGTCACTTGTACTACCTTTACTCTCCCAGGATTGACCTCTCTCAGCAATGGTATCCCTGATCAACTAGGAACCTTCTGAAAACCTATCAACTCCTTGTGGAGAGTTTTAGTTAATACCTTACATCCTAAAATTATTGACCGCTTTTAACCCAAATCCTATTTAGTCTTCCCAATTACAGACTGCTGTAGTTCATTCTTGAGACCACCCACTCAAGGACTAACTTAAACCAAACTTGACAATTTTGAATTACATACTGTCAAAACTTTCTAAGGTGGCTCTTTCTTTAAACAATAAACTAAACTTTATCTATGAATAGACTGTGCTGGTGATATTTGAGGAGACAGGTTGCAATAGTATTAAGGAAAAATAAATACTTCTCTTCATCAAACAGTATTTTGTAGTCACAGTATCTTCTTATTCTTTTTTAGAAGTATTTTTATTATTGGGGTGAGAGAAGAAAAGAGACACCTGCAGCTCTGCTTCATCGCTCATGAAGCTTCCCCCCTGCAGGTGGGAAACCAGAGGCTTGAGCCTGAGTCCTAGCACGTTGTAATGTGTGTGCTTAACCAGGTGCATCACTGCCTGCCCACCCCCATAACTTCTTATTCTTATAATGTCAATATTGTGTTTTACTGAATGAACCCAGTTAATTGCTCATTTTACATACAATTGAAAGAAAAAGTCTAATAAATTAAGCTCTGTTGTATATTTATTGAATGAAATTAGTTTATATTCATTATTGCAGACATATAAGTACATATGAGGAATATTAATACATATTGTCTCATTATAATATTCAGGTACATTTCACCATGTTATTCATGGAAAATATTCATAAAGAGTTTATTAAGAGGTTATGTGACAAGGGGCCGGTTTGTGGCCCACCTGGTTAAGCGCACACATTACAGTACTCAAGGACCTGAGTTCGAGTCCCTGCAGGGGGAAAAGCTTTGCAAGTGGTGAAGCAGGGCTGCAGGTGTCTCTCTGGTCTCTCTCCCTCTCTATCACCTCCTTCCCTCTCGATTTCTGGCTGTCTGTATCCATAAATAAAGATAACAGAAAAATTTTAAAAAGAGGTTATGTGATAAAAAATGCTATCAAATATATAAAGCCTAGGACAAACAATGGTTGGGGTGTGTTATTTCATACAAAGTGGTCTGGAAATATCTCTCCATCACATTAGTTCTTATTTAGGACTTCAGCTAAAGAAACAATTCACGTGCAAACCTAGTGAAGAATTTCTGAGGTGAAATACAAACATCAAGTCAGAAGTATGTTGAGAGATTCAATTAGGACCCTGCACTAAGAATGGGTTCTACAAGGAGAGTGGTAAGATATGAATATGACATCAGAAGACAGTGAGTGGTAATTTTGGTTAATTATTGTAAGTGGCTAAATTTTTCCGTTGTAAATGGCCTTGAGAGTAAAGCAAAATAGGATGGTGTAAGGGCAAAAGTAAATGAACAATCAAGAGACTACTGCACTAGTCTATGTAAAAGATAATGGTGATGTTTTCTGATGTACACTGTGAAGCTAGAAGTGATGGCAGTTGCCAATCGTAACACAGATCTGATTGACCTATAAAAACAACAAATGACTCCTGATGTGGCTTGATTTACTACTCACTGGGATGGGAATCCTACTAGAAGAACTACTTTGGGATTGGGAAAACATGACTTTAAGTTTAGGATGTGTTAGATTTAAGCTACTACAGCTTAGATTTTGACTAAGGGTCACCATAAAGATGGTTTTTAAAGATCATATGTGACTATAATCAGTAATAGAGGAAGTCTGACAGAGAAGGCTGTCTAATTCAAACCCTGGAATGTGAAGAGACTAAAAGAAATCAACAAATGGAAACAATATATTTAAAACATCCAAGTAAGTGTACAAAGAATTAAGAAACAAGAAAGGAGGGCAGTGAAAAGAAGAAAATGTGTCCCCCAAAAGGAATAGCAACTATATCCAGTGAGACCACAATGAATATTAGCCACTGGAAACAGGAAGTTAGAATGAGGAAGTCGGGCAGGTTAAGTGCATATGACGTGAAGTACAAGGACCAGAGTAATGATCCCAGTTCGAGGCCCTGGCTCCCCACCTACAAGGAGGTCACTTCACAAGACGTGAAGCAGGCCTACAGGTCTATATTTTTCCCCTACTTTGTCTCCCCTTGTTAAAGTTCGGGGGCTCCAGCTGGCCGGGCTAGCTTCGCAGCGGTAGACAGAGATGACCAGACACACGGCTGGGCTGAGAAGCTGCAGTTTAATCTTTATTCACGAACGGGCAAATCACCACACCATGTGCTTCCCCATCACTCTCCCCTCTGTGGCTGCTGCTGGAACTCTGGACATCCTTAGCATAGGGGGCGGGGAGAAAGCGGGGCGTGAAACTAGCAAGGGCCAAACCAGTTCTCTCAGAGGTCGGGGGGAAGGGGAGCAAACCAATATGAAGCATACCAACACTCCTCTACTGTCCTATCTAACAACAGCAACAACAACGACAACAACAATAACCACAACAACAAGGGTAACAACAAATGCAACCAAATGGGAACAGTGGCCTCCAAGAGTAGGGATTCGTAGTGCAGGTACAGAGCCCCAGCGATAACTCTGGGGGCAAAAAAAATAAAAAAAGAAAAGAAAAGAAAGTTAGAATGAGATTCACTACATAAATGAGTGATTATTCTTAGTGAAAATTCCTCTTAGAAACATGGAAAACCAAAATAGAATATAAACATACTCTTGTGGCCCTGGTCCAGGAGGTGGTGCAGTAGATAAAGCATTAGATTCTCAAGCACGAAGTCCTGTGTTCAATCCCTAGCTGCACATGTACCAGGCTGATGTCTGGTTCTTTCTCTCTCCTCCTAATTTCCTCATTAATAAATAAAATCTTAAAAAAAAAGAGAAATGGGGAGTCGGGCTGTAGTGCAGCGGGTTAAGCGTAGGTGGCGCAAAGCACAAGGACCGGCATAAGGATCCCGGTTCGAACCCCGGCTCCCCACCTGCAGGGGAGTCGCTTCACAGGCGGTGAAGCAGGTCTGCAGGTGTCTATCTTTCTCTCCTCCTCTCTGTCTTCCCCTCCTCTCTCCATTTCTCTCTGTCCTATCCAACAATGACAACAACAGTAATAACTACAACAATAAAACAACAAGGGCAACAAAAAGGGAATAAATAAATAAAATAAAATATTAAAAAAAAAAGAGAAATGTCTAAAGTATACCCCGTAGCAGAATTAAGTGGGGGATCTCATTTAATTGCTTTTCTCCAAGTAGAAGAAATGGAAATGGTGATATAAAGGAGAGGTGGGAAGAAATAGTTGACAGTAACAATGACAATGGTGATATAAAGGAGAGGTGGGAAGAAATAGCTGACAGTGACAGTGGGAAAAGAATATTAAAATGGAAAGAACAGCAATATTAGAGTGCTTCATTACTGTAGATATGCATGTATGTATGAGGAATGCTATATTTATTTTAGTGTAATATTCAGATAAATTGAAAGAATGTTATTTTTTAAATATTTTATTTATGTATGACTTTTGTTGCCCTTGTTGTTTTATTATTGTAATTATTATTGTTGTTGTTATTGATGTCATCGTTGCTGGATAGGACAGAGAGAAATGGAGAGAGGAGGGAAAGACAGAGAGGGGGAGAGAAAGATAGACACCCGCAGACCTGCTTCACCACCTGTGAAGCAACTTTCCTGCAGGTGGAGAGCCAGGGGCTCGAACCAGAATCCTTATGTGGGTCCTTGCGCTTTGCGCCACTTTGCTACCACGTGACTCCCTGCAAAATGTTATTTAAGGCAACTATTATGAATAAAGAGGCTATTATCAGGCTATGTGATGAAAAGTAGTCTGAAAAACAGAAAATCTAGGGAAAACTATGGCTAGTCTGTGTGTTTCACACAGAGGGGCCTGGAGAGAACTCTGCAGTGCACTAGTGCTGAGACAGGACTTCAGCTGAACAAAGAATTCATGTGGAAACCCAGTGAAGAATTTTTGAGGCAAGATTTCAAACAGAAATCTTAGAAGAAAATTATTTTATGTACTCCAATGCACAAGTTAAAAAATATATTATAAAGGTTAGAAAAAGAAGGAAACACTGGTACAGCTTAAAAATTAAACTTACAAAGATATAAAAGTAATTCTATTTAAAAAAGTATACTTTGACATTATAGAAATGTATATGAAATTCACATTTTATATGGCAAGTTTATTGTCTATTTTTTATTTTGAAATGTGTCTGAGGGCTCAGTTTAGGCTCATGTAGTAGACACAGAGTTGAAGCAAAATACAGCAGCATTAAAACTTGGTGAGAAAGATATGCTTTTTTTTTTTTTTCTGGTTGTTGTTTAAATGTTCCTAAGCAAAAAGTATAGTCCAAAGTTTCCCAAATCATTCTACCTAGGAAACCAAAGATGAGGAATTTGGTAAGGTCATGGAATGGGAGGAACAAAAGGAAATCCACCATCAGACAGCTTAATCAAATTCCCCGTGTTCTCAGCAGCCAGGAGCAGACTGTTAGCAGTGAAGTGAGTTGATTACAAATACCAGTGCAAATGAAGTGCAAAATAAAGAGCCAAAAATTAGAAAATAGCAAAATGAAGTACCTTGGATAGGAGGTGGCAAGCCCATTTTTTTTTTAGATTTTTATTAAATTTATTTATAAAGTAAAAATATCAACAAAACCATAGGATAAGAGGGGTAAAATTCCACACATTTCCCACCACCAGAGTTCCATATCCCATCCCCTCCACTGGAAGCTTTGTTATTCTTTATCGCTCTGGGAGTATGGACCCAGAATCATTATGGGGTGTAGAAGGTGGATGGTCTGGGAAGAAGCTTTAAAATTGGACTTGTGTCATTGATGATGGTTATAAAACTTAGATAGAAAAGAGTTCTGCCAATACTTTCCTCTAAGTATTTTATAATTTCTGGTATAACATCCAAGTCCTTGATGCACTTGGAGTTTTCTTTTGTGTGTGGTGAAATGTAATGGCACTGTTTCATTTTTATGCATGTTTCAACTCTATTTTCTCAACACGACTTATTAAAGAGACATCTGAGTGGAACCATCTGGTAGCTGCTTTTCATCCCTTACATAGTTAAACACAATCACCTCAAGTTCCATCTATTTTGTCCTTTCTGATTGAAAGTCGTGTCCCATGGAATATACATCCCTTATCTTCTTTAGCCAGCCGTCTGTTTATGGTCACTTGGCTGCTTCACACTTCAGCTATTGTGAATAATGCAGCTATCAACAGAAGGGTCTATGTGTCCCTTCAAATTAGTGCTTGAGTGTCCACAGGATAAATGCCTAAGAGTGGTATTGCTGGATGATAAGGGGATTTCATTTTTATTTGTTTAAGGGCTGTCCATACAGTCTTCCAAAGGGGCTGCACGAGTTGGCATTCCAAGTAGCAGGGAAGCAGAGTCCTCTTTTTTCCACAACTTGTCCAACACCTGCCATTTCCCGTTCTGTTGATGTAAGCCATTCTCTGGGGTGTGAGATGCTATGAGTTCTATATTCATGACATTAAATTCTTACTACAGACCCATAATAATATAAAACAAAACAGAAATTGCTCTTTTTAAATTATAGGATGTAAGAAATTTCAAGCCACCTCTCCCCTTTTTTAGCAACGAAATGTATGAGATTCCTTGTGCTTTATTATAAATTAAAGTTTTTGTAAACATAAAGAACAGAAGACTTACAATCATTAAAACAAAATAAAACAAAGTGTCACTAGAATGTACAGAATTAAAAGAGTGTGGAACTATACAGTGAAGATACTCTGGTCATTTCTGGTCATTCACTTGGAAAATTATGGCAAACTGCCTCTTATGCCAACTACAAGCAATACAAATTATGACAGTTATCAATATAATACATAGATTTAAGTAAAGAGAGAATATGCCCATAAACTACATAGAGGTCAAGTGACAGCTGTTACTAGTTTACAAGTGGTTGGGCACTAGATGTGAATTTGGAGAGATAGTTAAATGGCAGAAAACATCACTGATGCAGATTGTGGATGAAAATAAAGGAAGTGTCTAGGGAATCATCCTAACACAAAATGCATGTTGACTCCATAAATCGAAGTATAGACGGGAATTTTTTTTCTCTACATTTAGCTCACATCTCTTTAATGAGAAATGCTAACATTAGACTGGTAGCATTCCCAGTTATCAATAAACATTTTCTATTAATACAAGGTTAGGAAACAGAATGCTGAGTATGTCACTGACAGAAACTCAGTCATTGCTTTTATGAATATTACTAAAAACCTCATCCTCAGAGTAAACTGTCCAGTATGGATATGGTTTTATATTCTAGTGTGTGAGTATAAGTAAAACAAGTGCTTTGGTGAGTAAGAACCCTTAGAATTAGAGATTATAGGGAGTTGGGCACATTATAGGGAGTAGCACATCGGGCTAAGTGCACATGGCACAAAGTGCAAGGACTGGTGTAAGGATCCCGGAACGAGCCCCCACCTGCAGGGGAGTTACTTCAAAGGCTGTGAAGCAGGTCTACAGGTGTCTAGGTGTCTATCTTTCTCTCCCCCTCTGTCTTCCCCCCCCCCTATTTCTCTCTGTCCTATCCAACAACAATGACATCAACAACAACAATAACTACAACAATAAAACAAGGGCAACAAAAAGGAATAAATAAATAATTATTGTTGTTATTGGGAGTGTGGATTGACCTGCCAACGCCCATCTATGTTCAGCAGGGAAGCAATTGCAGAAGTCAGACCGTCTACCTTCTACACCCCATAATGACCTTGGGTGTTAGAGAGTGGGTCCACTGCCTGGGAAGTCCAGGATGTTGTTTTCTTTTTTTCTTTTTTTTAATTTTATTTAATTTAATTAATTTTTTTATTCCCTTTTGTTGCCCTTGTTGTTTTATTGTTGTAGTTATTATTGTTGTTGTTGTTGGATAGGACAGAGAGAAATGGAGAGAGGAGGGGAAGACAGAGAGGAGGAGAGAAAGATAGACACCTGCAGACCTGCTTCACCGCTTGTGAAGCGACTCCCCTGCAGGTGGGGAGCCGGGGTTCGAACCGGGATCCTTATGCCGGTCCTTGTGCTTTGCGCCACCTGAGCTAAACCCGCTGCGCTACAGCCCGACTCCCAGGATGTTGTTTTCATGAGGTCTGAGTGAGTTGACCCCAGGCTCTCCTCCCTCTGGAGACAATGGCAGGATCCCCCAACCTCGTGAACTAATTAATGGTGGATGACTTCTCTGGATGGGGGCTAATTTTCTGCACATGCCCCTCCTCTTCCCTTAAAACAAAGGCCATGAATTACTGTACATTGTGTATGGCCAAACTTGAAAGCCACTGCAAACATCCTGTTACTCAACTGCCCCCCTCCCCTGAAGGGCCTGTAATTTACTCCCTGGGAAAATTGCATTGTGAGCTTGTGGTCAAACCTTGCATGGTTGTGATCAAATGGTTTTTAGGTCAAAATGTGACTATGCATTGTGTTGCTTTGTGTTTGGGTTAATGATTACCTTAACCTCCCTGTGCAATGGGTATATCTACTTGCTTTCTCTCTCAATAAATGAGTCACCCACTTCTCTGAAGCCTCTCCCAGAGCTAGATGAGTCTGTTGTGATTCTTGCCTCTCTGCACATGTTCCCTGTTGGTATCTTCTAATTCTGCTTTTAAAAACCCCTTCTGTTTCATTTGGTTTAAATCCCCCCTGCTTAACACTGCATTCTATTTACATAACCACTGCTGTCTATTTACATAAATCACTTTTATATTTACATAAAGCACCACCATCCCTCCAGGGCATTGGTGGTTTAGTGGTAGAATTCTCACCTGCTCCACCCCCTCTCCTTGTCACACCCTGATCCTCTCCTTGTCACACCCTCATTTTCACCAGTCACTTTTCTCTTCACCCTCTCTGCATCACATCCTGTTCACACCCTACTTGGGAAGTATATATAAAGACAACATTGTTCGTTTTAGTTATTTGTTAGTTTAGCTTAGCTTGGTATAGACTGCACTGGGTCCTGCATGAATAAAGAGATACTGCCTACAACCCAGCCATGAGTCCCTGTTCGTCTGTTTCCCGCCCGTGAAGCCAGCCCGGCGAAAACAACAGTTCCCCATCCCCACCCAACCCCACCCCACCCCAACATGCAGAACCACCTCAGGACTCTCAGGGGGCCGCCCTTCATTGGCCAGGGTGGCGAGAGACCCAGAGTGAGAGCCTGCGCCTGGGTCCATACTCCCAGAGTGTTAAAGAACAGGAAAGATATATTTATACATCTTTCCCATATTTGGGAGCTACTATTTTCCCTTACCCAGTTTTCTAGCCCTTTTTCCAGCCATGACATCTCCCTAGGCAATAACTTGGGCCCACCTGCATATCAGATGTCAGGCTCAGGAAAAAAACTAGTAAAGTCATGGGCCCTTTGGCCTATACATAAAAGAGACCTACTAGCTATCTTCAAAACGGACACCCCCAAATCTTCATCTGCAATATTGGAGCCTTTAGGTTCATGATTAGTCAATAATTTGTTTGGCTTAATTTGTTAACTCTCTTTTCAGCCACCAGGTTCCAGATGCT
The DNA here is from genome assembly GCF_950295315.1 of Erinaceus europaeus. Classification (NCBI taxonomy): domain Eukaryota; kingdom Metazoa; phylum Chordata; class Mammalia; order Eulipotyphla; family Erinaceidae; genus Erinaceus; species Erinaceus europaeus. The sequence continues at coordinate 9,611,864 of NC_080180.1, read as the reverse complement.
ACCATGATGCCAACCAGATATTACTGGGCAGATGACCCCACCAATGTGTCCTGGAGCCCTGCTTCCCCAGAAACCCACCCCACTAGGGAAAGAGACACACAGACTGGGAGTATAGATCAATCTGTCAACACCCATGTTCAGTGAGGAAGAAACTACAGAAGCCAGACCTCCCACCTTCCACACCTCATAATGATTATGGATCCATACTCCCAGAGGGTTAAAGAATAGGAAAGCTATCAAGGGAGGGGATTGAATATGGAATTCTGGCGGTGGAACTTTTATGGAATTGTACCCCTCTTATCCTATGGTCTTGTCAATACTTCCATTTTATAAATAAATAAATAACAATAAAAAATTCTGATAATTTATCATATATTAACATACATCATTTTATAAGCTTGCTTATGTAAGATTTTAATGTTTTGCTTGTTTGCTTTGATATTTTACAAATTATAATGCTTAACTTTCATCTTACCTTCCTCAGATCTTTAAGAGCAAATAAAAAAGAGGTGAGGAGTGAAAGATTTACCCAACTGCGTGATGGACTTAAATAAACCTTAGGAACTCTATCAAGTATTTGTTCTTTCTGGCTGGACAGACTGGTAAATCAGACACAAACTCCAATGGCCAGTTTTAGAGCTCTACTTATTCAGTCTTGTCATTCGAAAGCTGAGTTTTATTTCTAGGCCAGCAGTATCATTAATACTTGAAAGTCAATTAAATACTTCAGGAGAAAGCCTTAATGTAACGCAGGAGAACATTTCAATATGAACAGTTGTATATAATCCATAGTAACATGATGCACAAGTTTCATAGGAGAGCAATTCAGAGTTTTTCCATAATTCTGAATTACAGTGAAAGAGTGATATGTGATGTCATTTCTCATATGTCATTTTACCATTTCCCCAAATTAATACCATATATCCAGAGTAACTTTTTTTTTAAATTTGCAAAGTGATATTGTTAGGACACAGGAAAAACTACTAATCAAAGAAGATATATGCTATTCAAATTTTAAGCAGTAAAGTTGAGTTTTGGGTAAGAGAGCTGATGTGATAGTTACACTTGACTTTAGAAACAAATACAATATTGCAGAACACCTGTCCAATCAATCAGTCAGTCAATCAATGTACAAAATAGTGTCTTGGGCCCATAAATCCTCCAACAACAACAACAACAACAACTAGTCAAATCTGCAGAAAATCAGACACTGGCTGTGACAGACATAAGTGTCAAAATAAGACAACCTTTGTAGAGGAGGTGAGGGAGAACTCTACTGTCACCTACACAATATCTTAACAAGTTTATCTCCAAACTCTGAAGAGACAACTTTTTCAAGTGCACAATTCTCAGACCAGACAAGCAAGTATGTGGCCTGACTTTCAGCGCTGTCAAGTAATTTGTAATGTATGCCTAGTTCCTTAGGACTGCTATCACAAAATATCACTGGGAAGCTTAAACAACATAAGTTTTTAATTTTTTAAAAATATTTTTTATGTATTCATTATTGAATAGAGACATCGAGGAGTTGAGAGGGGATGAGGAGGTAGAGAGTGAGAAAGACATCTGCAGCCCTGCTTCACCACTTGTGCACCTTTCCCCATGCAGGTGGGGACCAGAGGTTTGAACCTGGGTCCTTGCACACTATAATTTGAGCACTTAACCAGGTGCGCCACTGCCTGGCCCCCAGACTGACTGGAAATTCAAGATCAAAGTGTAGATTGGATAGGTTGGTCGCAGAGTACTCTTCTTCACTTGGAGACCTTGGTCCTTTGCTTATAGTCTCCACTTCATTGGCCCCTGACTCCCTTTTTCTTAAAGGATACCAGTCAGAATGGTTTTATAGCCACCCAGATGGCCTCATTTTAACTTATCTGCCTCTTTAAAGACCTTGTTTTCATAGACAGGCACAAGCTGCAGTGCTAGGCTTGGGGAGACACGTTTCCATTGATAGTACTGAACAAGCAAGGGCAGAGAAGACGATGATTGGATAGTCCTGTGTTAACATCAATTAAATACAGAACGTGACTTTTTTTTCTTATAGTTATATTTGAGCTTTGGATTCAATGTGTAATTTGCTAAAAAATAAATAATCTGGATAGTCCTGTGTTAACATGCATTAAATACAGTACGTGACTCATTTTTTTTTCTTATAGTTTATATTTGAACTTACTTTGGATTCAATATGTAATTTACTAAAAAATAACAAATGGTAATATTAGAAAATTTAGGAAACTCAAGCATTTTATAAAGCATGACAAAAATTCATTTATTTGCTCACTAAAACTTTTAAAATGAATAGTTTCAGTCTTATGCTTTGTATATTATTTATGCTATACTGAAATTACTTTGGGGGTACACTTTCCATTTTATTATTAATTTACTGAATGTTTAATACGTATTCTAAGTGATGATTAATTTTAATTTTACGTGCAAAACTGACTAAGCATCATCATCTAGTTTTTAATCAAACAACCATTTAGATGTGGTTGTGTAAGTATTTTTAAAATGTGGACATGGTTGATGGCCATCATTTAATCAGTTCTATAGGTACTGAGAGAAAAGCACATGATGGAATTCTGCCTCCAGATAGCTCTTGGTCTTCACATTTAATATCAAGTTGGCCATTATTCTCCAATCTGCTGGCCTGCCAGCACTACAGGTTTATAACTTTGGAATACATTAAATACTTGAACATAAGAAATTTGAAATGGGGACTGGGAGGAGATGCACCAGGTTGAGTACACACATTATCATGCTCAGAGATCTGGGTTGAGGGCCCCAGCCTCTATCTAGAGAAGGAAAGTTTGAGGAGTAATGAAGCAAAGCTGCAAGAATCTCTCTTCCTCTCTCCCTCTCTCCCTCTCTTCCTACCCTTTCCCCACCAAATGAAAATAGATGAGTAAATAAATATTTTTTAAAAAGATATTTGAAACTGTAAAACTTCAGGAAAGCAACATTTGGAAAATGTTGCTTGGCAATACTACTGCAATTTTTTTTTAATGTGAAATAAATTACAATCATGATCTCAAGGGGAGTGTTTGCATTCCCATGTTGATTACTACATTATTCACAACAACCAAAATATCAGGAAGAGATTAAGCAATGTGATATGTAATGCAGTTAACACAGAATGATGCTTAGCACTGGCTGGGGACCTGGGGTATAGGGTCATGGGAGATGCTGAGATAAGGCTACAAAATGTTAGCTAGGAAGGATGAATGATTTCTGAAGCTCTAATGGATAGCATGGTGACTACAGTGAATAATCCTGTAGAGAGGCTGGGGGCATGGATCCACCTGCCCATGCTCATGTCCAGTGGAGAAGCAATGACAGAAGCCAGAACTCCTATCTCCTGCACCCCATAAAGAATTTTTGGCCCACACTCGCAGTAGGGGAGAAATGATAGGGGGAAGATGACCACAGGGCTCTGAGCTCCAACTCCATCAAGAACTGCAGAGAAAAGAGGAATAAAGGAAGGACATTTGGAAGTAGTAACAGGTGTTGGTGTGACTTAGAAAGAAAGAGAAGAAGATGGGACCACGGGTGAAAAACTGGGCAAATATATACAAATATAGACAGATAGTCGTAGAAATAGGAGTTAATCCATATCTACAACCTTAGGAGAACTGTTAATTTCCAGTGGAGGAAATGGGGATACAGAACTCTGGTCTTGGAAACAGTACTAGAGGAATTATACCCCTGTTATCTTATAATTTTGTAAACCAATATTAAGTCACTAATAAAATTAAAATATAAAAATATAATCTTGTACAGTATTTGCAAATTTTTTAGAAGAGTAAATTTTAATTCTTTAACATAAAAAAGAAAATGAAGGGAGTCGGGCGGTAGCGCAACAGGTTAAGTGCATGTGGCGCAAAGCACTAGGACCGGCATAAGGATCCCGGTTCGAGCCCCCGGCTCCCCACCTGCAGGGGAGTCGCTTCACAGGCGGTGAAGCAGGTCTGCAGGTGTCTCCTTCTCTCTCCCTGTCTTTCCCTCCTCTCTCCATTTCTCTCTGTCCTATCCAACAATGATGACATCAATAACAGCAACAATAAAAAAGGTAACAAAAGGGAAAATAAATAATAAATAAATAAAATGAAAAATGTCAGGTATATATACATATATATGTGTGTGTATATATATATATATATATATATATATATATATATATATATATATATATATATAAAATGCAACAAAATGTAATTTGTGTCCTAGGGCAATGTTTTCACACTTACACATTACTTAAAGTGTCAATTATACTTCAAGATGTACATTTGTTCTAATTAACCTTAAGAAATCTAAATACCTCATCAAATATATTAATCGTTAACATAAAATGATTTGCATGAACTTATATGTAAATAATATAAAAAACAATTTGCAAAGAGTGTTGTCTTGATGTTATTAAGAATCTTGATATTTGACATGATTTCGCAAGGACTTCACAATAAAATTGATTAAAGAGATTAAAATTAATGTTATATTTTTTGATGTTCACTTTATGATCCATTCCAAATTTTTTTTTTCCTCCAGGGTTATTGCTGGGCTCGGTGCCTGCACCATGAATCCACCGCTCCTGGAGGCCATTTTCCCCCCTTTTTGTTGCCCTTGTTGGTGTAGCCTCGTTGTGGTTATTATTATTGCCATTGTTGATGTTGTTCATTATTGGATAGGACAGAGAGAAATGGAGAGAGGAGGGGAAGACAGAGAGGGGAGAGAAAGATAGACACCTGCAGACCTGCTTCACCGCCTGTGAAGTGACTCCCCTGCAGGTGGGGAGCCAGGGGCTCGAACCGGGATCCTTACGCCCGTCCCTGCGCTTTGAGCCACGTGCACTTAACCCACTGTGCCACCGCTGCCCCCCCATTCCAAATTTTAAGTGTTTAAGTCCCTATCTTCTTTAGTGAAATAACATTTTTTTATGTTTCTTACTATTCTTTTTAATATTGATATGCTCTTATTAGGAAGATAATATAAAATTACATTTACTGATTATGGATGATGTCCTCCAAGGGTACTGAAACTATCTGGAGGTATTTTGATAGTCACAACTGGAGGATTGCCACTAGAATCCAATACGTTAAGCTCGGTGGTTCTAATGAACAGCCTGCAATGAACAAAGCAGTATGTCAACACAAGTACACGCACACATATACAAAGACAAAAGACAACCACCATTATCAACAATAGTCACAGCACAAATATTATCGGAGACAAAATATCAATAGTACAAATTGAAAAATTCAGTACTTGAACGTATAGACTGGCTTTGAAATACATAGTTTTAGAGAATGGACAAGGTCTGTAATGCATTACCCACTGTCTGCAATTTCCTTTTACATATAATGTTTTGTGAAGCATTTTAAGTTGCTCTCAGTATGTGTAATGCAGTAGCTCACATCTGTGAATAATCTATACTGCTAATTAGGTTTCTTTGACCAGCCCGTACTTTAATTATCTGTGCACTTAATAACTGAATCAAAGGTTTGACAATTTCATGTCATGGAACTATGCTTCTAATTCCAGGTGACAAATCAGAAATTATTTATATACTATTTTTCTCTCATAGGTAGATTTTAAGCTTGGATCATTACTTTCCCCAACCAGAACACATCTTGGCTTTTTCATGCATCTCTAATGAAGACAATTAAAACAACTTGATATACATTATACGGACAGGATCTCTTTTTAATTGTTGATTGTTTGCTTTCATAGTGATCTGTTAGATTAAATGAGCCTTGAAGTTAAAGAGCATCTTGAGTTCTGTTCTTAATTTATCATTTCAGGTGGTCCTGATTGCTATTACGGGTTCAACTGAGTAGCTGAAAGATGGGTGATATTCAACAAACACATTATAAATAGCAAGAATATGTCAAGTAACTTCAGAGAAAGGTTTTCAATATCAAGAGACACATTTGGTCTTAGGACACATAAAAATAAAGTAGCTAAAAACCCATAATCTTCTATCTTTTAAAATTCATTCATGCTAATATCTTTAAGATTTTATTTCCTCAATAATAAAAACTGCTGAAATGTCTCAATAGAATAATCATATAAACTAGTTATATTTTAAAAATAAACAGTAAAAAGAAGAGGAAGAAGAAGAAGGAGGAGAAGGAGGAGGAGGAGGCGGAGGCGGAGAAGAAAAACACTAAGAGGCAACCAACATAGTCCCCAGTAGAAATAATTGTTAAGTAACAGTGCAGAACATGGCACGTCAGATATGACAATCTTAAACTAAAGAGTCAGCTAAGGTTATAGATGACAAATCTTAAAAGGAGAGTCATCTTTACATGTCATACATCAGACAAAAGGTCAATAATAAAATATATATAAAAAGCTTGCAAACTCAAAATCCACAACAAATGACCCTGTCCAAAAGTGGGGAGAATATTATGTAAACTCTTCTCCAAAGAACTCCAAAGGGCTGACATATAAAAAAGATACTTAAAGTTACTTATTATCAGAGAGATGCAAATGAAGACAAGAGTGAAATGCCACTTTACTCCTTTGAGGATCCCATACCTCGGAAAGGATGGTAACGTAACACTGTTAATGAAATTGACTGGAGTGGGGTGGAGGGTAGGTAGCATAATGGTTATGCAAACATTCTCATGCCTGAGGCTCTAAAGTCCCAGGTGCAATTCCCTGCAACACCATAAGCCAGATCTGAACAGCGTTCTGGTTAAAAAAAAAAAAAAAAGAAGAGAAAAGAAAAGAAAAAAAGAAATGACTGGAGTGAGGGTGCAAATTAGTCCAATCTTTGTGGAGAGCAATCTGGAGAACACTCAGAATGATAAAAATGAACCTTCTCAATGACCCAGCAACTTCTCTCCTGGGGATTTATGTAAAGGAAACAAACATATCCATCCAAGGATGTTTATGTACACCTGTGTTAATAACAGAACAGTTTATAAGAGCCCAAATTTGAAAGCAACCCAATTGTTCAATAACAAATGAGTGGCTCAGAAATTTGTAGTGTCTGTATACAACGGAGTACTACTTCATTATTAAGAATGATGAAATTGGGGCCAGGTAGCACAACAGGTTAAGCACATGTGGCGCAAAGCGCAAGGACCAGTGTAAGAAGGATCCCAGTTTGAGACTCTGGCTCCCCACTTGCAGTGGAGTCACTTCACAAGTGGTGAAGCAGGTCTGCAGAGGTCTATCTTCCTCTCCCCCCCCCCCAGTCTTCCCCTCCTCTCTCAATTTCTGTTATATCCAAAAAGCAACAAGGGGTACAAACATGGCAAAAACAGCCTTCGCGAGCAGTGGATTCATAGTGCAGGCACCACCGAGCCTGAGATAATCCTGAAGGAAAAAAAAAAAAAAATCTTTCGCCTCATCTTGAATGGAGGTTGAAGGGATCATGTGAAGTGTGATTGAGTCCAAAAGAGAAAGCTGAATATGAGATGATTTCATTCATGAGAGGAATTTAAGAAGCAAGAGCAGAAAGGGAAAAGACAAAGTAAAACCTGGATAGAGATTGGTGTATCACACCAGAACAAAGGACTCTGGGAAATGAGTGCAGGAAGGGGACTAGGCAGAGGGGGAAGGGGGGCTTTGGGGTCAGGGCTCATGATGGTGGAAAAGGAAGTAAGCTGGGCGTTTGAGTTGCAGACACCTATCAGGATGAGATGATAAATTGTTTCCATGTGTTAATGACAGTACTGTAAACCATAACACCCTCCCTAATAAAATTTAAAAATGTAAATGAGTTATCCAGAAAATATCTTAAAATCCTTCACTTGGTATGTTTAATAATGGTTCTTTCTGAAAGCACTCTGAAACAAAACCCTAAGTTCTAACTCAGGGCATCATTTAACTACATTAAGTCAGTGGGTTATTTTGATTAAGTCAATGAGCTATTTTCCCGATTTGCTTCCGCTTTAAAAGATTTCAGAAGTATCCCTGGTTTGGAAAATGATTATAAAATATTAAAATTCATAATTATATAATGAGCAAAGCTTAAAAATTTTAAGTAATGAAATCAATGAGCTTATATCGAATGCATTTAGCTATTCTAATAACGTGATTGTCAGATGTCAATATACAGATGCTTTAGAAGTTTGATCACAATAGGTAAACAGCATGCCTCGGTTTTCTTCAATTTGAACAGTGTTAATGACCTTCAACGTATGACATTTTCAGAAATCAAACTGAGACATCACACAATACATCTTTTCAAGTAGAATTTCTTTCTTTTCTTTCTGATAGGCTAGCTCTGCTTTAAAAAAAAAATTTTTTTTTTACTGAGGGGGATAATGCTTTGCAGTGCAGTCACTGACACATGCATACAGTTAGTGTCATTATATGCCAGCCTCCCCAATGTTGTCTTCCTCTCATTCCCTCTTCAGAGTGCTTTGTTTTGGTGCAATGCCCCATGTCTAGCCCGTGTCTCACTATGCTCTCCTTCCCCACTGCCTGCTTTCCTAAGTCCTGCTAATTAGTGAGATAATTTGATATTCATCCTTCTCTTTTCGGCTTATTTCATTCAGCATGATGTCCTGGAGTTTCATGCAACAGGATGCAAAGGAGACAACTTCATCATTTTTAACTGCTGAGTAGTATTCCATCGTGTGTATCTATACTACAATATTTGTTTAGCCACTCATCTGATGCTGCACAACTGGGTTGCTTCCAGGTTCTGGCAATTACAAACTGCTGCCATGAACATACAAAGATCTCTTCTGATAGGTGTTCTCACTCCCTTCGGGTGAACCTCCAGGAGAGGGGTTGCTGGGTCAAAGGATCATTCCATTCCTAGTGTCCCAGTAAGTTTCTAAATTGTTTTCCACCATGGTTTGACCATTTCGTATTCCCACCTGCAGTGCAAAACCGTCTGTTTTTCTCCATATCCTCTGCAACATTTGTCATTTCTGTCCTTTCTGATGTATGGCGTTCTCACAGGTATCTCATTGTTGTCTTTATTTGCATTTCTCTGGTGATCAGTGACTTGGAGCACTTTCTCATACATCCGTTGGCCCTCTGGATCTCTTCCTCAGTAAAATATCTGTCCATATCCTGGCTCCATTTTCTAATGGATTTGCATTTTTCCTTTGTCTGTTTGTTTTGGTTTTGGTATTTGGTGTTTAGTTTACTGAGCTCTTTATGTATTTTGGTTACTAGTAGTACTTTGACTGAAGTATTTTGTGTAAACATCTTCTCCCATGTTGCTGATTGTCTTTCTGTTTGGGTGATGGTACCCTTTGCTGTACAAAAACTTTTCAGTTTGATTTAGTTCCATTGGTTTATTTCTGGTTCTGTTTCCTTTGCTGTTGTAATTGAATCCTTGAAGGAAAGAAACTATAGGCCAATATCGCTGACGAACACAGATGCTAAGATAGTCAACAAAATTCTAGCCAGCTGCATACAGCAATACATTAAGTAGATTGTGCAGTATGACCAAACATGTTTCATTCCAGCGATGCAAGGCTAGTCCAATAAATGTACATCATAAATGTGATCCACCACATCAACAAATGTAAAACTGAAAATCACATGATCATCTCAATAGACAATAAACATCCTTTCATTATCACAACATTTTTAAGAACAGGGATTGATGGGAAATCCCTTAAACTAACTGAATCTCTATCTAGTAAAGCAACAGCCAGCATCACACTCAGTGTGGAAAATTGAAAGCATTTCCTCTCCAGTCTGGCACAAGATGGGGTTGCTACCATCACTGCAACAATTCAACACCACCTAGGAAGGACTAGCTGTAACAGTTAGGCAAGAAAAAGGAATCAAAGGGACACAGACTGGATGAGAAGAAGTCAAATCAACCTTATTTGCAGATGGCATGTTTGTATATACACAAAATCCTTAAGAGTCCAGTAGTCTGTATACCATTGGACGATACAGTAAAGCAGCAGCTACATAATCAATATACAAAAATTAATGACATTCCTCAATGCAAACACCAAGTCAGCAGAAGATACATAAATAAAACTCATTTACCACAGAAGCAAAAACATGCAAATATTTGGAAACAAAGTTAACAAAAAAGGACTTATACAATGAAAACTATGCATCACTCTTCAAGGAAATAGAGATACATAAAGTGGAAAGACATCCCATGCACATGGGTTGGAAGGATTAACATAATCAAAATGACTATCCTGCCCAGAGCCATATATAGATTCAATGCCTATTCCATCAAGATACCAAAAAAAACTTTTTTAAGAGAATAGAACAAAAATTTATCTAGCACCAAAATATCTCCAGGACTGCCAAAGCAATCTTAAGAAAAAGGAACAATACCAGAGACATTATACTTCCTGACTTTAAGCTATATTATAGAGCTACTGTAATCAAAACTGCCTTGTACTGGAACCAAAATAGACACACAGACCAGTGGAATAAAATTGAAGACTTAGGTAAATCCACATCTAGCAAATTTTTGACTAGGGGATCCAAACCATTAAATGGTGAGAGTCTCTTTAACAAATGGTTCTGGGAAAATTGGATTAAAACACGCAAGCAGATGAAATTGGACCATCACTTATTATCATGCACAACTCCAAGTGAATCAAGGATATATAACATTAGGCCAGAAACTATCAAATGCATAGAAGAAAACATTGGCAGGACACTTCATATCTGCTTGTAACCAATGCATAAACAAATAGGCTTTCTTACAGTTTTCTCTTATTAACTCTTCTTAATGAGACAGTGACAGTATAACACTCTCCTTTCTCATTAATCGTTCTGGCATTGTACTCTACTTTAACCGAGATTGTGCATGTAATTATCCTGATGAAGCTTAAGAGAACAGAAAAAACTATGCTTAAGCTACAAAACAAAATATGAAAAGTACAGCAATATAACAAAGTCAAACAAGAATTGAAATAATGCCTTTTGAAGAATTTCATTTGCATAGACCTTTTTATATTTAATGTTATGTTTTCTAGTACTAAAGAAAATTGAAGTATGTTTCAGGATAACATTGACATTTAATATGCCAGTTGAAGGTCTTTGGTAAAAGGGCTATAAATTAAAATTTTATTTTAAAGTATAGAGCTAGAAGACATACTGTTTTTATTATTTATTTATTTACCAGGGCACTTCTCAGCCCTGGCTTATGGTGTTGTGGGGCACTGAAGCCTCAGGCATGAAAGTCTTTTTCCATAACTATTATACAATCTACCCCTGCCCAGTATTCTAATTTTTTTTTACTCTATGTGAACTGACATATATTCTTTTTACTCATAGAAACCTAAAGCTGTTTTCATAAATAACTAAAAGCATAAATTCCAATGAAAACATGATGTTATTTTTATGGCCTACACAGAAAACAGTCCATGCCTTACAATGGAAAGTCTGTCTTAAGTTTCTCTGACATGTCTAATTTTATAAGATTGCTACCCTGTTCACATACTGAAACATGAACAACAGAATAACATATTTATAGGGCATTCTATGTATGGAATTTTAGAAGAAAAAAACAATACTAAGTATAGACTTCAAAAGAACAGATGTGCCTTGACAAGTTCATTTGGAAGGAGGTATTTTTGTAGTAGAGTATCTTAGATCTGCCTAAGTGATGTTTTGAAAAATATTATTCTTTTTTGTATCACTACTGTGTATGAATCTGGGAAGCCTCACACAGGTAACTTCACTGCCTGTAGCCATTTTTACATTAAGAGAGAGAGAGAGAGAGAGAGGGACCACAGCATTGGAGCTTTCTCTAATACCACTATACCATTCCATGTAGAGTCAGGGCTCAAAACTGTGTTACGTCCTTGGCAACTCATGCATGTATCTTACCAGGTGAGCTAAATGAAGCACTGGGTGGTACTTCAACATTCCTCATGATATTTTTATTGATTAACTTATGCAAGTATATTAAAGGAGTATTATTTACTCCTCCAATACCAATGAAAGACCATGATTGAATTCTCCCAAGTACTTTACTAGCCCTATTCGGTTACCTTTTACGGATAACTGAATAGACTTCTCTAAAACTATTTTTAAAAATATTTTAATTAACTTTACTTGTTAGAGATAGTCAGATATTGCGAGGGAAGGGGGAGACAGGGAGGAAGAGAGAGACACCGGCAGACCTGATTCACCATTTGTGAAGCTTTCCCCTTGCAGTGGGAACTGGTGGCTTGAATGCAGGTCCATTCACCTTGGAACATGTGTGCTTAGCCAGATGTGCCACCATATAGCTCCCGACTTCTCTAACACTGTTAGGAAGGGAAATTATCATACTATGAAGTACTACTTCATAGAGAGCTTTGCAGACAACTCAACACTATCAGTTACAGACACCAAGTTCTTATGGAGGTATATCTTAGGGTAGGAAGATGGCTATGATAACATCACCCCTGAACTCATTCTTAACTTGGGCCCTGCGGCAAAGAAGTGGCTCATTTCATTCCTGTCCCACATCTTGGAATCTGAATCTATGCCCAAAATTTGGCGTCGTGTGAAGATAATAGCAGTTTTGAAACCAAAGAAAGACCCAACACTGGCCGCCAGCTATAGACCAATTTCTCTCCTCTCCGTGTGTTACAAACTCCTTGAGAGGCTGCTTCTGTTATGTATTTCTCCTCTTACAGAGAAATTCCTATCACCCGCCCAAGCTGGTTTCCGCCCAGGAAGATCTACCTGCGAACAAGCCCTGGCCCTCTCAACTTACATTGAAAATGGAATCCAGAAGAATTTAAAGACGGGTGCTGTCTTTGTTGATCTCACAGCAGCCTATGACACGGTCTGGCACCGTGGTCTCCTAGTCAAGATCTCAAGATGCCTGCCTCCATGGGTGGCCAACACTATATTGTTTCTTCTCCAAAACAGAAGATTCCGGGTGCATCTGGGTGACAAGTCTAGCAGATGGAGACTTGTCTCAAGTGGCCTCCCCCAGGGCTCTGTTCTGGCTCCTATGCTATTTAATATTTACATCAATGACCTCCCGGAAACTTCTTCAAGGAAGTTCATCTACACCGATGACATCTGCTGTGCAACTCAGGCATCCAAGTTTGACATCCTCAAGGAAACACTCATGGAAGACATGTCTCTGATATCTGATTACTGTAAAAAATGGCGACTAATCCCTAGCACTGCAAAAACGGTATCATCTGTTTTCCATCTACACCATGCCTCAGCCTCGCGTGAGCTTCATGTGCAGCTTGGCGATACGAGAATCCGGCATGAAGCCCAGCCAGTCTATCTTGGCGTTACTCTTGATCGCACTCTGTCATTTCACAAACATCTCATAAAAACTGCAGCAAAGGTGGGCGCGAGGAATCACATCATTGCAAGACTGGCCAGCTCCTCATGGGGCGCGAGCGCTTCCACACTGCGATCATCATCTCTGACATTATGCTATTCCACTGCAGAATACTGTACCCCAGTATGGTTCCGTAGCCCCCATGTCCACTTGGTCGACTCCAAATTATATTCCTCCATGAGGATCATTTCTGGAACCATCCGTTCCACCCCGGTTCCATGGCTGCCAGTTCTTAGCAACATCGCCCCGCCAGATATTCGTCGGGACGCGGTATCATCTAAGTTCATTTCCCACGTCTACGCTCGACCGGACCTGCCAATATACGCGGATATCTTCGCCCACCCTGTCCAACGCTTGACATCTCGTCATCCAATCTGGTCCCCTACGCCTACACTGAACTTCTCTGTTCCAGTCTCTTGGAAACAGAGTTGGCAGTCAGCTGAGGTAAAGAACAAATACCTCATCACAGACCCCTGCGAGCGTCAACCCGGCTTTGACCTAGCACGTTATGATTGGGCCCTCCTCAATCGCTATGGAACAGGCCATGGCCGGTGCGCCGCTATGTTCCATCGCTGGGGAGCCAGAGATGACCCGAACTGCCCCTGCGGCTACAGACAGACTATGACCCACATAGTCAACGACTGCCACCTCTCCAGATTCAAAGGAGGTCTCGAAACTTTACATCAGGCTCAACCTGACGCTGTTGACTGGCTACGGAAGAAGGGCAAACGCTAGAAGAAGAAGAAGGGTAGGAAGATGATACAATCTGTATAGCTGATGTATGTGTGTGTGTGTGTGCTCATGCAATATGGTTTTTGGGTTTTTTTGCCTCCAGGGTTATTGCTGGGGCTCAGTGCCTGCACCGTAAATCCACCACTCCTGAAGGCCGTTTTCCCCCCCTTTTGTTGCCCTGGTTGTTGTAGCTTTGTTCTGGTTATTATTGTTATTGTTGATGTTGTTCATTGTTGGATAGGACAGAGAAAAATGGAGAGAGGAGGGGAATACAGAAAGGGGGAGAGAAAGACTGACACCTGCAGATGTGCTTCACTGCCTGTGAAGTGACTCCCCTGCAGGTAGGGAGCCAGGGGCTCGAACTGGGATCCTTATGTCAGTCCTTCCGCTTTGCGTCAAGTACGCTCAACCCGCTGTGCTACCGCTCGATCCCTGCAATATGTTTTTCTTTTTTTAGTGACTTACTGAATCTCCAGATAGATTCATCTTCTTCCTGTACTAACTCTTAATATAACCACGAACAAATTACATTGCAAGAATTTATCCAGATTAGTTTCCTATATTAAAATGTGATCCCAATTACTGATTCATTTTCCACCTTATCTTTTGTCCTTTGCTCCTAATATATTGCCTTGGATAATCAACAATAAATAAGGCAACATACATTCTTCAAAGTGTTATAATATGGTGGTGAGATTAAATAGGTAACCAACTAAATATGTAGGCAAATAAATTGGGTTGTTTAGTGGCATACCCTGTAGGACACAAGAGTTACTATGCACATGGACCTAGGTTCAAGCCCTGGTCTCTCTCGATTAGGGGTAATCCTCACCAGTGATGGAAAAAAGTCCTTCCATAGTCTTTATTTCTCTCCCTCTCTATATATATTATTTATATCTCCATTGTAAGGAAAAAATACTAGCCACTGGGAGCAGTGATTCCATAATGCAGACAAAAAAGAAAGGAAATAAAATACACATATATGTGCATATGTAACATATATACATTTATACTAATATATATATATATATATATGATAAATAGAAACACACCATGGGTTTTCAGAAAAGGAAAGTCAATCCAGACTTGTTTAATTGAAGCAGGAAGGTGGCCTCTAATCTGAGTTTGTGAGGAAGGGTAGGATTTCAAGTCTTGAAAGCCTTTAAGCCTGGACCAAGATTCATTTCTTTAGCCAAGGAAACATGCTCTCTTAAGGAGTGTCCTGGCCTGCTCTGATGGCTCTATGATTGAGGCTATGTTACCAGTAGGAGCAATTGCCTGTTCATTAAGGGTGAATTAAACCCAGGCACCTTTCCCTGTGCCTCCTGTTGGGAATCACCTTTATTTGCTGTTGCATTAAAGCAATCTTGTCCAGCTGTTTAGAACTTTACCTCTACTGATCTTTACAGCTATGTTTTTGTCCAGGGAATGGCCAGACCCCACCCTGAGATTTCTGTCTTCTTTAACAGAAAGCAAAATCCATCATTCCAACAACGAATCTCTTTTCTTGTTTGACAGAAATATTTAGCAACAGAAAGGCCATAAAAGAAGCTTTAAAAAAAAAGTTCCTTGAAAAAATCTGGCATTGCTAAAAATTAGTCATAAGGAAAACAGCTCAATCTAACCTTCAGTTCTAGGAATTAATGGAGATATTTATATGGATGGGTAAGCAAAACTGGGACTATTAATATGGCATATGAAACTGAATGGTGAATTGAAGAAAAAGGACTTTCATGTTTTAAGACATAAAAGTGAAGGAATATTTAGATGGTACAAAGATTACTACAATTCTGTGACAAAAACTAAATAGAAACATTTTTTTCATTGATATAGCTATGTTTTTCTTGTAAGCATTCTAATTGGGTATAGACAGAAATATAAGATTACACATTTCTGAAAATCAATTTCTGGCAAACTAAGAATAAATTTACTTTTGAGATATTTATTTATTTATTTATTGCCTCCAGCATTGTCACTGGGGCTCAGTGCCTACACTACAAATCCACTGCTCCTGTCAGCCATTTTTCTCTTTATTTTTATTGACACCTGGACACCTGCTTCACTGCCTGTGAAGTGACCCCACTGCAGGTGGGGAGCCAAGTGCTTGAACTGGGATCCTTAAGCTGGTTGTTGTGCTTTGTGCCACCTGTGCTTAACCCTCTGTACTACCTCCTGACTACCCCCCTTTTTTAATTGGACAGGACAGAGAGAAATTGAGAAAGGAGGGGGAGATAGAGAGGGGAGAAACAGAGACACATTTGCAGACTGCTTCAATGCTTATAAAACGCCCCCCCCCCTTCAGGTAGGGAGCCACAGACTCAAATCTGGATCCTTTCTCTGGTCCTTGTGCTTCAAACTGTGAGTGCTTAACCTGGTACACCTCTGCCTGTCTCCCTGCACCACCACCTGGCCCTCAGAATAAATTTATCTGAGACTTTAGCACCTTTGTATGCTGTCACTTATATTTCTCCAACTATTTTTTTAAGATAGAGGCAGAGAGAGTGATACTGAAACTTTCTTCAGTGCAGTGTGTGTGTGTGTGTGGGGGGCTGGGCTTGAACCTGGGTCGTGCACATAGCAAAGCGGCACACTGCACAATTAAGCTATTTCACTAGCCTTCATTTTTTAGACTCTTAGATAATTCTTCCTTCTCACTACCTTTCCTCAAGAGGGTTAAAAGAAGGAGAAGGAGAAATACTGACATTCAAAGGGGATATAAAAGCCTTCTATTGATGCAAGACAAGTATAGGAAAATAAATAAAAAAGAAGCTCTAATGACTTCAGTACACATATAGTGATGCCAATTTTGGGTGAGTAGACTTCTGGAATTTTATTTCTGCATCCTTGCTGATAGCATAGCTTCTTGGAAGATTTAATTGTCTCTACATGTTTACTACTTCATGTTCATTGCCTTTGGAATGGAAGTATTAAGCACTGTATGAATTTCACCTCAAGTTAAAAAAAAAGAAATAGATACCCTTTACTATTATAAAAGACAGACTATGACCCACATAGTCAATGACTGCCACCTCTCTAGATTCAAAGGAGGTCTCGAAACTTTACATCAGGCTCAACCTGACGCTGTTGACTGGCTACGGAAAAAGGGCAAATGCTAGAAGAAGAATTATAAAAGTCGACATGATATATTCCATTATTGGTTATATGATTCTATAGTGTGATATAAAAAGAATATTAATATAATAGAAAAAGAGGGTTGCTTCAAAAAATTCACTGAAAGTTAAGTCATAAAAACTTTCTATTAAAAATAATAAAATCCTAAGGTCCATACAGTGTGAAAGACAAAGGGAAGATTATTAATAAAAGATTTCTTTCTTTTTTTTTTTAAAGATTTTATTTATTCATGAGAAAGACAGGAGGAGAGAGAAAGAACCAGACATTACTCTGGCACATGTGCTGCCTGGGATCGAACTCGGGTCCTCATGCTTGAGAGTCCAAAGCTTTACCACTGTGCCACCTCCCGGACCACACAATAAAAGATTTATATACTCAGATTTACTTAAAAATGTCTTTAAATTTTGACTACATATTGTAGAAGGCATAAGGAGGACTAAGGGATGCTGCTTTTTGTTGACACTGAAGTCATACTCAAGAATCAAAACTCAAAGAAAGGGCCTTACCCCTACACATCAAAAGATTGGCATCTAAATGCTCTTTCATATGTTTTAAGTGAAAATAAAATGGATGGCATATGGAAAAAAAAAAGGAAATATCTGCTTAATTAACAATTCAGCCACATTGATGACTGAAAGGTTAAAAAAAAAGCAAGGGGAGGGTAGAGGTAGGAGTGGAATCCAGAATACAACAGCTGATAATGACATATTTTATAAAAGACAATGACCTTTAAGGATAAAAGTCTATTGGAAGAAGATTTGGGGAAAAAGCATGTATTTAAAATCAACAGTGACACAATGGGTGTTAAATTCAAAATAACATTAAACTACAGCATCTATTTAAAGCATATTATCTTTACATTTAAATTAGTAAATATGTTAACCTAATTAAGAATTGCATATTGGGAGAGGATTTGAAAATGCATATGTTTGAAATCGATACTAAAATATATATTTAAACTGATATTAATCTGTAGCTGAAAATATCCTGTTTATTGTTACACAGGCTGGTGTTAGAAAAGGTCTCATCCTATGAGGAGAAATCAGAAACTGGATGACACAAACCAACATTGCCTTTGAGAAGGATGCGAAAAATGGATGGAAATGTTAAAATCAAATTCAAGGTTACTATTTTGTTCTTTTATATATTCTAAGACTTAGGTCTTTCTTGCATACACAAAGTACCCAACAGCTGTTCTTAAACTGAACTACTTTCAAGATGTAATCTAATGTAAATATTTGATCTTTCTTCTTTACTGAGTTGGTTTATGGTTTACCAGGGTTCCAAACTCAGAAGTGTGATAAGACTTGCTTTGAGGTTTTTTACTTTATTTGTTGAAAGAACAGACCACTATAAACATTCAAACATGGATGGCCTGCTGTGATCAAAGTCAGAGGTAGGGTTTACAAGTGACTTTTATTCCTTCACATGTTTATATATATATGTATATATATATATTATTGTAGCACAATAAACACTAATTTTAGAAGAAAGCATACTACGATGTGTATTACATAATACATAAAATTATATAAATAGGGGATTATATTGCAAACATTTAAATATATGTCAGTCTTTTCTACATTCTTTTATTTTCCTGATATATTTTAAAATATATTTTGTATTTCACATATAATAATAATTCCCAAACTGGTTTCCATATTTCAATCCCCTAGCATTTGTTGTCCTGGCTGACACTTTTGACACTTGCTATGTTCTGAGTAAGTCCTCAAGTTAGTATATAACATCACAGTACTCCATCATGAGGACAGATTACTGCAATTGTATTTCCTATTATCTATACTACCTCTAGAGTTGCAAATGTCATCATATTTTCTAGAAACCCTCTGAAGGTTCCAATAATATTTTTTAAAAAGATAACTTTAAAATAAAATAAAACGATAGACGTCATTTCATAGCAACCTTTTATGTAGGATACCAAGAACAACCAGTACATCCATAGCAAGTCAAGGAACCAAAGGTTCATTCTATTGTATCACAACCCTGAGCAACTTTTTTTTAAACATTTATTTATTTATTTTTCCCTTTTGTTGCCCTTGTTATTTTTTACTGTTGTAGTAGTTATTATTGTTATTGATGTTGTCATTGTTAGATAGGACAGAGAGAAATGGAGAAAGGAGGGGAATACAGAGAATGGGAAAGAAAGACAGACACCTGCAGACCTGCTTCACTGCCTATGAAGCGACTCCCCTGTAGGTGGGGAGCCTGGGGCTCAAACCGGGATCCTTACACAGGTCCTTGTGCTTTGTGCCACCTCGCTTAATCCACTGCACTACAGCCCGGCTCCCAAGTTTCAATTGTTAGTTCATTAGGTGGTCAACTTCATGACTTTCTTGCACCTAATGCTTTAAGCTTACTGCATATGGAGGGAAATGTGATACACATTAGCTCCCATATGACTAACATTATTGCCAAATTCATATTCTGTTATTATGATATATGAATCCTGCCTCTCAGTCTTACTGGATGTTTCTTTTTACCTAATCAGAACCTCAGGATAATTAATATGCTCTCTAGATGTGTCTTCTGCATGCAGAAGAAAGATTTAACCCATGCTGTTGATTATAGTCTTTGGAATATGTGGCTAATTTATCACTTTGGTATGCATATTCACACCTTCTTAAATCGGTTATTGTGATGATTGGTGGTGTTGATTAGACACCATTTTTCTGCTAAACCTGTTAATATTTAGACGGCTAATCTGATCCACACATATTCATATATGCATTATAAATCATCCGTCAAAATAAAGTCACCTGTGTATAGTTTACTTTCATATAATTCTCTCAAAACTTGGACAGGAGTAGATAGCATAATGATTATGCAAAGAGATGGATGCCGAGTCTCTTTGTTTCAATCCCCTGCACTACTATAAGCCAGGGCTGAATATTGCTCTAGTGGTAATAATAATAATAATAATAATTATAACTTAAACATATTTCACTTCCTTGTGAAATTTTTGAGACTCTAATGTAGCTAAGAGAGGTACAAACCCATGTTTTACTAAAGCAACTGCTACCATTATTCCCACTAATGATGAATTTCCATTTCTTGCTTCCATTCTCTATAAGCACACTAGGTGTTCAGTCAGAAGTAGTTGCTTTGGACAAATCTTGCCTTTTGCCAATAGTATGAACTTGGAATGACTGTTTATTTCTGCATAGTACTGGGCTTTCCCACAGGCTTATTT
Source organism: Erinaceus europaeus (assembly GCF_950295315.1). NCBI lineage: Eukaryota > Metazoa > Chordata > Mammalia > Eulipotyphla > Erinaceidae > Erinaceus > Erinaceus europaeus. The sequence continues at coordinate 9,591,540 of NC_080180.1, read as the reverse complement.
CACCACTAACCAGCTGCTTCCTTATTGACATGAAGAAAGAGGAGCAAAGTGAGTGTAAGAGGTACCACACTTCCACATATTGCTGGGCTCCAAAAACACTGTAGGCAAGACAAGACACAGAGCCCTACCATGTGAGCTTTGTGTTTTTGCCCCTAGAGTATTCGTCTGTTTGTTTGTTTGTTTGTTTCTGTTTTCGCCTTCAGGGTTATCACTGGGGCTGGGTGCCTGTGCTACGAATCTACTGCTTCTGGCAGCCATCTTTTTTCTTCCCCCTTCATTGCTGTTGTTGCTGCTGCTATTGTTGTTGGATAGGACAAAGTGAAATTAAGGGAAGAGGGGAAAATAGAGAGGGAGAGAGAAAGACCTGCTTCACCATCTGTGAAGCAACCCCCTTCGACCACCCCCTTTGTTACAGAGCTGGGGGCTCCAACCAGGATCCTTAAGCCTGTCCTTGTGCTTCACACTATGTGTGCTTAACACAGTGTTTTACCGCCAGGACCCCTCGTATTTGCTTTTCATGCACTGTCCACAAGAAAATTCATTAGGGTTTGTTTCATGAGTATCACTGGAGGACTTATCTTTTCAGTGTTGCTAGTAAATACTATTTAGGAAAAGAAGAAACACTTTTTAGACATTTATGTTTATTTATTTATTTACAGCCATATAAAGCATTTTTCCTTTGAGTTCTCCTAAGATAAATAAGCTTTTGCTATACTCCCCTCCCGTAAGGGACAGCTAAGATAAGCAAAAACATGGATGTGCTCGCGCATGCGCGCATGCGCACACACGCACACGCACACACACACACACACACACACACACACACACACACACACACACACAACTATATCGTGTGTGTGCAGCAAAATAGCACTGAGAGAACCAATAACTTCGTAAGAAAGGAGAAACTTTCAGAGAAGTGAATTGGCATTATTTTCTTTCAGGACATTTGCCAATCCTCAGCTTAAGGTGTGAGGCTGAGTGTCTGGGCGTGGGGCTACTGCAGAGTCTCTAATGCCTCCAGGTAGAATGGTCAACAGGATCCACAACTAGAGTTCATGTTTCCAATTACTTTCCCTAAAGCTACAACTTCAATCCAGACAGTCTGCCTTCCAAGAACTCACAGGTGACAGCCACTGAATACATCAATCACTGTCTTACTCAGTCACTTCTCCAACAACCTGCAATTCACCAGTGAAGCCTGTGTCCCTTTTTTTTTTAAACGTTATCACAAGATTACATATCCTCTACCAATTCAGGTTTCAGAATATGCAACAATATGTAGTCAAAGAAGTCCTTCCATATGAACAAAGGTACACCCCAAAGACCTACAGAAATGCAAATTCTGAGAAGACCTAGTGGGGGTTGTATTGTTATATGGAAAACTGAGAAATGTTATGCATGTCCAAACTACTGTATTCACTGTCGACTGTAAAAACACAATTCCCCAATAAAGAAATTAAAAAAAATGCAAATTCTGATTCATTTTATTATATATTAAACATATGTCTTCTAGTCCTCTTCTTTTTTTCTAAACCAGAGCACAGCTCAACTCTGGTTTATTGTAGTGCTGAGACTGAACCTGAGATTTCAGGGCATTAAACTTGAAAGCTGTTTGTATGACCATTATGCTCTCAGCGCAGCCCAATACATAAGCATGTTGACTCTCCAGGTCAGACGTGACTCTCTGCACAAGAGCTCTTGGCTATTTGTTGTTGTTCCTCTATTGCCTCAGAATCAGCCTTCCCTAGTAAATACAGCAATGACTGAAAATTTTACTTTTGAAAATCGGGTTTTTGCGGGTCAGGCTGTGGTGCATCAGGTTAAGCACACATAGTATGAAGCACAAGAACCTGTGCAAAGATCCCAGTTCAAGCCCCCGGCTCCCCACCTGCAGCGGGATTGAATCACAAGTGGTGAAGCAGGTCTACAGGTGTTTATCCTTCTCTCCCCCTTTCTATCTTCCCCTCTCTCAATTTCTCTGTCATATCCTATATAAAAAATAAAGTAATGGAAAAAATGGCCTCCAGAAGCCAGTGGATTCATAATGACACCAAGACCCAGCTATAACCCCGGAGGCAATTTTTTAGTATACCCCCCTAAATGCTTTTCCATTGAAGAAACTAAATTATTTCTGATTTACAGACTTGTCATTAACTATTCTCATAAACAAGTATACCTACAAAGTTGCTACACAATTTATCAATACAGATATTCATCACCAATATCTATCGCCCCCAAATAAGTAATGTGTTATAAAAGTCATTCTCCATGAATAGCTCAACTATATAGAAACTTAATACAAGTTCTGAAAGGACTACTAGAACTTGTTCTTAAAGATGAAAACAGAAGAGGGGTTTGCGAATGTCCATGGATTGAAGCAGGAGCCTTCCTCAACTGATTCTCCACAGGCAGGTAAAATGAGATATATTAGCTACACTGGGACTTAGAGCCCACTCATTTTTTTATCTATCATTTTAATATATTTTACCAATATATGTTTAGACTATCTCTTCATTTTCATGTCGACTTAAGTGAAAGCACAGATAGAAGTCACTACTTTAACATGCTAGCATGACAGAAGACATTAAAGAACCATTTCCTCATTTTATCATTGAGCTACCAGGTCCCACCAGGGTAGCCTGGCACAACATTCCTGTCACTTTCATAATTCTACTTGGGGTGGCTTTTACTATAGAAGCTCTAATTTTCCTCATGGAAATACATGGATTACCAGTGAAATCTTGAAATTGTAGTGCTGCTTTAACAAACTCCAAACTTTGTCTTATCAGTAAAAGGCCTTCAAACATTGGACAACAAAGAAACAATAACTGTAAACATGAAGGTCTGTTATGTCACTGCAGAAATGTGATATGATTACCACCTGTGATAACTTGGAAAGCAGACTGCACGCCTACAGAGGCTATAATTCTGTGACAGCAGCCAGAATAACATCTGCAAGCTTATTGGAAGGAAATAGAGCTCTGCTCAAATAACAATGTTATACCTATAATGTACAATGAAAATTGCATAAAAATACAGAATGTGAAGGTTCAGACTCAGAAAAAAAAAATGTTTGACTATCCCTAAAAGCAGGACGTTGGTCTACAACTAGAAACCTTACTTCTGACTGCCCGTGGTCTCCTATAAAGCATTACATTATTTCTATTTATGTAGACAAAGGTGAAAGCTACAGAGACCAAAAGTTTTCTGATAGAATGATGTCCAATTGATGTCAAAAAGTCAAACAGAACCAATGCTATTAAATAAAGAGTAAACCTCATTGATGTGTGGTTCATAAACAGGATAAATGAATGAAGTAAATCAAAATAAACTTTTAGATTGTAAAACCAGATTGTTGGTTATCAGGACAGAGGAAACTGATGTGGACAAATCTAGTAAAAGGTTCAAGAGTATAGCAAAGGATGTAATTATATTATTAGTGATGAAGTATACCACACAGCTGTTTTCTAAAATGATGTATATCAAAAACCTATCTAGTGTTATGATACAATGCTATTTTAGTGGATGATCACAAAAATGACACACGAAAAAGGGGAAAAGAGTTGGGAAGAAAACCAAACCTCTTTTGTTTGGTAGAGTTACAGGCAGCAAAGACAGAAGAAAAACAGTGAAAAGAGAGAGAGAGAGAGAGAAAGAGAGAGACGGAGAGACAGAGGGATGGAGGGGAGAAGGGAAGAAGCTCAGAGGTTACCCCTCTCACACTTAGCACTGGACTCTGGTTGCTCAGAGACAAGATAGTGCCAAGTTCACCAACCCACCAGTGCCCACCTAAGGCCTCAGAATCTGCAGAAATAGTTTGCAGGTTAGTGAGGTTTGTGATTCAGTGGTTGTCAATGTTTGTTGTTTAGGGGAAGGAGTCTTTGCTGTTAGCTATTAGTTCACAGCCACACCTCCTGGCTTGACTGAGTATCTCTGACAAAGTGAGAAAAGAGCATTTTTCTGTAGCCTGAGCCCAACGTTTTATGTCGCCCTTTTGTTTCCTCAGCCAGAGGACTGCATGTCTCTTTCAAGGGGCTTACAAGGTGATAATACGATAAGCCTTGGCTATAGTTCCATCCTATGATTTAATATGTTCCCTTGAAAACATTTTTCCTTGGGATTCGTGTGGTAGCATAGTGGGTTAAGCACACGTGGCACTAAGCTCAAGGACTGGTGTAAAGATCCCGGTTCAAGCCCCTGGCTCCCCACTTGCAGGGGCATTGCTTCGCAAGAGGTGAAGCAGGTCTGCAGTTTTCTATCTTTCTCTCCCCCTTCTTTCCCTCCTCTCTCGATTTCTCTCTGTCCTATCTAACAATAACAACATCAATAACAACAATAATAACTGCAACAAAAGAAGGAAGAAAAAAAAGGCCTCTAGGAGCGGTGGATTTGTAGTGCAGGCACCGAGCCCCAGCAATAACCCTGGAGACAAAAAAAAAAAATTCCTTTGATCACATATTTAAGACATGAGATACTCACATTTTATTTATCTACTTAACAGTGGATAGGCATATTTAAATTTTCTATTTTAGATATCCTGAGTAAATATATTCTATGCATCAGAGTTTAGTGATTACATCTTTTTCCCCCTCATTTTTAATGTATATGTTCAAAATGCTGAATTTCTGGGCTTTGTGGAAACTACACTTACCACTTTTGTTTTCTGAAGAACTCCTAGGCTATTTTTCAAAGCAGTTACATGGTATAGTCTTTTTTTTATTATTATCTTTATTTATTGGCTAGAACAGCCAGAAATCAAGAGGGAGGGGGGTGATAGAGATGGAGGGACAGAGAGACACCTGCAGCCCTGCTTCAACCACTCATAAAGCCTTTCCCCCTGCAGGTGGGAACCGGGGGCTCGAACCCAGGACCTTGCACATTGTAATACATGTGCTCAACCAGGTGTGCCACCACAGGACCCTCATGGTTTATAGTCTTATCAACTGTGCATGAGTGTTTCCATTTCTCTGCATCACTGCTAATGCATGCTTTTTAGAATGAAACAATGATATATGACAAATATAGTTTGGGGTATGTTTACTAATATCAAAACTACTGTGCAATATTAATGCATAGTCCCCATGAAGTATTCTAGTAAAACTGACAAAAATATCTGGTTTGGAAAAATAAAAGACGTATGAGACAATTATAGATGTATCCTAAAGAGCAAGGTAAATAGCATAGACAAATACAAAGTTGATAGCAGCTTATGACATGAATGGGGGGGGGAATCCTAAGTGAAAAAAAATGGAAGTAATATGATAAATTTATTTTACAAGATTTTTTAAAATTTATTAATGAGAAAGGAGGAGAGAGAGAAAGAACCAGACGTTACTCTGGTACATGTGCTGCTGGAGATTGAAGTCAGTAACTCATGCTTGAGAGTCCAGTGTCTTATCCGCTGTGCTATCTCCTGGACCACAAATACTTTCATAATTTAAATATATATATATATATATATATATATATGCCTTAGGGAATATTTTATAGTTATATATCAAAAGCCACTGGTGACAACACTATATGAAAATATAGTGTTGCCACCAGGAGACTTTAATAGGTTGACAAAACCCATCATCACCATGTTCAGAGTTGTTAAGTTCAGAAAAATGAATGTTTTATTTTTACCATATACATTTAACTTATTACAACAAAAGTCTTCAAATATATTTTAGTAACTCTAGAATAAATGTGAATGGGTTATAATTATCAATCCGAATAGAACCCTATTAAAATTCTGTCGAAAATTAACAAAGTACTATAGTTCTTATCTTTGTTTGAAGGATAATTTTTAATATTACCATTTTCTACAGCTTAATGCTTATGCTTTACTTGGTTGATCTTGAAACTACTTATAAAGTGTGCTCTCCATGCTGCTGAACATTTTACACTGAGTATCACTTGTAGACATGGTAAACAGACATTCTGGAGAAGTCAAGAATATCTCTTCTCACTACCACTTCACTTTTCCTTACCAAGAGGGACTGATTTCTTCAAACAGTTAAATCAGATTATGTGACATTTAAACAACATAAAATATTGCACACTGCCAATTCACAAGTTAAATATCAGGGGGATCAGTGTACAATTGGGTCAATATCAAATATTTGTCATCACAATTGCTAAAGCCTTGTTATATAGCCTTTATAATTCCAAGAGATCTCATTTTTCATGTTCTTATTTAATGCAAGCCTGCCCCCACTAATTTACTTGTCCTACAAGATGTGTACACACAAATTTCTTATTTTCCACATCACAGTGTAGATGTCCTAAATTAATACTCAATACACTATATTCTTATTTACGTAATGAATCTTATAAGTATACCTATGACCTAACAAAGATACTACCAGGAGATAATTTACTTAACATTAATTAATGAATTTAAAACAAAAGCACTGACGGGCTGCTCAGCTCTGATACATGGCATTGGAATCCATCATGAGCCTTCAGGTAAGTCTTACACTCTCACTTCCATTATCACTAATCATTCAAAATCTAAACGGGGGGGTAGGGGGGTGGGCTGTGGTGCATATGTTGCCATGTGCAAGGACCTGAGCTTAAACTTCCTGTCCCCACCTGTAGAAGGGGAGCTTCAGGAGCTGTGAAGCAGGTTTGTGATGCCTTTCTCTGTGCTTCTCCACATACCCCACCCCTCTCAATTTCTCTGTCCTATCAAATGAGAGAGAGAGAGAGAGAGAGAGAGAAAGGGAAAGACACAAAAAGAGAGAGAGACAGAGAGAGAGAGAGAAAGGGGAGGGGAGGGGGGAGAGGGGGACAGAGAATGGGAGGAAGAGGAGGTAAAGAGAAAGGGAGAGGGAGGAGTAGGAAAAGAAAGAAACAAAATGGCTGCCAGAAGCAGTGGATTCCTTGTGCAGGCATCCAGCCCTAGTCACAATCCTGGTGCTTTAAAAATAAACAACTAGGGAGTCAGGTGGTAGCACAGCAGGTTAAGCACAGTTGGCACAAAGTGCAAGGGACCAGCATAAGGATTCAGGCTTTAGCCCCTGGCTCCCCACCTGCAGGGGAGTCGCTTCACAGGTAGTGAAGCAAGTCTGCAGGTGTCTATCTCTCTCTCCCCATCTCTGTCTTCCCTCCTTTCTCCACTTCTCTCTATCCTATCCAAAAACAGCGACATCAGTAACAACAATAATAAAATAAAATAAAAGACAACAAGGGCAACAAAAGGGAAAATAAATTTTTAAAAATAAACAAACAACTAAAATTAAAAAAAAAATCTAAAACATTTTCCCACAAATACAAATGTATAGTTTATAAACCTACCACTTTTCAAAAAACCTAAAAAGATAAAATAACAAATCACTTGAGTGATAGAAAGTAGTTGTTTATTTATATCACTAAAATTTGGATGGATTTTAAAAAAATGTGTTGCCCTTCTATAAACATAATCAGATTTAAGATATCAGAATATTACCCTGCTCCCCACCTGCAGGGGAGTCACTTCACAAGAGGTGAAGCAGGTCTGCAGGTGTCTGTCTATCTTTCTCTCTTCTTCCCCTCCTCTTTCCATTTCTCTCTGCCCTATCCAACAACAGCGACATCAATAACAACAACAATAATAACTACAACAATAAAAAATAAGGGCAACAAAAGGAAATAAATAAAAATAATAAATTTTTTTTAAAAGATCAGAACATATTTATTTTTGAATAGTGATGGAAATGTACTTTATACATCAAAAAGGACAAAACAAGGTTATTATCCCAATTGTTGATTCCAAATATTTTTCATCATATGTAAGTGAATATGATGTAAGAAATAAGTTATTCATCATATTTACAGATGTTATTTTAATTTATATGCCTTTGCATTTTCATGAAAATTTTTCTGTTGCCCACATTTACCTATAAAATTTACAATCATTTAATATTAGCACACATGTCACAATTATACTGTTAAATTATTTTTGAAGATTTCATTAATTCTAGCATCCTATTGTACATATATGTAACTTCAAATCATCAACTGCTGAGTCATTCATTAATATAGACTTGTTTATTTCTAGGGTGACATCCTTGAACTCTCTATTCCTCATTTTATTTCTACTCTTTTTACAAAGACCATGAATAGTTTCCTATTTAAAGAGATGAACAAACACTTCCCTACTTAAGACATATGGATGAACAGTACATGCATTAAGAAATGTTATTATCCACTATTATCGGTGAAATGTAAACTAACACAATGGCATACCCCCCACACTCGTGAGAATGGCCTATGTCATCAATAGAGATAAATGCTAGGAGGATACGGAGAAAACTGAACATGATTACAGTTTTTTTAAAGAAAATTAGTCTAGGCCTTATGAAAAAAAATATGTCAGTTTCCCAATATATAAAAAAATATGTCTGTCACATGATCCAGAAATCTCTCCCCAAGCTACCTAAGGAACACAAAAACACTGATGTGAAAAGATTATGCACTTTAATTTTTATGCTTATGATAGTGTTGTTTTCAATAATCAAGACTTAAAGACAACCCAACTGTCAGATAACAGATGCATGGATAAGGTTTGTAGATGAGAATGTTTTTCAAACACTTATCACAGGGATATGAGAGATTGTACCTTATGTGTCAACAACTATGCCATAAGCCACTGAGCCCTGGATAAAGAAGGGAAAAAGCTGAAAATACAATATATATTACAATTTTATAATGCAATATCATTAAAATTCCAATACTAAGAAGATACTTTATTTCAAAGCTAACCAGGTATTCTATTTTTGTATACATATAAATTAAATACAAAAATCTCACATTATTCTAAAGATGAAATTTATCCTAGACTTTCATATGAACCATTTTAAGTCACACAGCTAGTAACACATGCATGATCAAAATTGCAACATTCTGGTGTTAAGCTGCATTTTTCTATCCTTTGATGACATTTCAGCCTGAGGGAAAGGGACTTGCAACAAATTACATGTTTAGAAGAACAATGATGATCTGCATTTTGTGTGCATTTCTGAAATGACAAGTGTCATTTGACTACTGCAGCAATTTCTTGATATTTAGAGGACTGGTTCTTATTGCCCTCTCTGACTCTCATAAGCTATATGGGAACTTCTGCAAAACAAGCATGCTTTTCTGCCATGAAACCAGAGGATAAGATATGGGTAGGTGTAGCAATACTAACACTGAAGATGATGGAAATTAATGATTACAAGCTGTGTAGGCTGTGGAGAGGTCTGCATCCATTTTGTTTGACTATGTGGGCAAAAGTGACCTTGAACTGAAACCTGCCTGTACACAAGCATATGACCAAGCAGACATCAGCTCTTGTTATAAGCTCCAATACTTCCTGTGATTAACAATCCTCAACTTCCCAACACCATCTCCATGGTGTTTGTCAAAATCCCACTCTTGGTTCAGATTGGTCCACCCCATCATAACCTGTCAGTAAATACAAGATTACTACCAAATAAGCACAGGATGCCTTTTAAATAAAAAATACTTATAGAAAAGTGTAAGGACATCTCCTACACAAGCTTCCTACATTAAGCCAAATCTACTTTTTACTTCAACTTGTTAGTCTTGCTTTGGTTTCTTCCTGCATATTAATATGAACAATGTTAGTTACTAAGAAAATCATGCATTGTTGGTATTTGTGTGGGATTTTTTCTTAAGTCCAATTTTGTTTCCTTTCTCATCACTAAACCTGAGTTTACTCTACAGAAACCTGGCACAACTGTCAAGTATTTCTGGCAAGAGTCGGAGGCTTAGAATGAATCCCGATGAGTATTTTCATTGTATCTCTAAGAAAAAAAAAATACTAGTTTACTTTACATCTTTCCTGTTACAAAATAACCCAAATTTCTGTAGTACTTTTAAGTTTTTATCACTTTCAGCATCCTTGTAAATGAGCTTCACTGAAGAATTCAATGAAATGCTAATTAAATTTTCATTTTATGGCTAACTACTTTGGTTAGAAATAGTCCTCTGGAATTTGATTACAAGTATATTAAAATGGAAAAGTTTTAAATGAATGAACTGGTAGGTACATTTAACATGACAAAAACTAAAATTTGTGAAAGCTACCCTTCATCAGTTACACTTTACATAAGAAATTAGAAATATTTATAAGATATAATTTATTCAAAATTTAGTAAAGTAATTATAAGAATGAAATAAATATATTTCAGGAGAAGTGATTTTAAATTTCAATTTATGATTTAAATGCTATACTTTTTGAAATAGCTTTTTCTTTATACTAGAAGACAAATAATTCTATTATCATTTTTAATTTTATAATTAGCAATATTAAGATGACAATTTTGTAGAGTATTTTAGATTGACAGGAAGCTATATACTTCACAGATTCTTTGAAATTCAATAACTGTTTTCTCAAAAACTACAAAGGTGATACTCACACAGTGCATATATTAATGACTTAAACTTAAAAGAAGGGAAGTAGCATAGATATCAATGCAAGAGCAATCCATTTGAAGTAGAGTAAAATACCCAAGGGTGAATCACTCACAAGCAGTCTTGTACTACAGAATTTCCTTATCCCCTAGCTCTCTTTCCATAAAGGCAGTTTTTAAAAGTAGAAGATGCGGATGAAAAGCAGAACAGATAAATAATTGTTTTCCATAACATTCTAAGGCATATGAATAAGTTTCATATTTTTATAATCAGGATATCATGGTTTGCAAAGATAATATTCTATGCTGCTCAAAACATTCTGAATACTTCCTTCAAATTGGAATTTGAAGTAATGCTAGCGACATCAGTTGCATATTTAACTTTGATACTCTCTTCTGTATTTACCCATGAGCAGTTTCCTAGAAAAAGCAGTTATAGTGGTCCGGGAGGATGTGCAGTGATAAAGCTTTGGCGATACTGGAAAACTCCTCAATATAGTTCTGACTATCTATAGCTGGCCTTAAGTCCACACAATATAATCAATGGTGAAAAATTAAAATCAATCCTAGAATAAGACAGTATAGACAGGGCTATCCACTATCACCATAACTATTCAACATAATCTTGGAAATCCTATTGATAGCAAGTAGGTAAGATAAAGGAATAAAAGGAAGATAGATTCAAAGAGAGGAAGTAAATCTGTCACTATTTGCAGGCAATATAGTAGTTTACATGGTAAATTCAAAATAATTCAGTAGACAACTCTTGAAATCTATCAAACAATACAGTACGATGACAGGCTGCAAAGTTAATATGCAAAACTTAGTAGCATTCCTTTATGCAAACCCTAAGTTAGAAGAAGAGGAAATCCAGGTATCAATTCCACTTACTTTGATGGAAAAGTGATCAAATATCTAGGAACACACCTCTAAAAAAGAAAGTGAGTTTATATGGAAAACTGTAAGTCACTATGCAAGAGAATAGAAAAAAGACACAAGGAAATGAATAGATACACATTGTCAAGAGATTAGAAGTGTTAACATTATCAAAATTATTATTCTACAATGAACCATATACAGATTAAACTCAATTCCTATCAAGGCTTCACCTTTATATAAGAAAATAGGGTTAAAAAGTTACAAATGTTTATCTACTAGAAAAATATCTAGAATTGCCAAAGAAGTCCCAAGGTAAAAGATCAAGAGTGAAGGTATGACGCTTTCTGATTTCAGATTTTATTACAGGAGCAAAATATATATATACAGATCAGCGGGTTAGAACTGAATGCCCAGAAGTAAACTCCCACACCTATGGTCATTCAATTTTGACAGAGAACTTACAACATTAGGGAATCAGGTGGCAGTGCAGCGGGTTAAGTGCATGTGGCACAAAGCACAATAACCAGCGTAAGGATACTAGTTCGAGCCCCCTGCTCCCCACCTGCAGGGGAGTCACTTCACAAGCAGTGAAACAGGTCTGCAGGTGTCTGTCTTTCTCTCCCCGTTTTCCCCTCCTCTCTCCATTTCTCTGTCCTATCCAACAAAGACGGCATCAATAATAACAACAATAACTACAACCATAAAAAGGGCAACAAAATGAAATAAATAAATATAAAAAAAAACTTACAACATTGGGAGTCAGGCGGTAGCGCAGTGGGTTAAATGCAGGTGGCGCAAAGAGCAAGGATGAACATAAGGATCCCTGTTCGAGCTCCCAGCTCCCCACCTGCAGGGGAGTCGCTTCACAGGCGGTGAAGCAGGTCAGCAGGTGTCTATCTTTCTCTCCTGCTCTCTGTCTTCCCTTCCTCTCTCCATTTCTCTGTCCTATCCAACAATGACGACATCAGTAACAACAACAATAATAAAACAACAAGGGCAACAAAGGGAATAAATAAATAAATAAATATTATAAAATTTAAAAATAAAAGAACTTACAACATTGTATAGGGAAAGGAAGTCTCTTAAATAGTGTTAGGAAATCTGGGTTAAAACGCGCAGAAGGAAACTGCAGCACTGCAATTCACCATGTACAAAAGTAGACTCCAAAATGAACCAAAGATTTAGATACTAGGCCAGAAACCATCAAATACTTAGAGGAAATATTGATAGACTGCTTTGCAATCTAAACTTTAAAAGCATTTTTGACAATTCCTGTTCAACTGCAAGGAAAACAAAATGAAAACAAAACAATGGTACTACATCAGACTAAAAGGCTTCTCTGCACAGTACAAGGAACTGCCCTCAAAACCAAAGAGACCCCCTGTGGAATGTGGAAAGATCTTTCTATTCCACACAGCAGACATAGGACTCAGAAGCAATTTATATTCTGAACTCACCAAACTCAGAAACAATAACAAACCCCACTTAAAATAGGGAGAGGATATAATCTCACTTAGGTGGGACTTAAGAAACAAAGACGGGAAGGGAAAACAATATATAAATTGGGCAATATAATGCATTACAACAAGGCAAAGGGCTCTGGGGAGAGACAGGGACAAAGAAGGCACAAGGGGCTTTGGGTCCATGATGCATGATAGTAGAAAAAGGATTTAGGACTTGGCTAGAGCTCTTGCTTTGCAATGAGTGTAACCTAGGTGTGAGCCTGGCCTCTTGCACTCTATCTCTCTCTCTCTCTCTCTCTCTGCCAAAAAAGAGAAAGAAAAAGAAAATAAAAAGGACCCAAGTTGAAGGTGAGAGTTTTACAAACACGTTTCACAGGGAGATGTAAAATTACACCCATGTGTGAACTGTACTGTCAACCGTTAAGCAGCCCCCCAAGAAAGCAATCTGACTGTGAATCAATTTAAATGAATGGGCCTCATTCAATTAATTTGATTATGACCTGCTACTATGTTTTAAAAAAAATCAATGTTGGGGTTTGATAACATGGTTTCAGTGACATCTTTCAAATTCTTACACAGAGGGAGATCATGGAGCCTGGAGAAGTAAGCCAGGTGTTCCCATGTTTTCTACAGCATTTTTGAGTCTCCCTCAAATATCACTTATTGTTTTTCAATTGTAATGCTTCATTTATTTGTGTCTAGTTTCAAGCTGACTCAGTGAGTATAGACTCTCAGTTCAGTTACAACCCGTACACTAAAATTCCCGGAAGGATTTTGCTGGATGTTATGCATTTTTTTTTTTGTCGAGGTGAAGATGATGTACTTCACTGATAAAATACCAGCTTCTCACAGCATCTTAAAATGAGTAAACCTATTTTTGCCTGGTGATATGCATCTGTTTCTGTAGCTCACAGAGTGTGTTTCCTGCTGAAATGAAGATAGGACTGTTCACAAATTGAATATTAGTAGAAGGCAGATTTCTTCCCACTGGTTTTGGAAAAGATACTGACAATGAACATTAGGGGGTAAATCCATCTCAATTGATTATAAAAAACATCCAAGCATTTTTCCTATTGTTTGAAAAACAGGAAGCCACATGAATTATAACACAATAAAAATTATAAAATTGAAGTTCCAGTGGATTTTATTTCTTTTAAACTTTTTATGTTGTACTTACATGCAACTTAACAGATATTGTCAAATAATATTCTAAATAGAAAAGGAAAATATCATGTCTTCTAGTTGTTTATTTAGAACCATTAGACTTCAATTTAACCATATCACTTTTATTTCAAATATCTCATCAATATATGGACTTCTCACCCATAATCCAATGTGACTGAAAGAAGTTTAAAAACAGTAGAGTGAGGGAGTCGAGCTGTGTCGCAGTGGGTTAAAAGTGTGTGGCACAAAGCGGAAGGACCAGTGTAAGGATCCAAGTTCGAGCCCTTGGCTCCCCACCTGCAGGGGAGTCGCTTCACAGGTGGTGAAGCAGGTCTACAGGTGTCTATCTTTCTCTCCCCCTGTTGTCTTCCCCTCTTCTCTCCATCTCTCTCTGTCCTATCCAACAACAATGACAGCAATGGAAACAATAATAGTAACTACAACCACGATAAAACAACCAGGGCAACAGAAGTGGGGGGATAGCCTCCAGGAGCAGTGGATTCCTGGTGCAGGCACCAAGCCCCAGCAATAACCCTGGAGGCAAAAAAAAAAAAAAACAGAGCGAGACTTGTTTCGAATGGACACACAGAACAATCCTCACATTGATATCAAAATAAAAGTCAATTTCTAAGCTTAAGAATAAGTATAGTTGTTTCATATGACCTAGTTAGAGTTGTATTTTAGGCCACATGTGATTCTGTAGCCCTATATTTATTACTGTATATGACCATTACCTAGACATACCATGAATGGTTTATGTTAAATAACTAACTTATCACAAGAAGAAAAAGTGAAGTACAGATTTGACAAATGGTAGTTAAAATTTACTTCTAAACATCAAATAACTAAAACATCCTCTTTAAATTTAACAGAGAGGAATTATAGATATTGTGGTAGGCATGTTAGAATCACTGACAGATAGTTGCAGGCTGGTAAAAAAAAATAGTGATTCTAGATTTAGTAGTCTTAGAGGATGATGATTACAGAGAAGTAGGCTGCTAACAAAGACAATAATAGATGGAGTCTAAATAAATAATAGCAAACAGCTTTAGCTATTCAATATATGAAATCTGAGACAGAAAGAGCAACATTAAACTTCTCAAGGTCATACAGCTAAGGAGAAACTGTAGTCTTAGTTTCGCATCCTGACCCTCCTGTAAGTTCTACCCTAATGACAAATTGTGTGGTGACAGAAATCTCTCTTCATATACATATACAGAACTTTTTATATATATATATATAATTTTGGATTCTCTCTAGATATTTTAAGAGTCATAGAATTAGTGTTGTGTTTCAGAAATCTTGTTCCAGTTGCAGTTAAGATAGGAATAATGAAGATGACTGAGGTGGATGATGTGTACCTGTTAGAAAAAAATTCAATATTTAAAACAGAAATGAAGGTGATGATTACAGACAAGTCTGCTGATGGACAATGATAACAGATGGAGTCTATATAAATAATAGCAAACAGTTGTGAACTACTCAGGATATGAAAACTGAGACAAAGAGCATCACTGAAGTTCTCAAGGTCATACAGTTAATGAGAAATTACAGGGAGGGGTCAATAACATAATGGTTATTCAAAGAGACTATTATGCCTGAGGTTTTGAAGTCACAGGTTCAATTTTCCCCACCACCTCAAGCTAGAGATGATCAGTGCTCTAGTTAAAGGAAAAAAGAAAAAGAAATTGTGATTTTAACCTAAATGGTCCAATTCTAAGATCCATGCTCTATCTGTATTCCTTACCAAGAACATTCACTATATTTGCAAAGACAAGAACGGAGCATCAAAGAACAGTATCTGTATTCCAGGTTTAGGTAACTGATTCATACAATGGTTTCATTCTATGGCATGGTTGCCATACACAGAACTGAATGATTTTTCAAGAAATGAAGATGAGCTCAACTATATTTCATACCAGACCTATTTTTCAGAATGTAATTTTATTTTGGTTAACTCTAGGAAGGTACTTTCCAACCGTGGCAAACTATTCTCATTTCAGAGGGAAAAGAAAAGTAACAGACACATATCAGTTCTTACAGAATCTTTTCAGACTTGACATATGACATTTCATTTGTCAAAAAAAGTTCCATGGTGTAGACCCTATGAACAAGGTGGGAATAACCTTCCTCCCACATTTAGAAATTGGAGTGAAGTTTTGTAAAGAGACACCTGATAAGGAAGAGAAGGGTGTGCTTAAAAAAAATCTACCAAATTTGTTCTGAATAAAAGTACAGTCCACCTGATAAAAGAAGAATGAAGTAAAAAGTACGGATAAAGGAAGGAGGTGTGTTGAATGCATGTTGAATCCTCCTTTCTTCTTCTTCTTCTTCTTTTTTTTTAACCTTTTATAAGTTTGAGATAGCTTTGTCCCTAGCTCAAGTTTGCATTAAAGGGTTAAATATACATATGGAATGATTATACTTAAGATTTAATACCAGGGTATAATCAGGAATATAAACTTTCAAAGATGGAAACAAAGATGGAAGAAGAGATTTCATGGAATTATGGCTCAGAATATGCAAGAATGGCTTCAAGAATGACGAGATACATGATGATTTCACATTCAACCATGGATTATTTATTGTGTCTGAAGGACTGGGGGGGAGTTCTTGGAGCTTCACTTCTCTGGACAGACTTTTCCTGATGGATAGTTGGAAAGTTCTAAATCACCCAGTTTATGAGGGTGAGGCTCCAACTTGAGTTTTATGTATGGCAATGCCAATGCCTGACACACTACCTAACCCAGGTGAGCTATACTCCTGAAGTACCTGTGGTGATAATTTTCTGTAAGCCCAACACACATCTCTGTAGCTTTATATTTTGCATAAGCAGTACATAATTTAAGCTTTTAGTACTGTTAAAAGTATTCAGTAGGAAGACTAATTATTGGATCAATTTTCTAAGTTTTTTCTTAGTTTCAGTTGTTGGACACTGCAATTATAGTACTTGAAATAATCCTTTTAACTGGTATAATTGACTCTTTCTAATCTACACTGAACTAAATAATGACATAGTCAAAGTTAACAGTGTGTCTAAAATATAATAAATCTATTCTTACTGTGAAGCTATAGTTCATCCAAAGATTAGAGCATCTGTAAGTCAATATATGGAAAATAAAGAGGATATTTAAAATATTAGAAGGTAAGTATTTAAAAATCCCATCAGATTTAGCAAGAAAAGGATCACCTGTGCTGAGTTTAAGTGGTATTCATGGAGGAGGGAGAACAGAAGGCTAAATGCAAGGAGAGGATAGCACGTGAATGAAGAAATCTCATTTATTCTAGATTTTTATAGAGAGAGGCCAGGTAGAGATAACAGCTAGTAAGATATAGTTGACAGTTTTTTTTTTTTTTTTTTGCTATTGCAAACTAAAAAAAAAGACAAACAGTAAAAACGTGCATTTCTTACATACTTGTTCACAATGAACAGATACTGAAATGTCACCTTCCTTCATCACAGTCTACAAAGGCAGCAGGCATTATGGGTCAGGGGTATACCCAGTGGCAGAGCACATGTCTTTTCTATATGAGGCTCTGAATTCAACTTGTACTACCAAAAGCAACCCAAAAAAACTGCAGTGTGACTTTAATGGAGCCATTCCATAAATGAATTAGACATGGGGTGTTGCACACAGATGAAGAAGCTAGTTTGAGAAAGTAAGTGTTATCTGTCCATTTGGATAGAAAAAGATAAATCTGAATACAGATAAAGTCACAGAAGAGCAAAAACTACCATGATGTTCCCTTAGGATTCCTTCTATTCCCTCATTGAAATGTTAGGTACAATCAAATGAACAGCACAACTGTCAAATTAAATGAATAAAGGGCATTTGAAGAGGAGGGAATTTGAACAGTCACTGTGGGAAAAAATACAGCGACAGTATCTAATATTATACATTGGATACTTTAAATGACTCCCACTGTGACATTTAATCCACAGTTGAATATCTTGTATTTTATTTTAATTGAAAGAGGAGGCCCACAGATACACTACTATTCAATCATATGCCTTTCTTTTTAAATTTTTTTTAAATACATATTTTTTATTTATTTTGTTGTTATTGATGCCGTTGTTGTTGGATAGGACAGAGAAATGAAGAGAGGAGGTAAAGACAGAGGGAAGACAGAAAGACAGATACCTGCAGACCTGCTTCACTGCTTGTGAAGTGACTCCCCTACAGGTGGGGAGCCGGGGGCTCAAACCGAGATCCTTACGCCAGTCCTTGCTCTTTGTACCATGTGCGCTTAACCTGCTGCCCTACCATCCAACTCCCAATCATATGCCTTTCTGACTCTAATTCTCATTGTTCTTGCTTAATACTATCTACATGAGACTATCAGACTGGATTATTCTATGCACTTAGTCAATTATAAAAAGGACAGAGCACTCACTTTAAGTGGGAGAGCATATTTCTGTGGTGGCATTGGTTTATGCACCATAAGTGTATTCTCAGAAGTGCTTAGGAGCCTTCCTGGAACTGAAAGAAGAGAAGAGAGAAATGGTTTATGGATAGTAAGCTGGAGGTCCAATCTTCAGAACAAGGGGTCAAGTCATGAGAAAGAAGTGTACAATATTATGACTCATTAGGCCCCTGGTTCTACAAATGAAGTTAAAGTTGGTTGAGAATTTAAAGAATTCAATATTCTTTTTTTTCTTCTTTTTATAAAGATTTTATTTATTTATTAATGAGAAAGATAGGAGGAGAGAGCGAAAGAACCAGACATCACTCTGGTACATGTGCTGGCGGGGACTGAACTCAGGACCTCATGCTTGAGAATCCAGTGCCTTAGTCACTGTGCTATCTCCTGGACCACAAGAATGCAATATTCTTTAATAAGGTAAAAGCAGACGTATAGTGAGAATAAAGAGGTAAGAGTAATAGACGAAAGAGTTTTATTGTGTAATTAAGCTGGGACTAAACCTTTTTTTTTTTTTTTTCATTTGTGTAGTTAAATGAGAACTAGTAACTCATCATTTTTAGTTTTAGAACTTTTGGAGATAGAAGTATTTTTATATATTTAGATAATACTAACACTTAAAAGTAGAGGTGAGGACTTATGTTGGGAGGGAGAGTATTCTATTAAGACCTTTCCTGGGGAGATGGAAATGTAAAAATACAGAGATGAAAAGGAGAATTGAATTCTGCATCCCTGTTTAAAATGTAGACTAGGCTACTTTATTCCAGTACTACTGCAGGTCCTGCTACAACCGCAGCTTTTATTTGTATCTGTGATTCATATCTTATTAGCAGTATAACAATTTCTAATGTCAGATTAAATGAGACTGGGATTTACACAATATGAAATATTAAAAAATCTAAGAAACTTTACTTCCCAACAACCTAACATAGATTGCATATCCCTGAGTAATACTGCTAATTTTTGCTGTCATGTTGGAACTTCTCCAGTTTTATGCTTTGTTTTATGCTTGCAACCTGGGATCTAGGGTAGGATGCTGGGCTGTCTGTAGGAGGGTGAACAGGGCCTGGTCAGAGTGAAAAAAAATGCAGTCCCATAACTCTCTCTTAGGCTGATTAAAAGGAGGTCAGGGGAAAAAAGGAAAATCCTTTGATTATTTCTGAGCTCACCCCCCACTCCCTCCAGCCCCTGCACCCCAGTACCAGCCCCCAGGGGCAGCTCAGCTGCTCCTAGCAGGCTCCCCCGCTGAGCTATTTTCTTTACCAAGATTCCTGACTCACCAGGAATGTCATTCCAAGCCTCTTCCTTTAACTTTTTTTTTTTTTTTTTTTTTTTTTTGTGGCTGGAATCTGAGTGATAAAATACCTGACTAATCAGAGCCTCATCCCTGCCTGGGAAAGACTACCTGGAGGGTTTTTTTTTTTCTTTTCTTTTTCTTTTTTTTTTAATATTTATTTTATTTATTCCCTTTTGTTGCCCTTGTTTTATTGTTGTAGTTATTATTGTTGTTGTCGTTGTTGGATAGGACAGAGAGAAATGGAGAGAGGAGGGGAAGACAGAGAGGAGGAGAGAAAGACAGACACCTGCAGACCTGCTTCACCACCTGTGAAGCGACTCCCCTGCAGGTGGGGAGCCAGGGTTCGAACCGGGATCCTTACGCGGGTCCTTGTGATTTGCGCCACCTGTGCTTAACCCGCTGCGCTACAGCCCGGGTTTTTTTTTTTTTTTTTTTTTTTTATACTTCTTACAATAGGAAAATCTAGTGGTGGGAATTGTGTGGAGTTGTACCCCTCTTATTCTATGGTTTTGTTAATGTCTCTTTTTTTAAATAAAGTAAAAAAAAATAAAGACTAGGAAAGGTATCAGGGGAGGGGATGGGATACTAAGTTCTTGTGGTGGGAACTGTGTGGAGTTGTACCCTTCTTATCCTATGGTTTTTGCCAGTGTTTCCTTTTTCATATATAAAAATTTAAAAAAAAATCTGAATATAAGCAATTTTCTTCAATTTTCCCTTTACCATACTACAAAAAGCTTTTCTACTGTTTTATGTCGAAGATAAAATTTAATGTATCTGTAAATGTTCTTCAAATCAATATAAAAGTAGAAAGCTTTTTTGTTATTAAGGAAAAATCCCATCCACGTTGGCACCTGCCACTTGTCTAAATTTATCAGAAAAAAAAAAAAAACAAAGTCACTGAAGTCTTGGAGTAAATGTATACCAGTAAAGCTTACTTTGATGTTTCAATACAGTTTGATTTATTTTGACTAGAATACTTCCAATAGAAATTTCCTGCAAAAATGTACATTTGTAAATGAGAAATATGAATAAATAGGAAGATATCAATGTAATAAAAACATTTAGAAGAGCATGCTACCATTTTATTGTATTTAGTTTACACATGGCATAACCACCTGAACACCACAAAAATGTTTTAAGACTATTACTTGAAATGCACATCAAAAACATTTAAAAATGTTTACATTGCCAGGATCAAACATCAGTTTATTGCTCCAATCTTCAAAGTTCTTATGTATTGTAAAATGTTTAAAATCATACAAACTAATGATCATAATAATAAGATTTTACTGCAGAGTTGAAATTAAGTTCCTTTCAAACTTTTATTACAAACCATGCAGCATCTTGACAAGCTCAAGCATAATGGGGAAGAGAGAAACAAAACAAAACTTTAGAAGTAGAAATGAGTCTCAGTCACATTTACAAAATTATTATGATGAAAACTATGTTGTTATTATTGTGGTCATTACCAGTGCCTTTATTCCCTGGGGAAAAAATAAAAAACCAAGCTACATTGTAATAAGTCTCAGGTAACAGTAAGGTGACTCAGAGCCAAGTAACAACACTGCACAGACTAGAGAAGTTAAGATCAAGAAAATGAAATAGGGGCCAGGCAGTGGCACAGCTGATTAAGTGCACCTGTTACCATACACACGAAGCTGGGTTCAAGCCCCTGGTCCCCATCTGCAGGGGGAAAAGCTTGCTGAGCAAAGAAGCAGTGCTACAGGTATTTGTCTCTTTCTCCCTCCTCTCTACCACTGTCCCCTCTCAATTTGTCTTTGCCCTCTCATATACAACAAAGATAAAAAAATGTAGCAGTGCATTGGAGTGTATTCTATAAAGCATGGGGCAGTTTGTTGAGAGACAGTTCATTATGTGAAAAATGTAGTAAAGATAATTTCTCTTTTTAAAATGTTTTATTATTTTTATTATTTATTTTATTTATTATTTATTATTGGACAGAGACAGACAAATTGAGAAGAGAGGGGGAGATGGAGAAGGGAAAGGGTCAGAGAGACACCTACAGCCCGCCCTTCACCACTGTGAAGTTTTCCCCCACAGATGGGGGCCAGGGGCTTGAACCTGGGTCTTTGTGCATGGTAACAAGTGAACTTAATCAGGTGTACCAATGCCTGGCCCCTACTACATTTTCTTGATCTTAAGTTAACCAGGTTCACCACTTCCTGTCCCACAAAGAGAACTTCTCCAGGATTTTTACTAATTCATACTAATCGAAGTTAAGTTGAATTTTTGAAATCTTTGGTCGATTTACATAATAAATAAACTTCATAACACTGCCTTTTCAGGTAATTTTTAAGCTTCTCACCATTATATATTTACATTTTTCTACTAAATATTAGATGAGACTTCAGAATATTTATCTTAATGTCAGTTTCAACTGAATCAAATTGCATGAAACAGGAGTTTAAAACATAGATCATCACTGTAGAACATTCTACAAAATTCCAACAATCTGGATGTCACTTATGCAAAAATAGAAAGCTAAACAAATGCTGTTTTAAAATATATTACAGCATGACACGATTCAAGTTATAATGTTTAAATTATTTAAAGGTCTTTCTTTTTATTAATCTTTAAATGAAACGATGTGATAACTTTTACTGTCAGACTAGTTGGTCTAAATTTTTGTGAACACAGGATTAAGTAATTTTTCAATATAATTCTTCTGTAAATTTACTGACTTCATTTGAAAGAAATTCACTTCCAATTTTTTTATTTCTTTATTTATTGGATAGAGACAGCCAGAAATCTAGAGGAAGGGGGGTGATAGAGAGGGAGAGAGACAGGGAGACACCTGCAGCCCTGCTTCACCACTCCTAAAGCTTTTGCCCTGTAGGTGGGGACCAGGAGCTTGAACCTGGGTCCCTGCACATTGTAACACGTGCACTCAGCCAGGTGAGCCACCACTAGGCCTTGAAATTCACTTTTTATCAAGTCTTATTCCTCATTAAATTGTCAAATAAGCATGTATTATTTTTCAAAACTATCTTCAAATAAGAACCAGTTTTTGCCTACATAGAGCTACCTTTTAGTTGGAGTCCTAACAGTAGTTGAAAAACTTCTACAGTATAAATTCAAGAAGTCAATGGTTCTGGAAAAACAAACAAAAAAAATGGCGTAAGTTTAGATTGAAAATGGGCTCTCTACTCTTGATAAAGTGAACAAGTAAGATTTTTCTGAAAGAATGGTTGTTGATCAAAATCTTAAATATTACTGTAATTTGGGGAAAACATTAAAAAAAAGAAGAAGAAAGAGCAGGTACTAAGACTGAACTTGAATTTTTTGAACTCTCGGGGGAGTTAAAACCTACAGTTTATCCTTGAAAAAGCAGTGCAATTTGCAAGGTCTCTTATATATTCAGATTTCCTTATAAGCAGAAAAAATTTGAGGTATTATAAAAAATACAGAACTGTATATTTTCTCTTATGTATTTTTAAGTATTTTTTTTCAGGGTCAGGTGATGGCATGCCAATCTCTGTCTCTATCAAATAAACTATTTAAAAAAGAAATTTCCCTAGCTTGCTTTATTATAAATCCACTGTATTACATATATACATATATGTAAATATTGAATTTACATTAATTTATTGCTAATATCAGTAAGGCTTCCAACTGGATCTAAGATGATTTTCACTTTAAAAAGAGATTCAAGATCATGGTACAGTAGACTTACAGGGACTGAAACGTAAGCAGGGAAATCAGCTAAAATAATACTGTAACATGGTAGACCAGACAGGACTAGAAGTAAGTGAATTTGGAACATTGCAGAGAAAAATTCAATCGGAATTTTTAGTTTAGCAAATATAGTAGGTGCAGACTCAAGAATCTTGCAGCTAATAGACTAGGTAAATTGTATCTGCATTCTATGTGATAAGTTAAACTGGATTTTAATATATTTGGAAATAAAATTAGTATTTCTATTTGGAGGCTTTAATTACATTAAGGTATAAGAAAAACTCATGAATAAGCTCATCACTCTGTTGAAACTATAATTTCGAATTATTATACATGACTCGTAATGCTTGCAAGTAAAAACAAAATAGTACCTTTAAAAGTTATTCCCCAGACAATGACTTGGGTCCACCTGCATATCAGATATCAGGCTCAGAAAAAAAAAAAAAAACCTAAACAACAACAACAACAAACACTAGTATAGTCATGGTCCCTTTGGAATATAACTAAAATAGTCCTACTGACTATCTACAAGACAGAGACCCCCAAAGCTAATAATCCAGCCTTTAGGTGCATGATAGTCAACAATTTGTTTGGCTTTATATGTCAACTCTCTTTTCAGTCAACCAGGTTCCATGTGCTAACATGATGCCAAACAGACATCCCTGGGCAGATGACCACACCAATGTGTCCTGGAGCCACGCTTCCCCACAGCCCCACCACAATAGGAAAAGAGAGCGGGAGAGAGAAAGAGAGAGAGAGAGAGACTGACTCTGGGAGTATGGATTGACCAGTTAACACCCATGTTCAGCGGGGAAGCAATTACAGAAGCCAGACCTGCCACTTTCTGCATCCCATAATAACCTAGGGTCCATACTCCCAGAGGGATAAAGAATAGGAAAGTTATCAGGGGAGGGGATGGGATACAGAGTTCTGGTGGTGGGAATTGTGTGGAGTTGTAACTCTCTTATCCTGTGGTTTTTTGTCAGTGTTTCCTTTTTATAAAAAAAATTTAAAAAATTAATTAAAAAAATTTATTTGTGTTCTTTAGTTCCTTACACAAAATGAATGGTGTTGGTTCTTTGAAAACACCGTGTACTTTTATTTCCCTGCAGTATGTGAGCAAATTAAGCAACACAAAAATAAAGCTTTTGACCACAGAAACAAAGTACTAGTTACCAGAAGGGAAGGTGAAGGGAGAAGGTTTGTAAATCATAAAAAAAAAAGTGGGCGTCAACCTGTACAAGTACAACTGTGGGTGGTAAATGTAAACTACTATAGAGAAAATGTCAACGAAAATGCTGCACACCTGACACTTACATAGTCTTATACTGCAATACTACTTCAGTGAACTTATTTACTGATTATTAATTTGTTCCATAGTAAGTATTATACTAGTTTGTCTTATTCAATTATCATATTTTATTGAATTTAAAGTCCATGCAGTTTAACTAAAGGTGTAAAGTTTGCTATAGACAGAAAAAAGAAAAACTGAGAGGGAGGGTAGATAGAGTGGGAGAGACAGACACCAGCAGTCCTGCTTCACCACTCATGAAGGATTCCTCCCCCCACACTCCCTCCAGGTGGGACCCGGAGCTTGAACCTAGGTCCTTGTGCATGGGAATACATGCACTTAACCAGGTGTACCACCACCCGGAACCTACCCTAATTATTTTTAAACAAAGTATGGCTTTTCCAATTTTATGTGTCAAGTTCATCATAAATTACTAATAATCACTACTTGCCATTGCTCCCACTTTTATCAACTACCAGCACAGGTAAGTATTTTTTCATCTTTTATGACATTTTTTCCTCTGGCAGACCCTCCACACCTCTTCATTCACATGCTACCTCTGTTGAAGCTACCCCAGTACAGTACAAATACCTAGCCTAGTATCATCTCGTTGGCCGTGAGTTGGAAAGAAGCCTGCTGCAATGATTGCTTTATTTTTAATTATCCTTATTTTCTAGAACAGTCACTAAATATGATGAATCGCATATGTGAAGAAATTACTTATTTGTTGTTGCAAAACAATGCAGACTAAAGTCATGAAGATGATGATCAACCACATACATTAGTGGCAGAGAAAATAGTGATAGGATATGAGGAAGTCACCCAGTTTGAATCTAATAGCTCTGAGTCTGAAATTTACATCAACCATTTAATAGGTCTTTATAATATTTTCCGTGTAAGTTTCAGATTGCTCCTCTGTAAATCAGATATTATAATGTCTACCTATTTGAATTATTAGGACATTAAATCATATGATTATAAAAAGTAGAAACACAGCTCAGCAAATACATTCATTCATTTAAACAGTGCTTATTGATTCTTCACTAATAGGCAGGAGAGTAGCTACATTGCAAAATTCTCAAGGAGCTTGTAGACCAGTGTGGATAAATGAGCAATTTGTCTCTATTTCAGCACTTACACTTCTAGCTTAGACCTCAGAATTTGACAATATAATTGGAGACCTTGGCCAAAATTACTTATATTTCTTCCCATGCTGCTGATGCTACCCACTGAGTTCTCTCTCCTCATAGTTTCATTTCTTCTCATGTTTCTTCACCTTTCTGTATCTTCCTACTTGACCTCATTTCTTATTTCCACATGCTCAATAAAATTAGATGCCTTTCCTTCAGCTTGCACACTGGTAGCAGTAGCAGCAGTAATAGCAGCGGCAGCAACAGTGAAATATAATCAAAAGGTTTAAATCCCATTGGCTGTTAAAACAGCTTGCCTGGATAGTGTTCAGATGTTATATGCACGACCCAGGTTCAAAACCAACCCCCACCACAATGAAGAATTTTTATCGCTGTGGTTTCTTTCACTTTCCCCTCTATGCCGGCCTGCATAGATTTAAAGTGACAACCAGAATCAATGACAAGGACATTGTGGTTTGTGGTAGACACAGATAGATAGCCAATAAACAAAAATGCACAAATTATACCTCTTTACAGGATTTTTATCATAGAAAAAAAGCCAGTCCTAATTTAGTACATTTAGTCTTTTAGAATCTGAATTCAGCTTGTTGATGATTTATTCTGAATGGCTGAATTGCTATTTCACTGAAACCCAAATATATACTTCCTCAACCTAAATGCTGTTTTACTTTTTGAAATTGGATCCACAATTCACACACTACAGTCCTTATAAAACAATTTTAAAATACTGTCTGTTAAGATTTACCTATTAAAAAGCTAGTATGATTACAAATTTTGACACAATTAACAACTTCTGGTCTAACTTAGATGTCACATAGGATATTTTACAACATTCAAGTTGATTATCTTAACTTACTTGAACAATACTAGTAACAGTAAATTTTTGTGACTCAAATTAGTCATTTCACTATTAACATTATTTAATTCCTTGTGACAACAGCAATCCTGAAATTGGCATTCCTTTTTGGGTCAGAGAAGCAAGCATTCTATTTAATTGAGAATCATTTAAATTTCAATGCTATTTAATGTTTATGTGTATCAGAAACTAAAAGTTTATTTTAAGCATCATGTCTTACTTTTAATACAGTATTTTGGAATTATGTTGATTGTATAGAAGTCATTAATAATGCAGATTTCCTGATAATAAATTCAACCTTTTACTGTCTAAGATTATCCCACTTTTTGACATTCGTGATTACTGATAAATGACAATTTAATATGAACATGCAGATTTTGGCATTTATCTTTCTGATAGGATAAAGAGAGAGGGAGGGAGAGAGAGAGAGAGAGAGAGAGAGAGAGAGAGAGAGGAGGGGAAATAGGAAGAGAAACAAATGAGACACCTGCAGCACCGCTTGTGAAGTTTCCCTCTGCGGATGGGAACTGGGGACATTAAACCTGTCACTGGTAATGTGTGTGATCAACCAAGTGCTCCCCAGCCAGCCCTGAGTGCAATTCTTATATCACATTCCAGAAAATCAACTATCCCCCAAATGAACGTGGCTTAGTATTTGCTCTAGGGACATTTGCAATTCCAGAAGAGTAGCAAAGGGTATAAGAATCTAAACTATTGGACAACTATATGGATATAAACAAGAGTAAGAATCAGCATTCAGACATCAACAAACAGCGAACAAAGGACCTTCAATTTCTGAAGTTACATTTTAGGAGTAAGGGTATAGTATAAAAAAGTCTGTCATTTTTTTTTTTCACTATAGCATGCAATCTGCCCAGTATCTCTAACTGAAACAAAGGTAAGCTCCAATTTCAACTCATCACAG
Organism: Erinaceus europaeus; assembly: GCF_950295315.1. Classification (NCBI taxonomy): domain Eukaryota; kingdom Metazoa; phylum Chordata; class Mammalia; order Eulipotyphla; family Erinaceidae; genus Erinaceus; species Erinaceus europaeus. Next base: position 9,564,008 of record NC_080180.1, on the reverse strand, counting down.
CTTTCTGTCATTAGAAAATTTAAGAAAATTTAAAAGATCTTTGTCGGAAAACAGTCACTCAAAAGCACACAGCATTTCTATAATTATCCATATAAACTATACTTTGGGCTTATAATAAAAACTGTTAGACTGATAAGGAAATAATCCATCATAGCACATACATAAAAATATCAGAAGCTACCAATTCATGCAAACACAATAATCATAACAAAATGATCAGACATAATTCAAAGAGAAAATGCTCTGCTGAATATAGTTAAGGTGATGTGCAACATTTCTGAGAAATGTAGCAATGTGCTAGACACTGGCCTGAGTTTTTAATTGTCTAGGCTAAAACATCATTTCACTGTTGATGTTATCTAGGCACTTGTAACAGCAACGCTGCTTTAACTCAATGTTTCTTCAGTAAAGCAGTAAAGTGATACTGGAATTTGGGGGAAAATAAAGGAAATTAACAAACCTTGAGAAGAATAAAAGTTGTCCAATTCCACGACTTCATTCTCCAGTCCTAGTGGGAGAAAAAAATGCAATAACATCATATAGGTTTTCTTTTTTTTCAATAGGTATAAAAGTTCTTTATTTTTATTCTCATTTAAAAAATTATTGGAGAAGTTTTTATATTGTTTACAGTACAATTTTTAACACATAGGTCCAGCCTCTCATTGGCCCTTGACTGGTGTCTAGAAGACCCAACAGGATCTCCTGTCTCTTTCCCTGCTTACTCAGAGTCCTTTGATGCAATACACTGACTGAAAGTCAATAGTGGCATTTAATGAATAAAAAAATGTAAATTTCATGTGCTATCTAGAAAAAAAATGCCTAAATAACTGCAATTGTGCAATATAAAATTACATGACAATCATAGAATTAAATATTAAGTAGCTGAAAATTCTATGTAAGAAAATTTTAAAAGTTCAAATACAAAGCAAATAACATACTGTAATAATTGTCAACCCATGTGTTTTAATGACTAACACTACACCTCAAACCAGCATATTGTCTATGATTTCATAGGGAAGAGTCATCATTCTATATTATATTCTGGTGTAAACCCTACAAAGTGTGTTTTCTGAATTGGATAGCATTCAAACCAGGAGATACTTGTGAACATCCTGGAATATTTGAAATGAATATATGATTCATGCTCAGAAATCAAAGTCACAAGAAAAAATCTTCATTTTATCTCATGCATTGAACAATGAATTAAAATTTTCTTCCGCTTTGTATCTGAATGCTTTTTCAGTCACAAAGTTACAGATGTTACCATGGTGCCAACCTGACTTCCCTGGGCAGATGACCTTACCAATGTGTCCTGCAACCCTGCCCCAGTAAGGAAAGACAGAAACAGGTTGGGGGTACAAATCAACCTGCCAAAGCCTGTGTCTAGTGGGGAAGCAATTAATCCAGACCTTCCACACCCCATAAAGACCTGCTGAAGGATCTGGTTCAAGCCCCGGCTCCCCACCTGCAGGGGAGTCGCTTCAAAGGCAGTGAAGCAGGTCTGCAGGTATCTATCTCTTTCTTCCCCTCTTTCCATTTCTCTCTGTCTTATTCCGCAACAATGGCAACAATAATAGTAACAGCAACACTGATAAACAACAAGGGCAACAAAAGGGAAAAAAAATGGCCTCCAGAAGCAGTGGATTCAAAGTGCAGGCACCAAGCCCCAGCAATCACCCTAGAGGCAAAAAAAAAAAAAAAAAAAAGGTATGTGCCTACAGTTAAGAGGCAAAAGAATTTGTCAGCAAAGTAGAATGATAAGAAAGGAAGGAAAGATTAGCAGGATTTTCTTGAATATAATGTTGACTAGAATGCAACTTAGAAGCTCACTCGACAAATCCTGCAATCTGCTGCTGGACCTCCTCTTAGCCCCAGAACATTCTTTTCAAGAAACATTTATTTAATACGGCAGAGAAAAGGAGAGGGGTAACTCTGGAGAGAACTTCTCTGTCATAACATGTCCTAAACATTAGTAATGTGTATGGGATTACCATTGGCATCTTGGAATATGGACTTATAATTTATCAGAGCTATAAAAACTATAATTTACCACATTTATAATAGAAGAACTGAAGCTGTTAGATTTATTTTTGAGATTCGAGCAAATGCACTGCTCTCGATCAGTAATAATGGATTGAGTAGTTTTCTTGGAACCGAAATTTATCTATTTGGCTCCATTGAGAAGGAATCCAAATAGTAATTTAAATCAGGAGATTTTTTTAAAAAAAAGAATCAAGGGGGTCAGGCAGTAGCTCAGTGGGTTCAGTGCATGTGGCACAAAGCACAAGGACCAGCATGAGGATCCCGGTTCGAGCCCCCGGATTACTGCCTGCAGGGGAGTCACTTCACAAGTGGTGAAGCAGGTGCAGGTGTCTATCTTTCTCTCCCCCTCTGTCTTCCACTCCCCTCTCCATTTCTCTCTGTCCTATCCAACAAGATGACATCAATCACAACAACAATAATAACTACAATAATAAAAACAAGGACAACCAAAGATAACCAAATTAAAAAAAAAAAGAATCAACACAAAATGGATGCATTTGGAGCTATATAGTAGATAAACATTCACAACACTGTTTTCCAGATGAGACTATATACATTCAATGTGGTCTGCCATAATCCCGAGTGTTTTCCAATAGTCTACACTTTTCAGTCCTGATATTAGAATTTGCTATGCCTTGTCATGTTTCTGTGTTAACTCATTTTTATTTTTGTAAGCTTTAAGATACTAGATAATTAGGGGTCATTCTCAGAGCTATTCCTTTTGGCTATTTCCTTTTGCGAACCTATGACTTTTAAAAAATTTGTAATGCCCCCTATATATTATGGACCCCCAAATTTAATGTTCAAACATAGACCCCTATCCCAAACTCCAGAAACACACACACACACACACACACACACACACACACACACACACACACACATCTTTAGATAGTTGTGTAAGAGGTCTGTCAATGGTACCATTCTTAAAACAGACCTTACATTCTTTCTCATTAAACTTACAGAAATCCTGTTTCAAGAAACAACCATGTTCTTCTAACTGGTCAGTGACAAATTCTTAGAGTAGTCCTTGATCCTAATTTTCACCTTACTACTAGTTCTGGCTTAAGAATATATTCTGAGGGGCCTGGGCAGTGGTGCACCTGATTGAGCACTCACACTATAGTGCACAAGGACCTTGGTTCAAGCCTGACTCAGCCTCCACCTGCAGTAGATGAAGCTTCATGAATGATGAAGTAGTGTTGAGGTCTCTCTACCTTCCTCTCTTTCTCTCTTCTTTCCCCCTTTCCTATCAGTTTCCATGTCTCTATCCAAAACAAATCAGGAGAAATACCAGAGATACTCTTTAAAGTCAAATTAGTGGACATAAGAGGGGAAAAAGAGAAGTGGCCTGATCAAATGAGGAAAAGGAGTCAGCATTATGGTGAAGGGGGAGATTTTGACATTTATAGGTGAAGACAGAATGGACATACGAGGGTGAGGGTGGATGTTCGGCTTCCTGGGGAGGCAGGGGGTGGGTTGGTGGGATGGGACACAGTCTTTTTGGTGGTGGGAATGGTGTTTATGTACATTCCTATTAATTTGTATTCATATAAATCACTATTTAATTAATATGAGAGAAAAAAAGAATATACATATGCCCACATAATAATGAGTGCCTGAAGCTTAGTTAATGAATGCTATAATTCCACACTTCATGGAAACTTTTCATAAAATAATTTTCAGTCTGCCGATCCATATTTACCCAAAATAGATATTAAAAAAATACCCTCAACCAACTTATCATTTTATCCCATTAGGGACCTAGGTCCCTATGAAGTAGGGTCAGGCTGTGGCACACCTGGTTAAGCACACACATCACAGTGCACAAGAACACAGGTTCAGCCCCTGGTCCCCACCTGCAGGGGGAAAGCTTCACAGGTAGTGAAGCAGGGCTACAAGTGTCTCTGTCTCTTCCCCTCTCTATTTACCCCTCCCCTCTAAATTTCTATTTCTATCCGATAATAAATAAATACATTTAAAAAATTCAAACAAACAAACAAAATAACCCTGTAAACCAAGATACACTCAACAAATGGACACTAGAGTTAGAAACAAAATAAACTAAGAAATACATATGACCATAAGGTTTGATGTAATGGAAACTCTTCTTAGACTCTAAAATGAGAATAAAACATTATGAAAGGGCATAGATACATAAAAATGTCTTTACACTGTCATTAAGTTATTGGGTTTTGTATATCTAAACTAGAAACATGAAATATTCATGTATATATATCTCCACCAGGATTCTCATGGGGCTTAATGCCAGCATTATGGATCCACTGAACGCAGCAGCCATTTTTCCTTTTTTCTTTCTTTTATATTTGACAGGATAAAGAGAACTTAGAGGGGATGGGGATATAAAGAGGGGGAGAGAAAGAGAGACACCTGTAGAGCCACTTCACCACTAATGAAGCACCCTCCTGTAGGTGCTGAGTGGGGTCTTGAACCTGGTTCCTTGTGCATGGTAATATATGCACATAACTGAATGGACTGCCACCCAACCCCCAGAATGTGAAAAGTAGACTAGTATTTTGCATGATGGTCAACAGAAAAAAATTTAAAAAATACAAAAAAAGTGTTCAAGAACTGTAAATCAATATGACTTGTTTTATCAACAGAAGTTTTACATATATAATCTTAAACTCATTACCTATTTAATTTTACTCATAATTATAGTAGTGAATCAACTGTATCTATTTGCTTATACTGTCACTTGTCCTTTTATTTCTGTCAAGATGTTCTACATTCACAATTGTACTAATAATTTAATGAATTCACAGTGGAGATACTGAGTATTTTCTTCAATACTAGAAATACTGAGTATTTCCTCAAGACATTTTGGAACAAAGTGATTTTGTTATATTGACTAGGAAATGTCTTTTATGTAGACACACATACATATGCATATGTATGCACAGAAATGCACACGTAGATGTATATATTTTAAGCATTATTTCTTGTTGGTTTTTATATGAGAACATTCACCACTACTGGGAGGTAGCCCAGATTTTTCTAATCTTTATCTACAATAAATGTTACATTGAACATCTCTCTACATAGATCACCTTGGGTAATTAAAAATACTCTGACAGAGAGCTTCCCAGAACTAAAATTGCTGATCCACAGCAAATGAACATGTTAAAATATGGCGATTAGTTCCAACGTGTGCTTGTGCTCCCACCAGAATGTTCTGATTATTATGATACTAAGTATTCTATGTCTATATTTTTATCTTTTGTGCAAATTCTATGTCTAATTTCATTTAATTCCACAATTTTTAAGTGGAACACACAGGTAAATGATGTATTTTTATATAAAAATAATTCATTTAGTTGTTTCAAGTAGATAAAAAAAAAACCAAATTACAAATTTAGCAGGATAGTACAACGTTTTCTTCACAGCAGCGTTGCAATATGACTACAGAAACACTCATAAATATTCTCCAGGACAAAACAAATGCCTTATGCATGACAATTGTTCATTTTGCATTGACAAATCTTTTTATTTTATTTTATTTTTTTTACCAGCTACATATGGTCAATTTTTCTTTTTTAATGTTGTATCTTTTTCAATTGCACCTAGGAGTCATTTTAATATAGATAATTGAATTGCAGTTAATTCTCCATCTGGTGTTCCAGATTGGTTACTTACTACTGCTGATTTGAAGCTGATACTTTTCATTTATATTACTTGATCATTTTATTCACTGTCACATCTCTAACAGTATGTGACATTCACAAAGCATGTCATGGAAAGACAGTTCAAACGCTCAAGTATAATTCCTTTTTGAAACATTCGGATGTCTTGCACAAGGCCCTGTGTGATCCATTTTTCAACTTTTCTATTACCACATCCTATAATTAATTTGTGAACTATAATCTAAGGAGAATTTTATTACAAGTAGAAAGACATTTAGAAACCATCATGTGGTCTATTATTTTTAATGTATGACTTGAATATACAGATTACAGACAGGAGGCAGCAGTGCATCTGGAAGAGCACAAGTTACAATGCACAAGGACCTGGGTTCAAGCCTCCAGTCTCCACCTGTAGGGGACACCTTCAAGAGCCATGAAACAAAACTGTGTGTGTCTCTCTTCCTCTATCTCCACCTTCCCTTTATATTTCCTGTCTCTATCCAGCCAATTAATAAAATATTTGAAAATACACATGCAGATTACAATGTTGCCATCGCTGATATGAACAAGCTGGGCTAAGGCAAAGGATATGAACAAACCAATCAGAAAAGGAAAACAGGGAGCTTTAATACATATGTAAAAGAAGTTTATTCTCACTAGTACTTAAACAACAAACTAAAATAAGAAGTTAATACTTTTCTGGGCTGGTGGTGACACACCTGGTTGAGTGTGTGTGTTATAATGTGCAAGGACCCAGATTTGAGGCCCCCGTCCCCACCTGCAGGGGGAAAGCTTCACAGGTGGTGAAGCAGTGTCGCAAGTGTCTCTCTTGTCCGTCCTCTTCCCTCTCAATTTCTGGCTGTCTCTATCCAATAAATAAAGATAATTTAAAAAAAAAAAAGGGAGTCGGGCTGTAGCGCAGCGGGTTAAGCGCAGGTAGTGCAAAGCACAAGGACCGGCATAAGGATCCCGGTTCGAACCCCGGCTCCCCACCTGCAGGGGAGTCACTTCACAGGCGGTGAAGCAGGTCTGCAGGTGTCTATCTTTCTCTCCTCCTCTCTGTCTTCCCCTCCTCTCTCCCTTTCTCTCTGTCCTATCCAACAACGACGACGACAACAACAACAATAATAACTACAACAATAAAACAACAAGGGCAACAAAAGGGAATAAATAAATAAATATTTAAAAAAATAAAATAATAATAATAAAAAAGAAATAAAGAAATAGAGAATAATTGAAATGATTGATAGTCATAACCTACTTTAGTAGGATCATTCATCCTAATTCTTAATTGCTGAATCATTAAAAAAAATTTCTGGGCGATTTATTTTACAAATATAAGGTTATTTGAGAGAAGTTGAGTGCTGAGTGTTATATTGAAACATATTAGATATTAACCTATCAGGGAATGGCATCATTTTATTTTAATTTGTGGGAAATGTCCTATTTCAGTTTCTCTGATTGAAAACACACGCAAAAATATTTCCTTCATTTTTTCATAATGAAGAGGCAGCTCCTTTCTGTATATTTTCTTTTTTTTGTGTGTGAAAATGTATGTGAAATGTCCATGTTATACCATGTATTATCCATCTCTAAATCAGGTTTCTCTAAGTCAGGAACCTCCTTCTGACTCGTAAGCATTTTGTATGTATTTATGTAATTACATGAATGATAGTAGTCCACTCTCGTGTGTGTGTACACATGCACACCTGCACAGACACACAACCTATTTGTTTTTATTCTGTACTGCTGTTGCCACCAATGGTTTAGGCACAGTTTAGCTACCCAGTGTGTCTGAAAAATACGTTACTTCCTGGTAAACAACTACATGCAAGAAATAACTTACTTGGATAGTGTACTGCTTTGCCATACACTTGGCCAAGGTTCTAGCCAGGCTCCCACTACTTGGAAGGAAGTTTCAGTGTTGTGGTCTCATTCATCATATTCATATTCATATTCTCTCTCTCTTCCCCTTCCTCCTCCTCTCCTTCCACACACTAGAGGCTTATGGGTTAGCAAAGTAGTTCTCTAGGATAGTGCGCCTGCTTTGCCATGCACTTGATGTGGGCTTAAGCCTGGCCACCACCACAATGAAGGGAAATTTGGCATTATGATCATCTATTCTCTACTCTGTTTTTCTATCTTAAAACGTCAGACTGAGACAGTGAAACTGAAAAGAAATGATCAGATTTCCTTAATAACTGCAATGTTTGATAGTGTTCTATGGAAAATGCAACAAAAATTAAGTAAATTATATGTGTTTTCATGATGACATTACTTCCTTTTTCTAGGAGTGTTTTCATCTCTCTCTTTGTCAAATAACAGAACTGGGGGCCTCTTGGACCTCTTGCTTGCAAGTCTTGTGCTCTACAGCTGAATGCTCTTTCCAGTCCTTATTTCTGATTTTTAAAAAATCTTAAGTGCACTTCATGAGTGGTGAGCAGTATTGTCTCATCATAGTGAAAGATATGAAACATGTAAACAATTATATTTTCTTTAATGTCTCATTTTGATTTTCACTTTTTAAAAACCATATAAATATTTTTTCACCTAAAAGCACTGAGGAAGCCAGGAAGCACACTGAGAAAGTACAATTGCTCACACACGTGCACACGTGCGCGCGCACACACACGCGCACACACACACACACACACATTCTCCCTCTAACTCAAGCTCTGTAAAAATATTGTTCAATTAGCTATCAGATAATAAAGCAAATCACCAAGGGCTTCATACTTCTGAGAAAAAATTATATACTATACACCAAACACTAGAAACATTTATGATTTATGGTAAGAGCTACCACACGTCCATACTTCCTATCTTTGAAGGAGGCTTTATTCATTGACTTAGGAAAATTGGTTAGCAGATTTACAACATTAGTAGCACTAGAACTTCTACTTTCCAAATCCAACTGGCTTTGCCATTCAGACCAGTATTTTCCTGATTAATCCCATAAGATCCCTACTACCTTTGTCGCCTCCCCGTAGTAATCTAAGGTTCTACAGTCTTATGGGGTTATGTCCAGGAAATGACATGAAAGTGCATACACAAGTATATTAGAAGACTAATAGGACATAGAAAATTTATGTTGGAATAGAAAACGAATGCAAATTTCTCATTGGTAGTGGGAGATTCTTGTAACTTTCAAGTGTTGTCTTCAATTATATTATACTGCTGGGATCTATTTGCTTATCATATTTTGCCCTTGCCTCATCTTTTATAATATTTGCCAAGATGCATGCATTCTTGTAAAATAAATATATCGTTTCAACATGAAGTCATGCAAAATATTTTCTTTTAATCATCCAAGTTGAAAAAGCACATTCAAACTATGTTGAGATTATGTGGCAAATTACTTTATGCAAAGCCAGGAATGGGAATGTTTGAGCATGATCACTGATTTTTATGGTGATTTAGCTATGATGCTTGGTCTGACATTTCCTAGCATTGCATCCTTGGGTTAGCCATAGCCACAGAGAGCATTTGCATATGATTTGGACTGTGGCACTGAAGCTTCAGGGGAATTCTTTGTATACCAGTAGGTTCAGTGCTGGGTCAGACATTCTAGCAGTTCACATCCTCCCCTTGATTTTCTGACAGATCTTACTGGCATGAGCAGCAGTTAAACCACCAGCAACTTCAGCTCCTGCTGGAAGTTCTTCATTCTAGTCTACTCCCCTGGGACACAGGCACATTTACTTTGATGGCAACCAGTGCCAGGGTCTCCCTGGGGTCATCCACCATTAAAGTTGGAGGAATGGATGTAGCAAGTCAGCAAGCAATCAAAATGGGTCCCGGTTCATTCTCCTGGGTTGCATTTTCTCTTTCTCCACCAATCTCTCCTTCACTTACTTCCTTATTCAATCAAGACTTCCACCAGATGGAAAAGTAACTTCTTGTATATAAACCGACTAATCATCTCCCATAATACTATGAAATCCAGCCCTTACAGCAAGGATGTCACATATATATATATATATATATATATATATATATATATATATATATATATATATATATATATACAAACATCAACTACCAATTATCCATCTATTTAATTCTATATGGTATCCATCCTCTTAGTAATTATCTTTTATTGACAAGGTGTTTTGTTTTGCATCTCTGATTGAAAGCCTCCAACTATCTTGTAAGTTCCAAAATTGACTCATGTGCCACCTAGATCATACTAGGGGCTGAGTTCCAAAATGATCCCCTCATCTTCATCACTATTTTTTTTTTTTTATTTATTTAAATTTTTAATTTAAGAAAGGATTAGTGAACAAAAGCATAAGGTAGGAGGGGTACAACTCCACACAATTCCCACCACCCAATCCCCATAACCCACCCTCTCCCATGATAGCCTTCCCATTCTCTAGCCCTCTGGGAGCATGGACCCAGGGTCGTTGAGGGTTGCAGAAGGTAGAGGGTCTGGCTTCTGTAATTGCTTCCCCGCTGAACATGGGCGTTGACTGGTCGGTCCATACTCCCAGTCTGCCTCTCTCTTTCCCTAGTAAGGTGTGTCTCTGGGGAAGCTGAGCTCCAGGACACATTGGTGGGGTCTTCAATCCAGGGAAGCCTGGCCAGCATCCTGGTGGCATCTGGAACCTGGTGATTGAAAAGAGAGTTAACATACAAAGCCAAACAATTTGTTGAGCAAACATGGATCCCAAGATTGGAATAGTGGAGAGGAAGTGTTGGGGAGGTACTCACTGCAAACTCTAGTGTAATCCTGCTTTCAGGTATATATTTTGCAGTAGTTTATGGATACGTGTGCGCATACGCTCTCTCTCACAGAAACTGGTGTATGTCTAGGTTATGGGACTTTGTTAGAAAGTGAACTACCTGAGATGAAATTAGAGTGTACTATAAAAGGAAAGGTCTCACCCGAGTAATGAAGCTGAAGGGTTGTCATTCCACACGTGAAGTCTCTGGATACACTCTGAGGTGAAGCATGTTGAGATGGCAATCGTTGCTTTGGTTAGGTTGTGATCGGCGGATGCAATATTATTTGGTATGGATTGGGAGAAGCATACGGGAAAGTGAGCCCTATCCATGGGTGCCAGGACTGGGGGAAGTAGGGGCTCTATAGTGAAGATGTGAGGTTCCTGCTGTCTTAGGGTTCAAAAAGACAATCAATAGTTAATATTATCATCACATTATTTGTTAATTGGGTTAACTTTGAAAAGTCCCTTTGTTATGGTTTGCTGTACAGTACCCAGTATCTTGTATATAGCTGTGCTATTGGAAGCCTCCAATCTACTTGGTCTAGGCTTTTGAGAGAGTCCGCATATCAAATACGTAGCCTATCTATTAAAAAGATTCAGTTTGTCTCCTGAGAACCTTTGAGACATACAATTGATTTCCCCCTCTCATATTAATTAACTACTGATTTATATGTCTACATTTTGCTAGGAGTGTACATAAACACCATTCCCATCACCAAAGGACCGTGACCCATCCCTCCCGCCCATTCCCACCCCCCACTGGCCCAGAAAGCTACATGTCTACCCCTCACCACTGGGTTTTTTCTTTGGTGCCCTACTTACAATTTGATCAGGTCCTGCTTTTAGTTTCCCTTTCAGATCTTCTAAGTCAGCTTCTGTTGATGAGTGGGATCATCCCATACTCATCTTTAACTTTCTGACTCAGTTCACTTAACATAATTCCTTCTAGCTCTGTCCAAGATGGGTCAGAGAAGGTGGGTTCATTGTTCTTGATAGCTGCATAGTATTCCATTGTGTATATATACCACAGCTTTCTCAGCCATTCATCTGTTGTTGGGCACCTGGGTTGCTTCCAGGTTTTAGCTATTATGAATTGTGCTGCTATGAACATAGGAGTACACACCTCTTTTTGGTTGGGTGTTATGGAGTCCTTGGGGTATAACCCCAGGAGAGGAATTATTGGGTCATATGGAAGGTCCATGTCTAGCCTTCTGAGGGTTTTCCAGACTGCTCTCCACAGAGGCTGTACCAATTTACATTCCCACCAGCAATGTAAAAGGGTTCCTCTGTCCCCACATCCTCTCCAGCATTTGTTGCTGCTGTCCTTTTTGATGTATGCCATTCTTACAGGAGTGAGGTGGTATCTTAGTGTTGTCTTAATTTGCATTTCTCTGACAATCAGTGACCTAGAGCAGCTTTTCATATGTTTGTTAGCCTTTTGGATCTCCTCTGTGGTGAGTGTTTTGTTCATTTCCTCTGCCCATTTTTGGATGGGGTCATTTGCTTTTTTGCGGCTAAGTTTGCTGAGCTCTTTATATATTTTGGTGATTAGTTTCTTGTCTGATGTCTGGCATGTGAAGATCTTCTCCCATTCTGTGAGGGGTCTCTCTGTTTGTTTAATTGTTTCTTTGGATGTGCAGAAGCTTTTCAATTTGATGTAGTCCCATTGGTTTGTTTCTACTTTGGTCTTCCTTGCAATTGGGTTTGATTCATCAAAGATATCCTTGAGGTGTAGATGGGAAAGTGTTTTACCAATGTTTTCCTCTAAGTATTTGATTGTTTCTGGTCTGACATCTAGGTCTTTGATCCATTTGGAGTTGATTTTTGTTTCTGGTGAGATAAAGTGGTTCAATTTCATTCTTCTGCATGTTTCAACCCAGTTTTCCCAGCACCATTTATTGAAGAGAGCCTCCTTCTTCCATTTAATCCTTTGGGCCCCCTTATCAAAGATTAGATGCCCATAGGTGTTGGGATTTACTTCTGGGCTTTCAATTCTGTTCCACTGGTCTGTGTGCCTATTTTTGTTCCAGTACCATGCTGTTTTGATGATGATGGCTTTATAATATAGTTTAAGGTCTGGGAGTGTGATGCCTCCATTTCTGTTTCTTTTCCTCAAGATGGTTTTGGCAATTCTAGGTGTTTTCAGGTTCCAGATAAATGATTGTAGTGTTTGTTCTATTCTCTTAAAGAAGCTTGGTGGAACTTTGATGGGTATTGCATTAAATTTGTATATGGCTCTGGGGAGAATGTTCATTTTGATGATATTTATTCTTCCAATCCATGAGCATGGGATATCTTTCCATTTCTTGGTATCAGTTTCTATCTCCTTGAGTAGCGACTCATAGTTTTCAGCATACAAGTCTTTCACTTCTTTGGTCAACTTTATTCCTAGGTATTTGATTGATTTTGCTGAAACAGTGAATGGGAGTGATTTCTGGATGTCTTCTTCTTCAGATTTAGTGTTTGCATAAAGAAATGCCACTGATTTTTGTACATTGATTTTGTAGCCTGATACCTTGCTATATTGCCTAACAACTTCCAGTAATTTTCTACTGGATTCTTTAGGTCTTTAAGCCTCCAACTATCTTGTAAGTTCTTTAAGCCTCCAACTATCTTGTAAGTTCCAAAATTGACTCATGTGCCACCTAGATCATACTAGGGGCTGAGTTCCAAAATGATCCCCTCATCTTCATCACTATTAAAAGAGCTGCTTTGGTTATTAAGTCATATGGCAAAAGATATACAATTATTCTTGAATTTTGCGATGGTTATGCCTGATGGTACAGACTACTCCTATACTTCCTATGTATGCTCCCAGGCCCCATGTTCATGGCTTTGCATCTCCCAGATTTTTCTAAAGGTTGATTTGGGCTTATTGGACTGGAGTCACTGATAGTCACAGAGAGATGAAATCACCTGGAGCTTTTCCATCTACCATAACTACTCAGCCCAGTTACTAATTGACTACAAAAACCCAGCTGTCTTCTTTCAGGACAGGTCAAAGAGGGGTAAAGAATAGGGAAGCTATCGGGAGAGGGGATGGGATATGGAGTTCTTATGGTGGGAATTATGCGGAGTTGTACCTCTCTTATCCTCTGGTTTTTGTCAGTGTTTAATTTTTATAAATAATAATTAAAAATATAAAACAAAACAAAATAAAATCATATAATATAGGCCACTGTGATGAGTACAACCAGTCCTGGTAAGCGGAATTTATGTGCTCAGCTTCATAAGAGCTACAGCAAGCAACACATTTTTATTGACACTTTTAGAAAACACTGAAAAAAATTTTCTTTGCTTCATATTGGATAGCACTTGAGTCATATTAAGTGAAAATAGCCAAACAACTTCTTCTTCTAGCGTTTGCCCTTCTTCCGTAGCCAGTCAACAGCGTCAGGTTGAGCCTGATGTAAAGTTTCGAGACCTCCTTTGAATCTGGAGAGGTGGCAGTCGTTGACTATGTGGGTCATAGTCTGTCTGGAGCCGCAGGGGCAGTTCGGGTCGTCTCTGGCTCCCCAGCGATGGAACATAGCGGCGCACCGGCCATGGCCTGTTCGATAGCGATTGAGGAGGGCCCAATCATAACGTGCTAGGTCAAAGCCGGGTTGACGCTCGCAGGGGTCTGTGATGAGGGGTTTGTTCTTTACCTCAGCTGACTGCCAGCTCTGTTTCCAAGAGTCTGGAACAGAGAAGTTCAGTGTAGGCGTAGGGGACCAGATTGTGTGACGAGACGTCAAGCGTTGGACAGGGTGGGCGAAGATATCCGCGTATATTGGCAGGTCCGGTCGAGCGTAGACGTGGGAAATGAACTTAGATGATGCCGCATCCCGATGAATATCTGGCGGGGCGATGTTGCTGAGAACTGGCAGCCATGGAACCGGGGTGGAACGGATGGTTCCAGAAATGATCCTCATGGAGGAATATAATTTGGAATCGACCAAGTGGACATGGGGGCTACGGAACCATACTGGGGCACAGTATTCTGCAGTGGAATAGCATAATGCCAGAGATGATGATCGTAGTGTGGAAGCGCTCGCGCCCCATGAGGAGCTGGCCAGTCTTGCAATGATGTTACTCCTCGCGCCCACCTTTGCTGCAGTTTTTATGAGATGTTCATGAATTGACAGAGTGCGATCGAAAGTAACGCCAAGATAGATTGGCTGGGCTTTATGCCGGATTCTCGAATCGCCAAGCTGCACATTAAGCTCACGCGAGGCCGAGGCATGGTGTAGATGGAAAACAGATGATACCGTTTTTGCAGTGCTAGGGATTAGTCGCCATTTTTTACAGTAATCAGATATCAGAGACATGTCTTTCGTGAGTGTTTCCTCGAGGATGTCGAACTTGGATGCCTGAGTTGCACAGCAGATGTCATCGGCGTAGATGAACTTCCTTGAAGAAGTTTCTGGGAGGTCATTGATATAAATATTAAATAGCGTAGGAGCCAGAACAGAGCCCTGGGGGAGGCCACTTGAGACAAGTCTCCATCTGCTAGACTTGTCACCCAGATGCACCCGGAATCTTCTGTTTTGGAGAAGAAACGATATAGTGCCAAACAGCTAAGAATGAATATCAGATGATCTCACTCATAGCTAGAACTTAAACAAGGATAGGAGGGGAAAATACAAAATAAAGCTGAAACTTGATTTAGTGTATTTCATCATAGCAAATGATTCTGGGGAAAAGGGGCAGGGGGTGGATTGTGGGGGCTTTTTGAGTTCTGGTACATTATGGTGGAGACGTACCCAATTTGGGGGTCATAGTGTTCTGTAGACACCTATTATAAGGAAACAACTATACTTAGGTCATCAACAACTGTGCTGTCAACTATTCACTTTTCCCAATAAAATGACTAAAATAAGTGCCACTTTATAAACTAAATAAAATTCAGCCTCCTGAAAAGGTTTTCCAGAAGTCAATGGAGTTTTAATGAAAGAATTTATTTATGATACAACAATTAATGAAGTCCTATCATCTATTTTAATATATCGACAATGACAATGGCTCTGAATCAATACAATTTACTCAGTAAACATGATATGCAAGCTATATGCCCATGTGATTACAACCTATATATTTTTTTCTTATAATCCCCTTGTAAGGTGCAAAATTTATTTTCTTTTGCAAATGCGAGCTTCCTCTTATAGTTAAATATTAAAACTATAAAAAAGTAGACTTTCGGGAGTCAGGCGGTAGTGCAGCGGGTTAAGCGCATGTGGTGCAAAGCACAAGGACCAGCACAAGGAACCCGATTTGAGCCCCCGGTTCCCCACCTGCAGGGGAGTCACTTCACAGGTGAAGCAGGTCTGCAGGTGTCTATCTTTCTCTCCTTCTCTCTGTCTTCCCCTCCTCCCTCCATTTCTCTCTGTCCTACCTAACAATGACAACATCAATAACAACAATAAAATAAAATTTAAAAAAAGAAAGTAGACTTTCTCTTGCTAGTGTGTTATGATTTGACAAAAGACAGAGATTTCACCAACCTAGAATCTTTGAGTTTCTGTGAGCCCACATATATTCATGATTTCATAAAGCATTAGTCCGCCTCAAATTGTCTACATGTAGTACTTTAATTTCCTTTTATCCTCATATTTAATGGATGCATATACTTAATTATTAGTGTTATTTCACCAAATATATTACATATCCTTTTGTGTGATTTCATGGGCTAACAATAACTAATTAGAAAAGCAAACATGATTTGTCTTTCATGGGGCAAGGAAATGAGATGACAACTAATCAATGACTGACTTGGTCACGCAGTTGTTCAACTGTCAAGGGTAAAATATATCAATCAAGGAGAACAAATGTACCATCAGTAATAATTACCTCAGCAAAAAAAGTACAAGTGTCCCATTACTGCCCAAATATGAAAGCTAAGAATTAGACGTTTTGAATTTTCACTTTCATTGTCCTCTATTTTACTTTAACAAAGACAAGTATTGCGTGAATTCTACCTCTCAGACCTGTTCATTGATTTTTATGTAAGTATTTTCTTTTTCTTTTTTTTATATTTATTTATTCCCTTTTCGTTGCCTTTGTTGTTTTATTGTTGTAGTTATTGTTGTCTGTCTTCGTTGTTGGATAGAACAGCGAAATGGAGAGAGGAGGGGAAGACAAGAGAGGGGGAGAGAAAGACACCTACAGACCTGCTTTACCCCCCGTGAAGTGACCCCCTGCAGGTGGGGAGCTGGGGGCTCGAACCCAGAGCCTTGTACTTTGCGCCATGTGCAGTTAACCACTGCATTACCGCCTGACTCCCTGTATTTTCTTGTCCTTGACTTAGTAGTCAAGAGGTTTTTGGCCTTTAATTATATCTATAGATTGAAAAACATACCAATCTAATTCATGTAAAGCTGTGAATGAGAATAGTTATGAAACTTAGAATCAGAAAACATCACTCACTACTTTTCTGGCTTACACAAATGGCCATAGTTTTCTAAGCTCCCTTTTAATATTCTTACTGTGATTAAAATGGCTATCTGCTAGTACAAATTTACAGAAACACATATACATGAACACCCACAGGTGCAGCGGATACAGGGAAATTTGCTTAGAAATGGACTGGTTTTCATGTTTCCTATACAGACAGTGAACTAAATCCTTTATCAATATCATAGATAGTGTGACCTTGAATCAATACTATATTATGATTTTTGATATATTGAGTCCATAATCAATATACTACTTTTATTTGACTTTTTCCTTTGTTTTCTTGACGTAAGCCATTACAATGATTTTATTCTATGAAACATTTTTAATAAGCATTAGAAGGTAGACACATTAATCTACAAAGTGAAGCTGAATGTCTGTTTGTAATGTGACTCCTTGAAGTTACTCATGGAACAATTTGCAACCTTGAAACACATAATTCATCATGTCAAAATGCCAGGCACTCAATCCCCAGTGGGCCTGTAGTCCAAGGTTATGAGGATGTAAGGTTTTGTGTATCATCTGGAGCCAAAAGATTACAGAAATAGCTAAGCATTCTCCATCTTTACTTCTAGACAGCCAACACATATGGCTCCTGTCACAAGGTAAATTTTAGTGACCACTGGAGCCTTTCAAAATGAAATCCAGTGACCTTGAGCATAGGCATTCTAGCAACATTAGTGCTTGTTCAGACAAGTCTTGGAGTAATTTAGAAGTGACTCCAAACTTTAACGAGAAGCAAACTGTCACGCGTGGGTCAAAAAGACAGCAATTAGCAGTGAGTAAAAGAAAATAAATTAGCAGTTGAGGGTGATTGGGAAAGTTGTATCTTTTTTGATTCAGGGAAAATTCAGTGTTCTACCCATGGAGGGCAAAAAAAAAAAAAAAAAGGGCAAATGACATGCATGCCAGAAAGAAATGATGCCATATTATCTACATATGGGCTTTGTTTTTCCCCTGCAGGTGGAAACAGGGGGCTTGAACTTAGATCCTTGCACATGCCACCACCCAGCCCTGTTTTATTATTATTTTAAATATCTACTTATTTATATTCCCTTCTGTTGCCCTTTTTATTGTTGTAGATATAACTGTTGTTGTTATTGATGTCATTGTTGTTGGATAGTACAGAGAAATGGGGAGAGGAGGGGAAGACAGAGACCGGGAGAGAAAGACAGACACCTGCAGACCTGCTTCACCATCTGTGAAGCGACGCCCCTGCAGGTGGGGAGCTGGAGGCTCAAACCAGGATCCTTAGGCCGGTCCTTGCACTTTGCGCCACCTGTGCTTAACCTGCTGGGCCACTGCCCAACCCCCTCAGCCCTGTTTATTATTTTTTTTCTAGAAATCGGCTTACAGGAATTTTCTACTGAGATGATAGAGCCAGATATGAGTTTAAAACTACAAGTAGGAGGTAGGGCAGTAGCACAGCAGGTTAAGTGCACGTGGCATGAAGCACAAGGACTGGAGTAAGGATATGAGTTCGAGCCCCCAGCTCCCCAACTACAGGGGAGTCGCTTCACAAGTAGTGCAACAGGCCTGCAGGTGTCTATCATTCTCTCCCCGTCTTCCCCTCCTCTCTCCATTTCTCTGTCCTATCCAAGGAGGACATCAGTAACAACAACAATATTAGTAAGTGCAACAACAAAAAACCAAGGGCAACAAAAAGGGGAAAAAGCAAATCAAAAAAGTATAAGCAAACTATGTAAAGAAAACTTAAAATTATTATTTTGAGATATCTCCCTTCAGTTTACCATTTCCCCTTGATTGCTATTTTAGTAAAAATTCCATGGGTTCTAAAGTTATTGAAATAATGGAATGCCAGTCCATACAAGAGTTTACACATTAATGAAGCAGCATCCCACAATTCCAAATGTGCTGGCATATGCAAAACATCAAAATATGCTAAGAGTAAATTAAAACAAAATTTAAATACCCCTTCTGCCTAGTTTTCCATTATTTTTTTTCCCTTTAAGGTAGAGGTATCCGTTTAACATGTATGGTTTTACCAATCCTTAAACAAGTTTTTCATTCAGAGAAAGACAAAGACTACAACACCAGTGTGTCATGACACTCTGTGCCTGGAAGCCCAGACCACGCACAAGGCAAGGCATGTGACCCACTAGGATAACACTTAAGTCCAAAAATTGTTGTAGTAGCATTCCTCTAGTTAATGTCTCTCCCATCACTTCAAATAAACTGAAAAGGAAGGGAGGATGGGAGAGGGAGAGGGAGAGGGAGAGTGAGAGGGAGGGAGGGGGAGGGAGGGGGAGGGAGGGGGAGGGAGGGGGAGAGGGAGAGAGAGATTGGACAAAAAACACCTGCAGAATTGCTTCTCCACTTGTGAAGATTCCCTCTGCAGTTGTGGACAGGGGTGGTGGGGATGAGTGGCTTGAACCAGGCTCTTGCACACTGTAACATGTGTGATAAACCAGTTGCACCACTTCGGGCCACTGTCTCTTTTAGTTTTTATGTAGTCTGAGTTATAATTTCCCAGTTCTAGCCTATCCACAGTAGCTCCCCCTGCCCCAGTAGATATCTACTCCAAAATAATAACAACAAAGGACACAGGTTAGACAGCACATGTGGGCTTTATTGCTGGGCATGTTCCTGAAGATCACTACAAAAGAGAAAATTAAGAACTCCAGATCCTAAAAGTATGAAGAGAATGCATGAATATCACATTATGTAGGCAATAACCACAACCAAAACTATCCAAGTGAAGGAAAGGAAGAGTCAGTCAAATGATTCCATGCCTCTTTACATGAAGTAATCATCCTCATGGATTTTCCCAGTTTAAAAGGGAGCAAGGAACTATACCTTAAATCCTATGGCGTTCTAGGAATGGGAAAACATTTTTCCAGACTCTTACACAAACCATAAAAAGATATCTACCAAGGCAGAAAAGAGGGCAATGCTACAAATTCATAGCCAGCAACATTTCACTCTTGTGGTGAGAAGGACAAGGTAGAATTCTATTGGCTTGGTAGGTGATAGTTTCATTAAGTGATCACAGAAACTGTTCACTTGGTGTTGACATAGATGAGGTTATGTCCAGAAAAGTGAAGCCATAAGGTAATGCAAGTGCGATTACGTTCCCCCACCCCCACCCCAGGTGTGAGCACGACTTAATAAAACCACTGTCAGCTGCACTATGTACACATAGCTAAACATATTTCAAGACTGGTGAATTCTAGCAAAGATTTGCACAACCTTCTCTATTGTCAGTACTGAAGATTCATCCTTACACAACACATTGCTTACTTCAATCTAAGTGCTGATGCATTTTCTTAGTGTGTCTTGCCATTTCCTCCTCTATAAATTCTTATGGTACAGGCCGGTGATTTACCACTCGACTGCACAAAGCCAGAGATTCCTGCTCAGGTGAAAGCACCACGGCGTGCAGTTCTAGCAGTTAAAGAGCTCAATATATCTTCACAGGCACGAGCTTGTGGGAAATAAAAAACGTGCTTTTAGTCAAAAACACGTCTTTGAAGTTTCCGTGCATCATTTTAAAAGTTTATCTAACTAATGTATAGTAAACTTAATATTGTCTGCTTACATATTAAAAATAACCATGAGGAAAGACTTAGAGAAAATAGCTAAATTAAGGAGATCTATAAAGTTACATTGATCCTGTTATACAATGTAACCTTTACTAATGAAAATATGATTACAACTCAAATAACCAAATTATTTTGCTACAGAAATCAAAGGCATCATGTTGAATGAGATAAGCATGAGAGAGAAAAGACCGATACCAAATGACATCACTTATAGATGGGACTTAAGAACAAAGAATTGTAAGGGAAAACATTCGGTGAAACTTGGACTGGATGTGGCCTATCACACCAAAGCAAAGGACTCTGGGGCAGGAGGGTACGAGAGAGTACAAGAAACGCCACAATCCTGTTGTGTCTCCTAGACATCAATCAAGGGGAGGTGAGAGGTTGTACCTATGTGTTAAAGACTTAACCCCTTCCAATATTATTTTTTTTTAAATACACAACACAAAGTCTGCAGTTTTAGCCGTTTTAGGAGTGTTTATGGAGTACTTTCATAGTGTTGTAAAACCAGTCTCCAGAATACAGTCTATGTATTCTGACCATGACAGCCACGTGTCGACATGTCTACTTTCTGTCCTATGGATTTAACAATTCTAGGTAACATAAGTGGTGTGTGTGTGTGTGTGTGTGTGTGTGTGTGTGTGTGTGTGTGTGTAGCTTGCACCTAAATTTGTTCTTAAGTTACCAAAGTATTTTGCCCACTGCAGTTGGGCAACAAGTGTCTATGTGGTATTAGGCTACCAACTCTGTTATTTCTTCAACATCACACTGTTTACCTCTCGCCTCCTTAGGAAACTTTAGAATCAGTTTGCCCGTGTCTACAGAATAACATTATAGACTTGTATATTAATTTGGGAAAAACTCCCATCTGGGAAGTGATGACTCAGCCTACCCATGAACATGTTATATCCCTTTAGTTCTTTGGTTTCTTGTGTCACAACTTTATATCTTTCTTCTATGGACCATTTATATTTTCTTTAGATTTACATGGGAATTTCATATTATTCTTTGCTAAAATAAATGTGCTATATTGCTTACTAACAGAGAAAAGCGATCAACTTCTGCATATGAATATACAGATATCGCTTATGTGTTTTAATTGCTTAGTCATTCCAGAAGTCACTTGATTTTTTTACACAGACAGTTACACTTGTGTAATAAATAAACAGGCAGACACACCATCAACTATGTATAGGGATACCCTGTACATTACTTCACAGCAGGAAAAGTGAATGGTTTGAGAATCTTGGTCAGCTGGCTGGTTCCCTGTTCTTAAATGTTCAATTCTAATATGCTACCTGTTCTACTGACATTATCTCTCCCACATATGTTTTATAGTCCATGTTTAGGTACATGCACACGCTATCACATGCATAGTTTGTACATATTATGTAAAATATATACTGACATTTTTTGTATTGACAAAGATCCACCTCAGTTCTGTGGTAGTTACAGGTGCACATGTAAAGATTTTTAAATCCTGAATCATAATTTAAGAAATTATGTGACAGCCTCCGATGCGTTTTTCTCTGTAGGGTGTGTAGAGTGAACCCCATAAGGCAGCAATTTCTCTACTGAGTATCCAAAAAACCAAAAACTTCTATCCAAAGAGATTTCTGTATATGTTTGTTCACAGTAGCACAATTCATAATAGTACAAATTGGAAGCAACTTAGATGTCCAATGACAGATAAGTTGCTAAGAAAAGTGTGGTATTTATACACAATGAAATAGTAAATCAGCTGTTGAAAAATGATGAAATAATTTTCTTTGCTACATCTTGGACAGTACTTGAGGGAATCATGTTAAGTGAAATAAGCCAAAAAGAGAAGGATTAAGACTGGATGATCTCACTTACAGGTAGGTCATAAGAAACAAGGACAGAAAGCAACCAATAGCACAGCTATATACAAGATACTGGGTACTGTACAGCAAACCCTAACAAAAGGACTTTTCAAAGTTAACCAAATTACCAAACAATGTGATGATAACATTAACTATCGATTGTCTTTTTGAACCCTAAGACAGCAGGAACCTCACATCTCCACTATAGAACCTCTACTTCCCCCAGTCCTGGAACCCTTGGATAGGGCCCACTTTCCTGTATGCCTCTCCCAATGCATATCAAATAATATTGCATCTGCCAATCACAACCTAACCAACACAACGATTGCCACCTCAACATGCTTCACTTCAGACTGTGTCCAGAGACTTCACATGTGGAAATGACAACCCTTCAGCTTCATTACTCCGGTGAGACCTTTCCTTTCATAGTATACTCTAATTCCATCTCAGGCGGTTCACTTTCTTTTTTTTTTTTAACCAGCTCTGGCTTATGGTGGTGTGGGGGATTGAACCTGGGACTTTGGAGCTTCAGGCATGAGAGTCTGTTTGCATAACCATTATGCTATCTACCCTCCGCATTATTTATTTATTTTTAATAGTAACCTTTAAAATTTTATTTTACTTAATTGGTAATCCCTCTTTGATAGAACAGAGAGAAATTGAAGGGGCTGGGCAGTGGCCCACCTGGTTGAGCACACATGTTACAATGTGCCAGGACCCAGGTTTGAGACCCCAGTCCTCACCTTCAGGGGGACATCTTTGAAAATGGTAAGGCAGTGTTGTAGGTGTCTTTCTCCCTCCCTTTCTTTTTTTTTCACAAAGTCCCAAAACCTAGATATACACCAGTTTCTGTGAGAGAGAGAGCATATGTTCACACGTATCCTTAAACTACTGCAAGATATATACCTGAAAGCAGAAGTACACTAGAGTTTGCAGTGAGTACCCCCCTAACACTTCCTCTCCACTATTCCAAGCTTTGGGTCCATGATTGCTCAACAATTTGTCTGGTTTCGTATGTTAACTCTCTTTTCAGTCACCGGGTTCCAGATGTCATCAGGATGCCGGCCAGGCTTCCCTAGACTGAAGACCCCACCAATGTGTCCTGGAGCTCCACTTCCTCAGAGACCCACCCTACTAGGGAAAGAGAGAGGCAGACTGGGAGTATGGACCTACCAGTCAACGCCCATGTTCAGCGGGGAAGCAATTACAGAAGCCAGACCTTCTACCTTCTGCAACCCACAATGACCCTGGGTCCATGCTCCCAGAGGGATAGAGAATGGGAAAGCTATCAGGGGAGGGGGTGGGATATGGAGATTGGGTGGTGGGAATTGTGTGGAATTGTACCCCTCCTACCCTATGGTTTTGTTAATTAATCCTTTCTTAAATAAAAAAGAAAAAAAAAGAAAAAAAAGAAACAAGAACAGAGAGGGTCAGGTGGTAATACAGTGGGTTAAGCACACATGGAACAAAGAGCAAAGACCTGCATAAAGATCCCAGTTCCAGCACCAGCTCCCCACCTGCAGGGGGGGGCCCTTCATGGGTATTGAAGCTGGTCTGCAGTTGTCTCTCTCTCTCTGTTCTCCCCTCCTCTCTCCATGTCTTTCTGTCCTAGCCAACAACCCAACCACAACAATAAGCATAATAATATAATAATAAGGGCAACAAAAGGGAAAAAAATGGCCTCCAGGAGCAGTGGATTCATGGTGCAGGGACTGAGCCCCAGCAATAACCCTGGAGGCAAAAAAAAAAAAAAAGAAAGAAAAAAAAATAGAAGAAAAGAAAAAGTAAAGAAGCAAGGACAGAGTAAGAAAGCACAAAGTGAAACTTGGACTGGGTGTGATGTACCGCACCAAAGCAAAGGACACTGGGGAAGGAGGGAAGAGAAGGAATGAAGAGAATTTCAGGGTTCTGGCACACAATGGTGGAAAAAGGCCAAGGTTGGATGTTAAAGTGTTTTGCAGACACCTATTTAAGGGGAGATGAGAACTTGTACCTACCTGACAACAACTGCACCATAAATTATTATCTCGCCTCTCCATGATTAAAAAAGGAGGAGGAGGAGGAAGAGGAGAAAAATGTTTCATGTGAAAGTTAAACACAGGGAAAGGGAGAAAGGGCAAAGAATATAGTCTCCTCAGCCTCATTGTTGCCTTGTGATGGTTCTGCTGACTAGACTAGAGTGATGGAAACACAGTTAGACACAAGCTACAGGTTTCTCTGCCATATGCTGGAATGTATTCCCTATTCACATCAAGTAAGGAGGATACTGAATCACTCAGGACAAGGCAGACTGTACCAATACATTATCTAAATGGCTTCCAACAATGCCTTCTCTCCTTGCTCAGTGTCTATGCTGCGTCAGCTGGGGAACTGAACCCAAGACTTCAGAGACACAGACATGAACGTCTTCTGCATCACCGTATGTTGTCTCCGCACTGTGTGATGGTGAGCTTTGTAAACTAACTGACCTGTACTGTCTTGCGCTTATCAATTATTGACAAGTTACATTGGGAGGAGAGATTCAGTTCTCCTATGCGTCTGGGAGAACAATATTTGCACAAACAGTGATAATATCTACTTAGGGCTCAGTTTTGTAGAGTTCCATATTGAACTCACACTACTGTAACATGATACTTTAGGAAAAGCTAATTTCCTATTGGAAGTTACATTTTAAAGGTGATTTTTTTTTAGTGACTGAATGTCATTTTGTTTCAAAAGGATGAAAAAAAAAAAACAAACTTCTTAGAGTATTTTCTTGAATAATTATGCAATTCTAATGCCTTTATTTATTTGGTATTCAAATAATACTTTCACTTTTTTTAAATAAAATTAAATAAACCTCATACTAGTTTGATTACTGAGGAGGCATCTTCTGGCAATATATACATTAAGAAAGATGGCATGCTCACAATGCAACTATCCATGATAGTGAAGAGACAAGTGCTAGTTTTTCTTTGGATAAAGACAATTAATGGATGCAGATGGCCACTGCAATTACTAGGTGAAAATCAGATGAACTGTGTATGGCAAACAGCATCAAGTCTCATTTAAAGACATGCTATCATTCATCTTGAAAGCTTTCATATAATGGATTATAACTTCCTGACCCTCTAAAGGGGTGGAGTCTCACTCTGTGATCTCATTAGCAGATTGTCTGTGACGTACGTAACAGTCCAGTTGTAGGCGTACTCTGTAATAAAGCTTGTTTCTTCTCTATCTTATTGGAAAGGTTTCAATGGGTTGGCAGGAAAACTTGATTTTTAATTTTTCCATAATGGAAGACTGGAGAAGTGAATATTTATTATACAACCATACTAAAGAATCATATCTCTCTCTCTATATATATATATATTCATATACATGTATATATTCACTAATATATGCTCTATATTCATAGACATGCCTTTAGGAAGCAGGAACTAGATTTTTTTTTCCTGCAGTACCAGTTTCTCTAGCATACATGACACCAATGTATGCCCTCTCTGGCCCAGGTTTCTTTCTTTCTTTCTTAATATCGACTTTTAATTTCCACTTCTATTTAAAATATTTTATTTATTGTATTGAGTGATGCAGAAAAAGAAAAACAAGACATAGGTAGGTAGACAGACAGACAGACAGACAGACAGATACATACACATAGATACCAGACAGAGGCTGCTCAGCTTTGGTTTGTGGTGATTCTGGGGATAGAATCTGGAAGCTCAGAGCCTCAGGCAAGAGAGTCATTTACATAACCATCATGCTGTCTCTCCAACCCTTCAACTTTGTCAGAAATGACAATGTAAATGGAAGTGTACACCTTGTTTACACTGAATATTTTGGCAAGCAGGATAGTTGGTTGCAATTTGTTTGAAAAGAATAAAAAACTACTCTATTAAGCATTTATAACTATAGGCATCTTTTAAAGTTGATGTAATATTTACTTTTAGGAACACATACTCAGGCCTAAATATCTGTGTGGAGAGACTTTAAAGTACAAACTACTATGTAAGAAGAAAAGTGATTTATGGGAAGTCTTGGAGGAAAAAAAAAAGGGTGGAGGGAGGATACTACCAGAAGATTAATTTAAATTGCTTTGGTTTTATTTGTGGAGAAAGATGGGAGAGGGGTGAGAAGACAAACATGAGGAGGAGACAAAGAGGAAGAAGAGGAGGAGGAGGAGGGAGAGGCAGAGTAAGAAATCTGTGAAAGCATTTGTGAATGTCTGTCAAATTTTATGAAAAACCACATATATGGAGCAAGAAATAATATGCCAGCAGGGCTATGCTTGGAGTGTGCAAATATATATTATTTATATGGGCATCCATTTGATACATGTATGTGATGTGTGTAGGGGGTAAAGATCTTCTCTTGGAAAATGGATCCTACCTCTTAGGTGCTTTTACCTTGTGTTTTAACCCTTGGTTTTTCTTTCATTAAACAAGTAGGCCCTATGCCTGAAATCAAGTGCCAACAAAATGCGCTGCCTCCAAATTTTATACTTAGTTCAACTCTTCTGCTTTAATGTCACAAGCTTTCAGCATTTGTAAGTCACCATCTAACTGGACTTAAGTTAATTGTCTAAAGTTCTATGCACGTTTGTCCAGAAATCGCTGTCCCAGAGGGAGATTATTCTGTCCTAGTTAATATTGATGATTGAACACACAACCTTATTCCCCTCTACCTTGTTTGTATCTTCCTCGCAGCATTGAAAGAGAAGTCATAGATTTTATGATCAGTTCTTCTATCCAAAGTTACTGCTCCTGCTTTGAGGCAGAGGCTTATTTCCAACTTTCTTCATGCCAAATGAAGTTCTTGGACTAGTTTATTAGCTTCTTTTTCCCATACTCTGCCAAGTAATGAGACTCAAATAACTATGTAAATTCACTAATCTCATAAAGCAATTAGTGTAAAATCCAATGGCTGTTAAATTATTTCAAAATGAATTAGTTACAAGATCACATTTAATTTTCATGATAACCCTCATTTATTTACACAATATGAAATTTTTGATTAAATAAATGCGAAGATGTATTAAATGAAGCAGCCAAAAGCTTGTACGTCTCTTGTAAAAGTCCCTTCTGTGACCTACGGTTAAATGAATTAACGTATAGAAGACATTTAGTATACAGACTGCTGAGTAGAAAGCAGCATGAACTGCTATGCTCCATCTTTCCCTGCATAATAGTTTGCAGGCCTTGTTAAGAATGAACAGGGGAGGTTCCCGGAAGATGGTGGACTGAGATGGTGCTAGTGGCTTGAGCTCTGACCACACCTTCTGGAAACGGTAGGATTTTCTGCCTTTAGTAGGCCAGTCAATAATGGGTCCTAGCGGTGACACCAAGGAGGTGACTATAACTTAATTTGGGTTAAGAAATAGAGTAGAAAAAAAGGGGGAAAAATTTTTTTTCTGTTTAATTATAAAGCACACCTCCTCCCCCTCCCCACCCCCCAATAACCAGTCCCTGGGGACCAGTTCCTAGCAGACTCCCTTGCTGAGCTTCTTTCTTTACCAAATTCCTGTCCGACCAGGGAGTATCATTCATTCTAAGTCTATACCCTTCTGAAACCTCTGGCCTTTTTTTTCTTTCTAAGTAGCCAACCCCCCCCCCCCACCTCACCCCGTATAGGTAATTAAATAATTAAAAATAAATTAAAAAAAAATCTTTCCTTTCACCGCTCTTTTATGACTGTTCTTTTTCTTATCTTTTTCTTTTTTCTCTATTTTTTCTTCTTTTTCTCATTCTTGTCATCCTTTCTTCCTTAATTCTACAGCTTTCAAAGCCACAGGCCCCAGCCCCCACACCACCAAACACTGTGCTTTTTTGAATTCACTGATACACATTTAGGAATTATTTTGGGGAGGAATTCTGACTCAGTGTGGACTCTCACTGCGAGTGGCTCTGCTCAACTTCCCTTCCTCCTTTAGCCACCCCTAGAATATACAGTGGATAGTAGATTTGCATAACTGTCTATTTCAGCCATTCTTGTCTAGTCCTGAGGGTTATTTTTTTCTTTTCACTGCTCTTTAATTACAGCTCTTTTTCTTCTCTTTTCCCTTTTCTCTCACTTGTCTCTTTTTTCTTTTTCTTTTCTTTTCTTTTTTTTTTTATCTTGTCATACACTTATTCCTTCCTTCTTCTTTGCCTTTCTGAATTTGTGAATTATTTTGGGGAAGAAATCTGACTCAGAGTGGACTCTCTATGTGTATATCTCTGCTCTACTTCCCTTTCCCCTCTTGTTACCCCTAGAATATACACTGGATAGTAGATTTGCATAACTGTCTATTCTTGCTATCCCTTCTTTCTTTTCTCTTTCTCCTTCCCTGGGATTTGGTTACTATTTTTTCACGGACTGGAGAAACTGTTTGGCTAACTGGTATTGATTAAACTGCTTCAATACTTGCTTCAGTTGCTACTGTAATTCCTGAGGTTGGTGAGTGCAATTGTCATAAAGGTATTTAGTACAGTGTTGCTTGTGTTCAAAACACAAAAACTGAGGAACAACAGAGCATAAAAAAAGAAACACATAAATCAAAAAAATGGGTAGATCAAAAACAAATAAAACTGCTACTCCAATGAATGAAGACAAGAGCCCAGAAGAAACTACAAATCAGCCAGAAGTAACCATAGATAAGAAAAGTATGCAAGCAATAATAAACTTATTAATCACAGAAATGAAAACAACATTGGAGGAAAGGAATGGCAGTATTAGGGAAGCAACAGTTGAGACCCTCAAGGAAAATACTGATTATCTTGAGGCAATTAGAGAACTGAAAGCTGAAATAGCTGTAATGAAGAAAGAAGCTGAGGCAAGGGAAAGCAGACTAACAGAAGCAGAAAACAGAATTAGTCAGACAGAGGATGAGTTAGAGAAAACTAAGAAAGAGGTGAAAAGAGCTTAAAAAGAGATTGAGAGACACTGAAAACAACAACAGAGACACTTGGGATGATCTCAAAAGAAGTAACATTCGCATAATTGGCCTGCTAGAGGAAGAAAGAGAGGAAGGGGAAGCAAATATTATAGAGGAAATAATACAAGAAAACTTCTGAGACCTGAATAACAGAAAGGACATCAAGATTCAAGAGGCCCAGAGAGTACCAAACAGAATCAACCCAGACCTGAAGACACCAAGACACATCATAGTCACAATGAGAAGTAGTAAGGATAAAGAAAGGGTCCTAAAGGCTACAAGAGAGAAACTAAAAGTCACATACAAGGGAAAACCCATAAGATTATCTGCAGATTTCTCCACTCAAACTCTAAAAGCTAGAAGAGAATGGCAAGATATCTATCGAGCCCTGAATGAAAAAGGGTTTCAATCAAGGATAATATATCCTGCTAGACTTTCATTCAAACTAGATGGAGGGATCAAAACCTTCTTAGACAAACAACAATTAAAGGAGGCAACCATCACCAAACCAGCCCTGAAAGAGGTTCTAAAAGACCTCTTATAAACAAGAACATCACTATAATACTGGCAATATATCAGAGCAAACAAAAAAAAAATTTTTTTTTTTGAACAATGGCACTACAATACATTAAATCCATAATATCAATAAATGTCAATGGCTTAAACTCACCCATCAAAAGGCACAGAGTGGGGGGATGGATCAGAAAACATAATCCAACCATATGCTGATTGCAAGAATCCCATCTGTCACAATAAGATAAACACAGACTTAAAGTGAAAGGATGGAAAATTATCATACAGGCCTGGACCAGATGGCTTCACAAATGAATTCTACAAAACTTTCAGGAAACAGTTAGTACCCATACTTCTTAAGCTTTTCCATAAGATTGAAGAAACTCCCTACCACTTTCTATGAAGCCAACATCACCCTGATACCAAAAGCTGATAGGGACAGAACAAAAAAGGAAAACTACAGACCAATATCTCTGATGAACATAGATGCCAAAATATTAAACAAGATGTTGTCCAACCGTATACAGCAACATATCAAAAAGATTGTTCATCACGAGCAAGTGGGATTCATCCCGGGAATGCAAGGCTGGTTCAACATCCGTTAGTCAATCAATGTCATTCACCACATCAATAAAAGCAAAGCCAAAGGGAGTTGGGCTGTAGCGCAGCAGGTTAAGCGCAGGTGGCCCAAAGCACAAGGACCGGCATAAGGATCCCGGCTCCCCACCTGCAGGGGAGTCACTTCACAAGCGGTGAAGCAGGTCTGCAGGTGTCTGTCTTTCTCTCCTCCTCTATGTCTTCCCCTCCTCTCTCCATTTCTCTCTGTCCTATCCAACAATGACGACAATAATAGTAACTACAATAATAAAACAAAAAGGGCAACAAAAGGGAATAAATAAAATAAAATTAAAAAAAAATTTAAAAAAAGCAAAGCCAAAAACCACATGATTATTTCAATAGATGCAGAGAAAGCCTTTGACAAAATCCAACACCCATTCATGCTCAAAACTCTACAAAAAATGGGAATAGATGGGAAATTTCTCAAGATAGTGGAGTCTATAAATAGGAAACCTATAGCCAACATCATTCTCAATGGAAAGAAGCTGGAAGCATTCCCCCTCAGACTGGGGACTAGACAGGGATGTCCACTATCACCATTACTCTTCAACATAGTATTGGAAGTTCTTGCCATAGCAATCAGGCAAGAGAAAGAAATCAAAGGAATACAGATTTGAAGGGAAGAAGTCAAGCTCTCACTATTTACAGATGATATGATAGTATACATAGAAAGACCTAAAGAATCCAGCAGAAAATTACTGGAAATTATTAGGCAATATAGGAAGGTATCAGGCTAAAAAATCAATGTACAAAAATCAGTGGCATTTCTTTATGCAAACATTAAATCTGAAGAAGAAGACATCCAGAAATCACTCCCATTTACTGTTTCAGCAAAATCAAATACCTAGGAATAAAGTTGACCAAAGAAGTGAAAGACTTGTATGCTGAAAACTATGAGTCGCTACTCAAGGAAATAGAAACTGATACCAAGAAATGGAAAGATATCCCATGCTCATGGATTGGAAGAATAAATATCATCAAAATGAATATTCTCCCCAGAGCCATATACAAATTTAATGCAATACCCATCAAAGTTCCACCAAACTTCTTTAAGAGAATAGAACACTACAATCATTTACCTGGAATCTGAAAACACCTAGAATTGCCAAGACCATCTTAAGGAAAATAAACAGAAATGGAGGCATCACACTCTCAGACCTTAAACTATATAATAAAGCTATCATCATAAAAACAGCATGGTACTGGAACAAAAATAGGCACAGACCAGTGGAACAGAATTGAAAGCCCAGAAATAAATCCCCACACCTATGGACATCTAATCTTTGATAAGGGGGCCCAAAGCATTAAATGGAAAAAGGAGGCTCTCTTTAAAAATGGTGCTGGGAAAACTGGGTTGTAACATGCAGAAGAATGAAAGTGAACCACTTTATCTCACCAGAAACAAAAATCAACTCCAAATGGATCAAAGACCTAGATGTCAGACCAGAAACAATCAAATACTTAGAGAAAAGCATTGGTAAAACACTTTCCCACATACACCTCAAGGACATCTTTGACGAATCAAACCCAATTGCAAGGAAAACTAAAGCAGAAACAAACCCATGGGACTACATCAAATTGAAAATCTTCTGCACATCCAAAGAAGCTATTAAACAAACAAAGAGACCCCTCACAGAATGGGAGAAGATCTTCACGTGCCATACATCAGACAAGAAACTAATCAACAAAATATATAAAGAGCTCAGCAAACTTAGCACCAAAAAAGCAAATGACCCCATCCAAAAATGGGCAGAGGATATGAACAAAACATTCACCTCAGAGGAGATCCAAAAGGCTAAGAAACATATGAAAAACTGCTCTAGGTCACTGATTGCCAGAGAAATGCAAATTAAGACAATACTAAGATACCACCTCACTCCTGTGAGAATGGCATACATCAAAAAGGACAGCAGCAACAAATGCTGGAGAGGTTGTGGGGACAGTGGAATCCTTTTACATTGCTGGTGGGAATGTAAATTGGTACAGCCTCTGTGGAGAGCAGTCTGGAAAACTCTCAGAAGGCTAGACATGGACCTTCCATATGACCCAGTAATTCCTCTCCTAGGGTTATACCCCAAGGACTCCATAACACCCAACCAAAAAGAGCAGCACAATTCATAATAGCTAAAACCTGGAAGCAACCCAGGTGCCCAACAACAGATGAGTGGCTGAGAAAGCTGTGGTATATATATACAATGGAATACTATGCAGCTATCAAGAACAGTGAACCCACCTTCTCTGACCCATCTTGGACAGAGCTAGAAGGAATTATGTTAAGTGAGCTAAGTCAGAAAGATAAAGATGAGTATGGGATGATCCCACTCATCAACAGAAGTTGAGTAAGAAGATCTGAAAGGGAAACTAAAAGCAGGACCTGACCAAATTGTGAGTAGGGCACCAAAGTAAAAACCCTGTGGTGAGGAGTAAACATGCAGCTTCCTGGGACATTGGGGGTGGGAGTGGGTGGGAGGGATGGGTCACAGTCTTTTGGTGGTGGGAATGGTGTTTATGTACACTCCTAGTAAAATGTAGTCATATAAATCACTAGTTAATTAATATGAGAGGGGGAAAATTGTATGTCTCAAAGTTTTTCAAAACACAAACTGAATCTTTTCAATATATAGGCTGTGTAATTGATATGCAGACTCTTTCAAAAGCCTAGACCAAGTAGATCAGAAGCAACCAATAGCACAGCTATATATAAGATACTGGGTACTGTACAGCAAATCCTAACAAAAGGACTTTTCAAAGTTAACCCAATTACCAAACAATGTGATGATAACATTAACTATCGATTGTCTTTTTGAACTCTTAGACAGCAGGAACCTCACATCTCCACTATAGAGCCTCTACTTCCCCCAGTCCTGAAACCCTTGGATACGGCCTCCTTTCCCATATGCCTCTCCCAATCCATATCTAATAATATTGCATCTGCTGATCACAGCCTAACCAACACAATGATTGCCACCTCAACATGCTTCACCTCAGACTGTGTCCAGAGACTTCATGTGTGGAATGACAACCTTTCAACTTCATTACTCGGGTGAGACCTTTCCTTTCATAGTATACTCTAATTTCATCTCAGGTGGTTCACTTTCTAACAAAGTCCCAAAACCTAGATATACACCAGTATCTGTGAGAGAGAGCATATGTTCACACGTATCCTTAAACTACTGCAAAATACATGCCTGAAAGCAGAAATGCACTAGAGTTTGCAGTGAGTACCCCCCTAACATTTCCTCTCCACTATTCCAAGCTTTGGGTCCATGATTGCTCAATAATTTGTTTGGCTTCGTATGTTATCTCTCTTTTCAGTCACCAGGTTCCAGTTGTCATCAGGATGCCGGCCAGGCTTCCCTGGACTGAAGACCCCACCAATGTGTCCTGGAGCCCCCTTCCCCCGAGACCCACCCTACTAGGGAAAGAGAGAGGCAGACTGGGAGTATGAACCGACCAGTCAACGCCCATGTTCAGCGGGGAAGCAATTACAGAAGCCAGACCTTCTAACTTCTGCAACCCACAATGACCCTGGGTCCATGCTCCCAGAGGGATAGAGAATGGGAAAGCTATCAGGGGATTGGGTGGGAAATGGAGATTGGGTGGTGGGAATTGTATGGAATTGTACCCCTCCTACCCTATGGTTTTGTTAATTGATCCTTTCTTAAATAAAAAAATTTAAAAAGTGAACAGAAGCTGTATTCTATTGTACTTCAGAGAGGTCTCCCTTTATTTAATGGTTTTGTTCATACAAGTGAGAAACATTCCAGTAATCCTTCCAATACATCTGTCTCTGTTTAACTTACTTTTAATTATTATATTCATATCACTAAGAATAGAAGTCTTGCTTTGGGATGAAGGAAAGGCAGTCATACTGGCATGATGTGCAGGAGATACACCATAGGTATTTGTATTCATTAGTGCTGTGGAATAACCCTGCATGATTCTTTTCTTTCTTTCTCCATTTTATAGAGAAATTGAGAGTGAAGGAGAGGTAGAGAGGGAGAAAGTACACACTGTTAGCACTCACTACTTTATCACTCATGAAGCTTCCCCATTACAGGTGAGGTCTAAGGGCTTATACCCAGGCTACTGTGTGGGGTTAAGTGTGCACTCTACGAGGTAAACCACCCATCAACCTAGAAGTTACTCTAACTCTTAAATGTTGGTCTCAAATGGGGGATTTTATGTTCCCAGGAAATACCTGAAATGTTTGGGCACATTTTGGAGTTGTCATGTGGAGGATGCTATTGACAGGCAATGATTATATTCCTGACATGCTGCTGAACAGCGCCTACAATGACTCTTCCAGATTAGACTGTCATTCATGGTCAGACTGAGAGACATGATCCTACTGGGTTTATTCTACACACACCCAACAAAACATTCTGGTATCGCAACACCTACAATTTCCTCTACAAATTACAGATAGTGGACTTGTGAGGGAGCAGTAAAACACAGTATGTTCAGTTAGAAACCACCAGTAAAACCTCCCGAAGACACAAGACGTGAAAGCTGCGAGAAACATAACAATCTTTAAAACTGGTACTATTCAAAAGAATAGTATATGAAAGGGACCAGAAAGGGCTCTTACTACCTGAAGTTCTAATTTTTGTTGTTTTTGCTAAAGCTTCACCATTCTGAACCAACTTAATTGGAGGAAAGGAGACACTGCAGTACTCACCCCATGCAGACAGACTTGACTAGAGTCTAGGTGGTAGCCACGGCAAAGCAGACACCACCCAGTGAGCTACTGAGTGTGTGTGGAAAATTCTATTTTAATTCTGGATTATGGAACAAATTTTCAGTCACTTTTATCTACATTTTTAATCTCTTGCCTATATAGGAGAAGACATTCAGAAGCTTTGTGATCACCATTATTCCTTGGGAGAATCTAGCATGACTCCACATTTCTCCTTCATTTCTTCCTTCAACCACCCTCTTCTTACTATGTCCACATGACTTGTTGTCAGTAGAGTCGATGCCCTTTATATCCCACCATTTATCTCTGGGCCTACTAATAAAGATTTTCTGTTGAATCCTCTGTTATCTCAAACACTTGAGAAGACTGAAGTTGCTTAATCATTTTCAACTGTTTATTTCCTAACTTATGTGAAGTCTTCATTGTAACAATAGCCTTATCGTCACTTCATACTCATGACAAATCAAATCACTACTCTACTGATAGAATTGCTTCAAGATCACAATTAACTGACTATACTGTTCAAAAATTCCAGTAAAGAAAACAAAAGTTCATGTCTTCAATTTCACAGGGGTCACCAATTAAAATGTATGAATTATTAGAGAAAAGGGGATCTCAAGTTTTACTACCTCTTACATATGTAAGGGGTCTAAATAAAATTAATGATATAAATATAATTAAAGAATTAACAATGTGAACTGAGTTTTAAACTAGTATAATTGTTTAATATGCAACTATTATAAAAAATTGCGCACACTAGGCATCTAGAAATACACTGCAAACTTTGACTAGGCAGGGTCTACTGCACCAAGGCAGAGACACTAAAGACAGGGATTGAGAGGAAGTGAACGAGGTCATAAGTTATTGATGTGCCCATATGCCAACAACCACATAAACTACTAATCCCCCAAATAAAAAAAATACATATATACTTAGAAAAAGTAGTTGCTTTTTGTCACTGTTTTGGCTGGGATTTTACTACTGTGAGCCAGTCTTTTCAGCCAGGCAGACAGACAGACAGATAAACTGACTCACTCCACAGAATCAGTCTCCTTTATAGCCATGGG
Source organism: Erinaceus europaeus (assembly GCF_950295315.1). Taxonomy (NCBI): domain Eukaryota; kingdom Metazoa; phylum Chordata; class Mammalia; order Eulipotyphla; family Erinaceidae; genus Erinaceus; species Erinaceus europaeus. The sequence continues at coordinate 9,527,966 of NC_080180.1, read as the reverse complement.
AGTTGGACTTGAACCTGAGTCTTGCATATGAGGTAAGTGCATTATTAAAATGCTCTCTTTTGCCAGACTGCAATGCTAGTTTCTGGATGAGCCATCCCAAAATACTACAAAGATGAGTTAGACTGCAGTAGTCTGAACAACAGAAAGTACACATTAAAATTATTTAAATATCAAGTGATTCATTCAAATCATGCCTTTAATTTGAATATATTAAAAGCAACTGAATGCCAATCTTTTGGTTCTCTGAAGAGTTCATTGCTCTGTGGAGTTCATAAAATATCAGACCTTCATGAGCTTAATGTTGGCAGCACATAGCAATTAATATCAATATCCTTATCACTTTTAACATATTTGATGTAGTGTGAGACATTATTAGATTATTATATACTGGATATTCTATAGGAGAATAAAAGAAAAGAATGAAACCTAATGTAAGAATTTAAGAAAAGCTTTCTGAAAGCTATAGAGCTTAAGTTTGAGTGTTGAAAGATGAATAAACAGTAAAGAAGAAAAATAAAAGCAAAAGATTTCAGTTAGTAGAAACAGTTGACGAAATGAGCCTCACAATTGTTTATATTGCTTGATCACTTAAGGCTGCACCCCCCCCCAATAAAAAACCTAGAAATTGGTCCTTAGAATAATTTGGTTTGGTTTCCCTCCCTCCCTCCCTCCCTCTCTTCCTTCCTCCCTCCCTCCCTTCCTCCCTCCCTCCCTTCCTCCCTCCCTTCCTTCCTTCCTTCCTTCCTTCCTTCCTTCCTTCCTTCCTTCCTTCCTTCCTTCCTTCCTTCCTTCCTTCCTTCCCTCTCCTCCAGCATTATCACTGGAGCTGGGTTCCACTGCTCCTGGATGCCATTTGTTGTTATTATAGGATAGAATAGAGAGAAACTGAGGAAAGAGGGGAAGATAGAAGGGGGAAAGAGAAAGACACCAGCAGACATGCTTCACCACTTGTGAAGTGACTCCCCCGCTCCACTTCCTGGCTTCATGCCATGTGCACTGAACCTGCCGCACCGCAGGACCCCCAAAGAGTTTTCTTTTCCTGTTCACACTTCTCTGGTTCAGGTCACAGTGACTTCAGTTGGATTACCTTCCCCGTTCCAGAAGATGGCAGTTCAACTTCCATAGGTGTTTGCATCTGCTCTGGAATAGCTGTCACATGTGGGCCCTTAACTCGTATTATTTATCATTTTGTAGGGAACCTTTAGTAGGTGACAATATGATAATACCCCAGGAATAAGAGTCTGCAGATCCTGAAAGACAAGGACTTTGTCATTTTTTTTTGACAATTTTGGAAAGTCCAAATATATAGAGAAGGGAATTATACATGGATACAGCTACATGGAAGTTATTTTTATCTACTACTTCTGTCTTGGTAAAAGATGAGACTGGAGGGACTCCGGAGGTAGCACAGCAGGTTAAGTGCAGGTGGTGCAAAGTGCAGGGACTGTAATAAGGATCCCAGTTCAAGCCCCCGGCTTCCCACCTGCAGGGGAGTCAATTTACAAGCGTTGAAGCAGGTCTGCAGATATCTTTCTCTCCCCGTCTCCCCCACCTCTCCCCATTTCTCCCTGTCCTATTTAACAACAGCAATATCAACAATAATAACTACAATAAAACAAGGGCAACGAAAGGGAATAAAAAGATAAATATTAAAAAACGAGGCTGGAAATTAGGAATTTCACGTTGGTCATTATATAGGAACTAAGGCATACAAACTCTTATTTGTTTATATAGCTACTTGATTTTATACTTAAGGAGCTAGAAATAATTTACTATAAAATTTTTAATATTTAATTATAGAGAAAGAGAAAAGGGAAGAGGGAGATAGAACAGCAAAGAAACTTGTAGCACTGCTTCACTGCTTGTGAAGCTTTCCCCTACAGGTGGGGACGTGGGGACTTAAACCCAGATCCTTGTACATTGTAACCTGTGTTCAGTCAGGGCACTGCACAGTTGCAGCTAGAAATCATTTAAATATCTCCAATATTTTTAAATAATAGAACCAACAATAAAGACACTCCCAGATGACTTTTTACAGAAGTTATAAATTGTGTATTTTTCCATTTTCTTGAGGATAGGAAATATATTAGATTCTTAGTTCAATAACAGGAGGTAGGCTGTAGTGATTGCATCTCTAATTAAACAGTTTTCAAATTATATGTTTACTTCTATTTTATATTTGGAAATTGATATACAGGCTGAATGTGTTAGTCCACACCCTCAGGCCCATCTCTGTGCAGCCCCCAAATAAACATAAAAACCAACGTGAAGGTACTTGGATCCTGTGGTCTTTGGGAGGAGATCTTGTCAAGTGGATCCAGTGTTTTTGAGTGCCCTTACTAAGAGGCAGCTGTATGAAGGTCCCCACCTGTCCCACTAAATAAGGATACAAAGAAAATCTTATGCTCAATGAGCCAGGAAACAGGCCCACATCAGACCTTAAATCTGTTGGCATCACTACTCTGTACTTCTCCATCTTCAAAACTAAAAGTGTCTTGACTCAGGTCAGCTTCTGCTGTTTATAAACTACCCAGTTTGTGGTACTTCGTCACAGTAGCATAGGCAGTAGGTTTCAGATACAATCACCATGGTTATGTTTATGTTATGGCATGTTGTATACATACCTCTTCTCTGCAAATGTACATGCTTTGCTTTGTGTGTACTTGAACTACTTGCTGATGCTATCACTAATGTATGTATGCTAGATCATTGTTTAAAAAATGCCTTGGTGCAGGGTATCAGTCAATTTCATTTTAATATCATGTAATTCCCTCTCCTCTGTACACAGCTGGAGCCTATCATCTCTCTGACTGACCAGCTGTCCTTATGATTATTGCACCTGATTCTCAGTTTGCAAGTAGTCACCAAAGAGGAAGAAGAACACATCTCAAGGACACTTCTGGTTCAGTGCTTCTTGTCTTGACATTACTTTTTTTCCAGGTATTATTTTGAATTCTAATATTTTTCATATCAAACATTATTTCTAGTCAGTAGTCTAGGTTTCTTGGGGAGAGCATTTATTTGCAATACCTTCCATCTCCCCCTTTCTAATCCTCTTTGCACATACACTGTGAGAAAATATTAAGCTTTCATGATTTCAAACCACTACTAGGTTTGGGACTGTTAATAATTGTAGCCCCAAGTCAGCAATCTGAAAAACAAGCAAATATGGTTAAAATTAAGACTAAGTGTACTCTGAAGAAAATGACTTGCTTCTACCCAATACATCTTTTCTTTATTTACAACTATTTTTGAATATCTTCTTGTATTTGTCCCTGCAATATATCAGTGGACTAATAGGAAAGAATTAAACAAAAAAAAAAAAAAAACCTACTCTAAAAACCGTATTATCAGGAGGAGACAAATGTAATAGTAAAGAAAGAACATGTATAAATGTAGCATATCAGAAGTGTCAGCTCAAAGGTAAAGAAGTGTGAGAGCTAATGTGAACAGATGAATAGTCATAGTGTGACTAGAATTCTCACTCCTGGCAGGTGAGAAGCTGGGAGACTTTCAGATATTACCTAATGGATCTCATGCCTTGGAGAACCATACTTCTGATTTAAGGATGAGGACATGACTTTAGTAGGTGTGATGTCATGATGTCAGGGGTCAAACTCAGGGCCTCATACAAATAAGTTTAGTACTGTGCCTATCTACTGCACACTGCCTGGGTTTTTTAAATTTTCTTCAAGAGAAAACTGCAGGGATATTCATATGATATTTGTTTATTATGTAAGTTCATGCAAGGTAACTTGACAACACATTAAGAATATCTGAAAATTAATTCACAGCATTAACTTTTGGAAGATGGAAGGGGGAGTAAAGCTCACTAGAACCTCATATGTGCCTCTTAGAAACTCTCCTCCTGTTTATTAGATACAAAGGTGTTAAGTCTATTTGGACTGTCTATGTCTGGTTTACACTATGTTTTAAGATACAAAATTACACAAGTCCAAATAACAGCATAAGAATTACCAGAAACACAATAGAAATTTTTTCAGACAGAAAGAGTATCAGAGATAAAGACAAGATAGAAAAGAAGGAAAGAGGATAAACAAAATACCTCCCTAGGATAGTGTAGTGCTCTGCCCAGTCCTCACCGCACTGAAGAAAGCTTTAGTGGGACTGTCTCTTTCCCCTCCCTGTCCCCCTTTCTAAAAGTAATAAAGGGGTAAAAGCAAGAAAAAGGAAAAGATACCACAGGTCCAAAGTTTCCTTTAGTGTGGTGAGGACTGGGGTCAAATCCGGTCACTGCACATGACAAAGTAAGTACACTACCAACGTGAGCTATCTTGCTAGTCCTTGGCTATAGTTTTTAAAGAAGAACAATTTAAAAATGATGGTTGGAGCATGGTGGTAGTACAACCAGGACAGCATATATGTCACCATGCTCAAGGACCCAGATTCAGGTCCCTTCTCAATATGAGCAGGGGACTGAGTGAGGCAAGGAGAGCTCAAGGGGGGTGGGTGGGGCTCACAAGTGGTGAAGCAGAGTTACAGGTGTCTTTCTCCCTATCATCCCCTTCCCTCACAATTCCTTTTTCTACTAAAAAAAAAAAAATGGGAACACTGCATTCACCATGCTGACAAGGATCACCAGATAATCTTTGTGGAAATTAAAACTGTGGTAATAGTAGTAGTAGTAATCATCTTAATGGATAAAAATTGCAAACTATCAATATGCTACTGCTTAACACAGCAATTGAATATTAAAGGTAAATAACAGATGATAAAATTAATATGCCATTAAATATTCTTCAATTGGGTCTGGTTAAAGAATTATTTTATATGAAAAAATTAATTTGCCAAAACTTAAAATGAAAATGTCAACAATCACAAATGAAAAGAGAAACAGAAAAAAAGAAAAAAATTGAAACGTACTTAAAATAAGGTTCCAAATATTTGTGTGTAGTATAAAATATATATATACATATATATATATATAAATTAGGTGACACAAAACTCTGATGGTGCACGTATGAATATGAAATGACTCAACACATCTCATACACTAATTACATGTAAAAATAAACAATACAATGGAATGTGTTATTTAAATAATCATGCCTATGTGTGAACATAAAGTGACACATGCCCCACATGCTTGTCTTATACCTACTATTTAGTAAATTACTAAGAATTCTTTCATAGAAACTTTTAGAAATACCTGGAGCTACCAGTTAACACCATGATATTAAAACTTCTCTCAGTTTTTTTTGTTCGAAACCAAGTATGTCCCCTGCACATCACTTCTCAGTAGTGGATGTGGGGAGCCTCCCCTGTTCTTCCTTTGAGCCCTTTGGTTGGCACAAGAACAAGAACGTATGAAGATTAATTTAACTTCATACACACAAATGTCCAGAAGTTATAGAACCTACGAAATGACCAAAGCAGCTAGTTAATACAGTTTTCAGACAAAGAAACACTGGATTTGGGAAGGACAAATAGACAGACAGGACAGGACAAAGCCATTCTGCAAAGTTTTGGTTGGTATTTTTTTCCCCACCAGAGTTATTGCCATGGCTCTGTGATTGCATGACAAATCCACCACTCCTGGTAGCATTTTGAAAGTTTTTTTTGAATTTATTTTCTACCATTTATGTAATACAATGGAGAAGGAAGGGGACTAGAGAGTAAAGAGGACACAGAAAGACACCTGTAGCACTGTTATCAGCTCAGGTGACGCTACCCCCTCCTTACAGGTAGGAAGAAGGACTTGAACCTCGGTCTTGTTACAAGGTAAGATGTGTGGTTAACCAGTTGCACTGCTGCCCAGCACCTGGATAATTAATGTAGTGAGCCAAGCAGAGCAGGTTTACACATCTCCTGTCTCGTCTTCTTCATCTCTGTGTGAGGAGGGCACCTCCCCTTTTAGAGGGAAATGGAGAAATAGGCTGAAGCAAATCCCTACTGTTAGTAGCAAGGATGATCTAGAGCATCATATTTTTCTCCCATGCTTACTTAGTTTAAAATAACTGGTACGCTACTTTGGGTATCTTGTGGCCCAGTGTTTCTGGCATTTCTCTTTTCTCTCTACTTGAATCACAGGGCACAGAATAACTGTATCCTACTCTCTATGAGATTCATATTGGCTGCTATGAACTCCGAGGTGAATGATATCACTCATGCTTTCAAATATTATCACAGTCAGCCTCACATTATCATTTTAATAGATTGCTAGAATATTTGATGCAATCCCAAGGGAAATACATAACCAGGGTGACACAGAGCTAGAAAGGGCAGACTGCTATTAGTCAAGCTAGTCAAAAGCCAGAAAACTAACCTCTTTCAATAAAAAAAAATCCAAGATTCACAATGATAAAGATGTTCATTATTTGATTTTCTACAGATCTTAATTACTCAGAAATCACCTAAAACAATTACATTAAAATCATTTTAACTAATTGACATAGTGCTTTTTTTCATCCTTACTGTAAAATATCAGCATAATTTAACCTCATACTTTTAACCAGACTTCATTTTACATCATTTAAACTCACAACTCAGAGGCATTTTAGCTCCACAACATTACTTTCTATTACTCGGAAAACTGGTACCAGAAACAAGTTCAGAAGCTTTCACAGCTGTTCATTAACTGTCTCAAGACAGGATGCCCGAAGTTCACCAGATTCTGTGTTACATGTATTGATCTTAAAACTGTTACTATTTGAGGAGTTCTAAGTAGAGTTTATTTCAGATTTTGCTATACATTGTATTCTTTCTTCTAATTATATATTTTAAATTTTATTTATTGGATAGAGACAGACGGAAATAGAGAAGGTGAGGGACAGAGAGACACCTGCAGTACTGCTTAACCAAGTGTGAAGCTTTCCCACTGCAGGTGGGGGCTAGGGATCGAACCTGGGTCCCTATGCATTGTAGCATATGCACTAAACCAGGTGTGCTACCAGCTGGCCCCATATACATTGTATTCCTATAGGACCTGGTAGCTTGTTCAAAGTATCATCGTATTACTAAATCGCTACAAACAAGGCAGCAATAATATTTCTGTAGAAGAGGAAGGAACATACATTTTCTGGGTAATTAACATGAAGCAGAACTGAAACCAAATGATTATGAATGTTATCTGAATGGCTATTCACAGCTTCTTCCTTGACCTGTCATTATTCTATATTGATTCTTTGAAGCCAGTGATGGGAGGGGGCATACTGTTGTTAGTAGGAGAGCTAGCACTGCCTGTTACCATTATATACTGGCACTAAGGAATATGTTCATTTTCCTCACAGGTTCTACCACGAGTTTAGTGTCTTACACTTTGCCTAGCTTTCACCACTAATTATGAAGTCAGTGGAAAATTTGTCATTCTCTTTCTTGATTCTAACAGTTACATTCATTTACCAGAACTCCTGTTAACAAGTGATCACATACTTGGTTGCACAAAGTAATTAGTTATTTGTCTTATAGTGCTGAAGGTCAGAGTCTGAAATCAAAGTTGGACTATGCCACCTTCAATATCCATGCTACACCTTTTATTTTTTTTATTTTTTATTTTTTTTAGTTTTGAGAGAGATGCAGAGAGAGACACAGAGAAACACCAGTTTCGGGGTCTCTCTCTCCTTCTCCGGTGGGTTGGTCTCCAGGGGAAAGGTAACGGGCTGGTTCTTTCTCGCTCACGACAGGGGTGACATGAAGTAAAAGACACCAGGGGACTCTTAGCGTGCCTAGAATCTGAGTCCTTAGAGTCCCAGAATCCTAGAGTCCGTTTATTAGCAAAGTGGACATGAGTTAAATAGAAAAGCAATGAAGTTAATTATTGTTGAAATATGAAAGAAATTACAGGTTTCTTAACAGTCAGCATGCCCCTAAGGTAGGGGGTTGGTATGACAGGAATTGATGAGATACAAGACAGTTATTATCCATGACACAAGCAACTTAATTATCCAAAGGTATTTGAGAGAAGCACAGGGGTTAAACCCGTAGGGTGAGACAGAGAGAAGATGAATATCAAAAGGCCATATAATTTGGAATTTCTCTTGTCTGGGGTCTGAGGTGTGTGATGAAGTGTGTGATAAGGTGTACACAAGCAACTTAATTATCCAAAGGTATTTGAGAGAAGCACAGGGGTTAAACCCGTAGGGTGAGACAGAGAGAAGATGAATATCAAAAGGCCATATAGTTTGGAATTTCTCTTGTCTGGGGTCTGAGGTGTGTGATGAAGTGTGTGATAAGGTGTGTTCTTCTGTGATCAGAAGGTGACTTTGAATAAGTGAATCTGTGGCCATGTGGCCTGTGGTTAATGGAGGGAAGTACTGGGGTATCTATGGGCCTGAGAGTCAAGAAGGAAAGAACCAAGTCTGAGTTTCCCCCCTTATGCTCACCTCGGTTGAGAGAGACTTACCAAGAGGTTATCTTCTCAGACCTCCATCCAAAGATGGGGGTGGTTCTCCCTAAGCTCTATCAGGCTTACACATGTTACCAACACACCAGAGCACTGCTCAGCTCTGGCTTATGGTGGTGCGGGGGTTGAACCTGAGACTTAGGAGCCTCAGGCATGAGTCTGTTTGCATAACCATTATGCTGTATCCCCCACCAAAAGGAGGTCTTTTTAAAATTTTTTAAAAATATTTTTCAAAGATATTTATTTATTATTGGATAGAGACAGAGAGAAATGGAGAGGAGAGGGGGAGATAGAGAGACACCTGCAGCCCTGCTTTACCACTTGTGAAGCTTTCTCCCTGTAGGTGGGGACCAGGGGCTTGAACCTGGGTCCTTGTGCACTGTAATGTGAGCACTTAACCAGGTGTGCCACCTCCTGGCCCCTCTTTTCTATTTGCGTTTTTTTTTTTTTTTTTTTACCAGAGCACTGATCAGCTCTGGTTTACAGTGGTGCAGTGGATTGAACCTGGGACTTAGAAGCCTTAGGCATGACAGTCTGTTTGTGTAACCATTATGCTATCTACCCCTGCCCCATGCTACACCTTTTCTAGGCCATGTTAATGATGTAACTCAGGGAATTTATCTTACTTGTTAAGAAAGATGCAGGGGTGGGGTGGTGTTGCACCTGGGAGTATACATATGACTTGAGAGAACCTGGGTGTCAGTCCCCATTCCCCACCTATGGGGGAAACTTCACTTGCAGTGAAGCAGAAGCAGTACTATAGGTCTCTCTATCTCTCCTCTATGTTCCTCCTCAACCTCTATCTTTATCGATCAGTACATACATATTTGAAAAATGTTCAGGAGTGGTCAAGTCTTCACACAGGCATTAAACCCCATGATAATTCTGGTGGCATAAAACAAATTAAAAGGAGTAGATAAAACGATGCCATGTCAGGGAATGCTGAAATATATATACACATACACATATATACGTATGTATATATATATATGCATATATATATATATGCATATATATATATATCTTTAAAACTGAGCTGTAAGCTGCCTAGATATATAAAAATGACCTATTTTATTAGAAATAAAGTGGGGAGAGACCAGAGCAGTGACCTGTCACATGGATTTCCAGGGCCTCATATATATCCAACTGTGCTCTGTTGAGCCACTTAACTGTATTTGTTTTTTTTAAAAAAAAGAGTTTATTTGTTGACTTGAAAGAGGCCAGGACACTACTGAACTCTGGGATTAAACGATATGGAGATCAAACCAGGAGCCTCATGAATGCAAATCTTGTATTCTACCACTGAGACGTTTTTCTGACCTCACATTTCTAACTGTAAAATAATCTCCAAGTTTTCAGCGTGATACAATGTCTATATACTGTCATTAGGAAAGTGGATATTTAATGGTTAATAAAGCTGAGGTAGTAGTGGGAAATTTGCATTTTGAAACTACCAAATGTCCCAGCAGTTCACACACATGACTGAACTTTCAGTTAAGACTATCTCACCCAAAATATTGCACCTGCATCCAGCCATAGAGCTTTCACTGGCGGCTGGACCTGTGATAAAAGCAGTATGCAAATAAATAAGCACTTTCCCTTTCCTGGGATAAACAGCTTGGCACCATTTAACAGAAGTTACTAAAGTTACTAAGACACTTTTGAGAAAACTGATGGTATCTGGTTTTGAAAAATAAACTTTCAATGTTCCTAAGAAAAGAAGCTGCAGTTACACCTTGACCACACAAATACCTAGAACAAGAAACTAACACCACCAATTATTGCCAACTATTACTTAAGTCATCTATTTTTAATCATTGAATATATAACTAACACCTAATGTTCTTACCTCTAAGTTTGCATATATAAAATTACATTTCAATTATCTCTATAATAATTTTATATACTTGCCCAAGGTGTTTAAAATCAACTATTATATAATACTTTTTACCTAAATAATATGGTCAAGAAAGTATTGTTTATTTCTATTCAAGAGACTGATTAAAGAGTGATCTTATTACCCAGGTTTTATGTCGTTAATGAAGACAAGAATAAAGTATTTAGAAACCAAACCCATCTCAAAAGAACAGTTCCTTAAAAGTCAAAATCTGGTTATATAGCATAGCTTTTTATATTTACATTTCATTGTAGATAAATTAATATAAATGTACAATTTCATGAGCTTGGAAAATTTGTCCGTCATACAACCAGAATAAAATTCATTATGTTCACATACTATTATTCCTGAAATCTTATTACTTGCCCCCTTCAGTCAATCTTCTATCCATTCCAAGACTCCCTCTGCTATGCTTTCCCTACAAGGTCAAGTCAACAGGCTCAGTTACTCTACAGACTCGTTTCTGGCTCTTGTCACTTAGCGTAATTTTTTTTTCAGAAATACATCAGTGTTTTCTATCTTTTTTTAAAAAAAACTATTTATACTATTATATTTTTACCAGAGCAATGATTGGTTCTGGCTTGTGGATGGTAATGCTGGGAACTTAATCAGGGAACTCTTATGCCTCAGACATAGAAGTTTGTTGCACTACTGACGGTACTAGTTCCTAGATTCCTCTAATGGCTTTTATATAAGTGTTATGTAACCACAAGGATCCTCTCTTAAGAGCCCTTTTGGTCTTCACTGTTTAAACAATCTCTCTCCTGTTTAGTAATTCAGGATTGCTTGATGATGCATCTGAGATACTTTCATTTATCATTAGAAAACTTCTTTTGCACAATTTTCACCAACCCACTGACTCAAGAGTTAACATTCTCTACTGCAACTCTTTTCAAGAATGTTCAGTGCTTATTTCAATCACTCTGTTGCCTAACAAGATTTAACATCAATTAAGATACATGGAAACTTAAGTGCACTTTTTTTAAGTGCACTTTTTTTAAATTAAGGTATAGTTCTAAGCGTAAAACAGTGAGTTTTCTTAGCACAAACATGCACTAGGACCTGAGTTAGGGCTGAATGTGTTTTGCAGATACCTATCATGGGGGGGATGAGAGATTGTGCCTACGTATCAACAACTGTACTTTGCAAATCACTAATCTCCCAATAAATAAGTAAATGTAACTAGAAGAATATATATATATATATATATATATATATATATATACCATAAAATGCAAGAATCAAGTAAATTTTGGTAAACTCAATGTTTAGTTCATAAACTGCTTACAAGATACCTATAAAAGGTAGAGTCCAGTTTAGGATATAACACTTTTTTTTTTCATAGTCAGTAGAAAAGAGACTGACATTTGCTATGTAGTCGTTTGAAACAACTGTCATCTGCTAATTTACTTTAACAATCTAGACAGTGCCTGCTCCTTTAGGTCGGCCACACAGGAAGAATGCGGAACTGGAGAGCAGCTACTAAGGAAAGGGAAGACTACATGCCCCAGAGTTCCCTACTTCAGGAGCCACCTTTTTCCTTTTTTTTTTTTTTTTTTTTCTTTTTGCTTCCATGGTTATTGCTGGGGCTGGGTGCCTGCACTATGAATCCACTGCTCCTGGAGGCTATTTTTTCCCCTTTGTTCTCTTGTTGTTATTATTATTGTTATCACTGTCATTGTTGGACAGGACAGGAAGACAGAGAGAAAGACAGACACCTGCAGACCTGCTTCGCTAATTGTGATGTGAACCACTGGCAGGAGCCATCTTTAAAGGTGTCAGTCAAAGGCTGGCCTCTAAGGTACCAAGCAGCTAGCTCTCAAACTTTAACTGTCTCCCCTTTGTAGCAATAAATTCCATAAGAAATCACTCAATAAATCTACATAGTATTCTTCATGTTTATACTGATAGACAGACAAGAGGTGCATATGTTAACGCTGAGGGCCCTGGGGTATTCTAGTAACATAATCACTATCCTTTTTGAACTTTTCTGCTTTGGAATTGCCATAATTCAATTTCCTGGAACATTTTTGTTCTTTACTAAAGGTGTCCTAACTTATATGCTTTATTAAATTGATAATTTTATACAGTATGACAAATTCTGTACATACTGTAAAAGATTCTGTAAAAAAAAAACAACAAAAAAAACCTGAATTACCTTCTGGGAGAAAGATAGCTTATACTTCATTTGAGTGAGTTGAAAATCCTGTACTTCATAATGGCCCAGCTGGCAGAGCATGAATCCTTTTCAATTCTAGATCCCATACAGACTGATGCCATGCCTCTAGCAGGTCTTTTAATGATAATGTATTGTTACACAGAAGGGGAAAACTAGGTCAGGTCCGTATATAGTTTACAAGCATCAAGTTCAATTCTTTTACTTCTTCAGGTGTTCTCTAGATTATGGAGAAGAACAATGAAACTATTCATTTTTCACTGTTGCCAAGGGCCACTAGTACTTACAAATTGACATTCATGCATTATTCTATTATATGTATATAATCTTAAAGAAACAAAAAACACATTTTCATGGAGAATCTTACTTCAGGGTAATAGCTACAATTTGATTATTTTTTTTTGCATTGGCTGTTTTGACAATATGAGATTTTATTGCAATCTTTTAACTTCTGTCAACATGGTAAATAAAACAAAAACTAGTAAGTGGCAGTATACAAAGACTAATTGAAAGTAAAAATGAGATGACAAGTAACACTCAGTATAACACTAAAGATAGGAGCACGCCAAACTCATATATTAGTTACCAAATCAAAGCAAATCAATAAAAAACAATAACAAATGCTGGGAAATTGTGCCACACAACAACAAACAGATGTGCAGTTGACATTTCTATTAACTATCAGCATGATGATATCAGGAGACATACATGCAGACAATGCTATGAATTCCATAAAAGTTTTGGAAAAATTCTACAGTGTTGATGTTTGGTGATTTTTTTTTTATGTTAAAAAAAGAAAAAAAAAACATTGGGGCCAGGTGGTGGCACACCTGGTTGAACGCACACATTAAAGTGCACAAAGGCCTGGGTTCAAGCAGAAGACAAGCTTTATGAGTGGTAAAGCAGGGTAGCAGGTTTCTCTCTGCCACTCTCTCTTTTTATTACCCCCTCTCCTCTCAATTTTTCTCTGTCTCTATCCACTAATAAAAATTTAAAAAAGAAAGCTTGTTTCCTAAACAATATTTCCATATATTTCATTTGTTATAATGGGATTCATCTTGCTTTCCACTCTGAAAAGTATAATTTGTATGATTTAGTGTACACATTAACTGATTCCAACTTTTGTCAGGACTAATAGTTTAGATATATGGCCACTTGTATCTTGTCCATGCCACTAGGATACCCACATGATCTTTCCTTAAAGAGACTTAATGTCTTTGCAAGATAATCAAAGCACTGTATTACATAAAACTAGAAGTTTCTGGACTAGCAAAATAGTTTAATTGTATAGTGTGGTTTTCCTTGTTGGCAACCCAAATTTGAGCCCATCCCCCACTGCACTTAGAAAGCTTCAGTGCTGTGGTCTCTCTCTCTCTCTCTCTCTCTCGGTAGTGGCAGCAAAACAAACAACTAGAAATTGTTTCCTTAACTGGAGAATGTTATGAATGTACAAACCTTTGTGTTTTGCTGTCAATTGTAGACCATTAATCAATCAATAAAGACAGTTTTTAAAAAAATGCTTAGTGTGGTAAAACAACAAACAAGCTACCAGATCATTTTGCATGCAATGACTTATTGATGGCATTGCTACTCTTGTCTTCATGAAACTCAGGAGACTGAAGAAAAAAGGAAACTGGAGTAGAGAGAGAGAGAAGCCCAGGAGAAGAGGAAGACAGTGAAAAATATATGCTGAAGTTATGAGAAAAATAAAATTGCATTACATTAGATATACATTTTAATAAAACAGAATAGAAAAAAATTGTTTTCTTACATTCTGCATATTAGTGATATCCAATCAGTTGAGCAATACTGATACTCAGAACTCAACCATTTTAAAAACCATGACTGAAAAAGTTCTGAAATGCATTTTATAGTTTAATATTATAAAATATATTTGTACCTGTCATTTACTCACATCTATACTTTTTCAGTGAACTGCCAGAAAAAAAGACTAAATGGCGTGATGGAGGGAGGAATACATTTCTGCACCAACAAAGAGGCAAATCCATTTTTTTTTTGTCCCCCATGGTACTTTTTAAATAATGCTGCATATGGTTACAACTTGTTTGGAAGGAGAATAACTAAGCTGGAAAAGAAAGACACATGGAGAATGGGGGGGGGGGTATGAAGAGTGGATGTCCTCATTTATTTGTGTCCAAGCACACAAAATTATAATGTATATAGGTCTGTCAGCACAACTGGACACACTCAAATCAAATGAAAGTATTTTTACAATGTAGTGAAAATAAATCAGACTTTGCAGATTCCTAGAGACTTAGGACAAAGCAGTAATTACTCAAACTTGTCTACAATGTGTCCCATTGAACTTGCTTTATTATATATGGGAACAAAAATAACTAAAATGATCAAGCTCTCTGTCTCTTTTTGTAGGTAAAAGCTATATATTTGAGGAGGGAACTTGAAATCATGTTAAGTGAGATAAAAAAGAGACAAATACATCATCTCATTTATAGGCAGGACTGAAGAACAAGGACAGGAAAGTGAACACTAAGTAAAACTTGAACTGGGTGTAGTGTATTGCACCAAAGCAAAGGACTCTGGGGGAGAAGGGAGTGTTCACAGGGATCCTGGTGCAGGATGATGATGATCAAAGGACCTAGATTGGGGGGTGAGAGCTTTCGGTAAACCCTACCAGTGGGAGATGAGAAATTATACCCACATATGAACAATAACACTCAAAACCATTAACCTCCTAATGCATCACAAAAGAATATAAATTTATAGATAATCCTCATTTCTCATTACTAACTTTCCTTATGAAAATATAGACAAATATCATAACAGGATCTTCTCTTTAATTTCCATTGCAAATAACTAGAAAGGACAGACTGTTTATCGAACACACAATTTAACCACTGTGGCCCAGAGCAAAATGTTCCAGAGACAGAGTAACTGTCTCATGATGAAACAGTAGAGGCTTTGGCAAACCTCTTCATAAGTAGAAGAGAAGACCATAGTGCATTGGCAGGCAAAGTCTTCACTTATCTGGGGGTTGCGCAGGTCCGGTCCCACGTTGCAGGCGCCATATGTTGTTTTCACCGGGCTGGCTTTACGGGCGGGTAACAGAAGACCCGGGACTCATGGCTGGGTTGTATGCAGTATCTCTTTATTCATGCAGGAAGCAGCACAATCTATACCAAGCTAAGCTAAACTAAAAACTACAAACAATCTTGTCCTTATAAATATACTAGCCCAGTAGGGTGGGAACAGGATGCGATGCAGAGAGGGTGGAGAGAAAAGTGACTGGTGAAAATCAGGGTATGACAAGGAGAGGGCGTTGAGCAGGCAAGAATTCTACCACTGAACCACCAATGCCCTGGAGGGAGGGTGGTGCTTATTAACAGAGGTTATGTAAATAGAATACAGTGTTATGTAAATAGAATGCAGGGGGATTAAACCAAATGAAACAGAAGGGGTTTTTAAAAGCAGAATTAGAAGCATACCAACAAACCACTATAAAGGTATTGCTTTGTTAGGATTTCTGAGAAAAGATACTATTACTCCAAACTCACAAGCCAGGCAGTTTTGTTCAACTAAAAAGGAATACAGACAGGCTAAGTTGAGATAGAGTGCATGTGAACAGGACCACCACACAAAAAGGAAGCAAAGAGAATTCTAGAAACATCTATACAGGGAAACACAGGAGAGTTTGGCTAGATAGTAACCTCTAAATTCGTACACATGCCCAAATGCAAAACTAAAACCAACTTCAAGGGAAAGGGCAACTGCCTATAAAATGTAAATCAAAATATTAGAGGAACCATTAAAGGGGCAATTGTGGAAAATGCCAACGATTGATTTCAGGAACTCTCTACTCAACCATACTCTTCCTGTATGTGACTCACACCACTTCCTGTATGTGACACATACCTCTGAGGTTGGAACCAGTATACACTGCAAAGACCTGAAAACCATACTGTGTGTGTCAAATATGTGTGCTTCCCTCTCTCCTTCCTTCATAGGTTGCTTTGAATATCCAATGTGAAGGGATATGGAGGCAGGGTGTTGGGAGGAAGGACTAGGACCCTGTCATGAGGACAGTACTCTCAGAAAATGAGGAGTGGTGGGAGGGGAAGGGAGAAGTAGATCAGTACTCAAGGTTTCTCCAATGTAGTAAGGGTTGATCTCAAACCTTGGTCTCACACATAGCAAAGTACCCCACTATCCACGTGAGCTATTTTGTAGGTCCAACAGATTTCTTGTCAGCACTTCGACACTTCTTCCTTCTCTAACCTTTAGCTCCCAAGTCTCACAACCTATATTCTAGTCACACACATTCTCAAAATTTCAAAATGAACTGTTTTCTACTACTTTTAGGCCTGTAGGTATGAGTCTAATTCCCAGAGTGTATTCTCCCAAATGGCTAGTCTTATCTATAGCATATCAACAGTTTGATCAGTAAGTGTCAGTCTTCCCAGATATGGACTGATATTAAGTATATTTATTTAAACAGCATCCTAGTGCTTTTTTATTATTTCTTTCTTGTTGTAACTGCTTAGTTATTAATCTGATTCTCCGTCTACATACTATATAGCTTAAAAAAAAACAATGTATCACTTTTTTTTCCTATACCCACCTCCCATTTTCATCAATATAAAAGTTTTACAAGGAAAACATGCAAGACACTGCTATCAACTATTTTAACTCCTAGAGCATCATCTTTTTAGTGTAGTTTTCTCATAATAAACGTAATTTTAAAATGCATTTAGCAATAGGCTACAGTTATTACTGTGCAATGGAAATAAATACTCTAAGCACAACCAAGAAATCTCTCTTAAAATTATAGCAGGAAACGGTTAAATCAGTATCAACAATAAAATCTGATACATTTTCATATCATGACAAAATCTATCCTTCAGAACTGCAAACCAGCAATTTCTTGTCAGTTCCAAAGAGGTTTCATGGACGGCAAGCATCAGCAGCCACTCGGGCAAAAAAAAAAACCAAAAAAACCAGTATAGCTACAGGCCCTTTGGAATATAACTAAAATATGCCTACTAGCTATATACAAAATAGAGGACCCCCAACTCTTCATCTGCACTATTCCAGCCTGAGGTCCATGATTGGTCAACAATTGGTTTGGCTTTGTATGTTAACTCTCTTGTCAACCACCAGGTTTCAGATGCTAGCATGATGCCAACCAGTCTTCCCTGGACAGACAACCCCACCAATGTGTCTTGGAGCTCTGCTTCCCCAGAGCCCTTTCCCTACTAGGGAAAGAGACAGGCTGGGCGTATGGATCCACCTGTCAACACCCATGTTCAGAGGGGAAGCAATTACAGAAGCCAGACCTTCAACCTTCTCCATCTCACAATGACCTTGGGCCCATACTCCCAGAGGGTTAAAGAAGAGGAAAGCTATCAGGGTAGGAGATGGGATACAGAGATCTGGTAGTGGGCAATGTTTCCTTTTTATAAATAAAAAATAAAAACGAGAGGTTTCATGTCAGTGCAAAAATTGTGAAAGTTAACAGAAATATGTACACAGTAGCTATTAACATCAGGATGGATTATCATTTTGAGTGTCTTATACACTGAGAAGATAAGTAATGATAAAATACTACTGAACACATGCAGATAAAAGTACTAAGAGTGGCTTCAGCCCTCTAATGGATGTAACATAGGACAATACCTTGACAATTCTGAGGTGCACCTTTATTTCTAGATCAGGGAAGACAGATGAGTTATTTCAAGTAATTATAATAAGGATTCAATTAAGTAGAAATTGGCCTTTATATCTGTGGAAATGTATCTGCTTGATCAAAGTTAACTGAGGGCAATATTAAAATGATACTGTATATCCACACCTACAAAAAATGGTCTGAAGATAATCTGATAGGCCTTGGATGGTGGTGGAATCTTTATCTTACAAGCCCATGCATCTTCTCTCCTGTATTTCTATTGGAAGCCTGGGGAAAAGGTTTCTGTAGGCAGCTCTGTGAGTTTTATGGAAAGGAAAACTTAAAAGACATTTTATCTTTACTCTGACTCAATATGCAATATGCAGAAATTCACCCCTAGTCTTTCCTCAACAACAGCACACCCTTCCCCTCAAAACACAACTTGAAGGCAGGAAGATCTGAGAGACAAAAACACCCTAATATCATCACAAATTACAAAACAAAACTTCATTCCTTCAGATATCAGGCCAGAGGGAAGCATTTTCACTTCTCTCCTGCACAACCCTAACTCCAACCCAACTATGACTCATTTAATGCTCGGAGCTCTAGAAATTAATTTACTTTATATTTAAAAATGTACCTGTGGTTGGCATAAATTATAGTTTTATAAATGAAATTATAACATCTATGTTCATATCATTGGATTAAATATTGAATTTAAAATATTTTAAATGTATGTTTACTTCTTATCGTCATGTCTAAAACAAAACAATCCAGAATTTTATTTGTAAACAATTTATTTTAAGATAGACACGGTCATATTAGGAATGTGGTATTTGTGCAATTTTTATTTGAAGTTATATTTTCCTGATATTACTTTTCTGAAAAACTTTAATACAGACTTGCAGAACATATGCTACCAGGTTAAACATATTTCTAAGTTTAAAATACTTTAAATTTCAGATCTATTTGTGTAAAGGGTTAAGCTTAAAGAATGCTACCCTTTTATGAACAGCTACATTCTTCTTTTATAACTAATTCCCTTTTGCATCAAATCAAACATTACATATGGTTATAACATTGATTTCTTAATTTTATGAAAATCGCTCTACTAACAGCTGGTCTCTTGAACAAATGAATATGTCAGTGGCTGATTACAGATTAATGATATAGTGATTCTTCAAAGGTGCAGCAATTCACATTCAAATTTAGTCTCATGGCATTTTGGAATGCCAATTTTAAAAGGACCCTACTTTAACTTATGCATTTAAGCTTTTTTAGTTATATTAAACTGAATGGGCTTGAGACTAGCACAAACAGACTTGAGAATAAACATGGGTCACAAATTTAAATTTAAGATGATTACAAAGCACATTCGCCTTTACACGGATGCTTTTTCAAAGCTAGCATGAAGTGACTATTAATTATGATTGCCTGAAGATAAGTATAGTTAAAGTTGGATTTTATTTTGGGGCCTCTACTTTATGATTTCACTATTCCATGGTGTTACTTAGGCACAGGATGATAATAGAAAAAAAAAAGTGACAGACACACCTTAGCACCGGAGATTCTTCTTACGCCATAGCATCTCACAAGTGGTACTGGGGCTTGAACCCGAGTCACACACATGGCAGTCTGTGCCCTACCTGGTAAACTATCTCAGCAGTCCCCAAGGCTCACTTTTTAAAACATGTATATTTTGTAAGATATCAACTCACACCTATGAGAAAAAAAATCACCTAAATTTACAAAGACAGAAACAACAATGATGAGGAGGAAAAAAAAGTACTCATGTACATTGCTCACAGCAAGCTAGTCCAAAGGAGACAACATAGTAGCAATTAGAACAGCTCAAGAAGACCTACCATCTGATCACGTAATTCCACTCCTAGGCATCTACCACCACCACCACAACAACACTGACCTGAGCAGACGCATGCACACCTTGCACACCTGTAATCCCACAACACTATTCACAATATCCAAGATATGAAAACAATCCAAGTCCCCCAGGACAGATGAATGAACAACAGAAAGATATGCTGTATTTTACACAATGGAATGCTACACAGCACTAATAAAGGATGGAGGATTGGGGCGAGTCTATCAGTATCACTTTTCTAGCACTGTGTGCTCACTTTGTTTCTCTGTCACGTTTAATGAATATTGGAGGCCAGGAAACAGTTTACTCAGTAAAGCACATACTTTGCCCTAGGAGCACCATGTTCAGGGGAGGCTATGGCAGTGATGGAGCAGTGCTGTGGTGTCTCTCCTTCACTCTGTCTCGTTGTCTCTCAACCCATATAAAGCAAAGTTCACCAAGAATGGTTGGATTGTGCAACTGTAAAGCCCCAGATAAAATTCAGTCAGGCAATTAAAAAAGTATATGCATTGATTTCATTTTAGACATAAAGTCATTGTATAGTTAATAGGTTATAATACTGTGCAAGTATAACTTTCTCTAGGATAGGAAACAAAAAAGATTTCAATTCAGTCTAGCTCATCTTTAATATCATTTAAAATAAGGACTGTATTAAAAATTAGAGCACAGACAAGAAAGTGATAATTTATGTTCTGCTTAAAATTATTATACCCATTGCATAGCCTGTGGAGTTGGGTTTATATTTTCAGAGCTATGGATTCTCTTAGCATAATTTTGAAAACCAGAAAATATAATTCTCAAGTACAGGAAAAGTATTTTACTGGAATTATTAAAATTCCTTTTGTGTACACAGGTGGCTTATATTTAATATTTCTCACTTGGACTAGAAATAGTAAAAAAAAAAAATAGTGTTGTGTTAATTCCACAGCTGCCCTTAATGCTTTCCAACTATGTTTTCTTCAATCTCACTTTTATATGTTCTGCCAATATAAATAAAACAGAACAAGGCAAACAATTATGCAATATCCCATAACTTACATCCTAAAATATTTATCATTTATATACTCATTATGTAAATTATTTAGTTTTAAAGTGACTATATTTAATTACTTTATTTTACTAAAGTACATTAAATGGTAGAATGCTTAAGAATTTTGATATTCATTGGGGAAGTTAAGGGCAAAAAAAGTAAGATGGATAAAACTAGGACAGTTTTTCTGCTGAGCTAAAATACTGGTTTGTTCAGGAGCTAATAAGAGGGCTTTACTATGACATATAGTTTCATTTTAAATCAAAACTAGAGAAAATTTTTACTAATATTCAGGACAAAGAACTCCTAAAACATACTATCAAAACATTATTTCCCTAATATTTTATTTATTTATTTTTTGCCTCCAGTTTATTGCTGGGGCTCAGTGCCTGCATTATGAATCCACTGCTCCTGGAGGCCATTTTTTTTCCATTTTCTTGCCCTTGCTGTTACCCTAGTTGCTGTCATTATTGTTGTTGTCACTGCTGTTGCTGTAGTTGGATAGGACAGAGAGAAATCGAGAGAGGAGGGGAGACAGATAGGGGAGAGACAAATTTGAGTTGTTAGAAGAATGAGGTAAAAGCATTCTATTCAAGAAAAATAAAGAATATGCACTTCTTCACAGATAGTAACAATGACGTTTTACAGTCAAATCTCTCGTCTAGAACTTAGCATACAAGTTGCACTGTTATCAACAGCCTGTGGCTGAGAGCAGGAGGCTATCTGATGACTATTTCTCCACAAGAGGTGAGATTTTTTTTTTTTTTAGTTTTTTCCTATATTTTATTATTTATTTTTCCATTTTTTTGCCCTTGTATTTTTATTGTTGTCGTTATTGTTATTGATGTTGTCGTTGTTGGATAGGCTAGAGAGAAATGGAGAGAGGAGAAGACAGAGAAGGGGAGAGAAAGACAGACACCTCCAGACATGCTTCACCACCTGCAGGTGGGAGCTGTGGGCTCTAACCAGGATCCTTACCCCAGTCCTTGCACTTCTTGCCACATGCGCTTAACCCACTGCACTACCACCCGACTCCCAAAAAGCAAGTTTTATGAACATCAGAGGACGCAGTCCACAGCTGACTATGTACACTGGTCACAGAATGGCAAGTTTCCTTTTTGCATATCTACTATCTAAACAGTATTCCTACCAGAGCTATATATTCCAGTAGCCTCAATAGTTAACCTTTCTTTTATTTTTTAAATATTTATTTATTCTTTTGTTGCCCTTGTTTATTGTTTGTAATTATTATTATTGTTATTGATGTCCTTGATGCCACTGTTGTTGTTCAGGACAGAGAGAAGTGGAGAGAGGAGGGGAAGACAGGGGGCGAGAAAGACAGACACCTGCAGACCTGCTTCACCACCTGTGAAGTGACTCCCTTGCAGGTGGGCTTGAACCGGATACTTTCGATGGTCCTTGCGCTTTGCGCTATGTGCACTTAACCCACTGAGCTACCTCCCCACCCGACTCCCTAGTTACCTCTTTCTATATACTCTCACATGTAATTCTGTTTTTAATTTTCAGGAATAACATAACAGTTATCTTTCTGTTCAACTGTAACTTGGGGGTCACTGAAACAACTCAAAGACAGCCACTACACAGCTTTTAAATAACTTCTCAAACAGTTAAAGAGTGATAAACACACACACAGGAAAGTTATCTAATTTGTTAGTATATAAAACTCATGTTCTGCCCCAATTCATTCTTTATGCTTTCAATTTGCTCTATTTTTATTGTTCACTCCCCCACCCCTAATCTGCTGTGTCCAAGGAAACCAAAATGAACTCACTGCATCATGTGTACAACTAAGGCCATTGCTTTCCTGTTTGTTTCCCATGGCAGGTACTAGCAAGAGGTGTGAAGGCAGAAGAAAGTTATCAGGAAAGCAATAAGAACATAAATATTCTACCTTGCCAAAGTTCTGTAGGTGGTAATAATGTACGTGAACATTTCTGTCATCTGTGAACTCTTCCCCAGATTTTACTTTTTCTAGGACTTGAGAATTCTTTCTTTTCCCCACCGGTATTGACATGATTTGTTAGGCTAAAAGTAGAAATACTACGCAGGCTAAATTGCCACACAGATGATATATACACAAAGAGGAATGTTTCCTAAAGTTAATTTTAATTGTTAAGAGGAAAAATTAGAAAGTCTTACTTCAAGTAGGAGAGGAAAATAACTCCTATAACTCTCAGTGGATTATATTATCCTGGTAAACTTGATGGACACTCCAGAGTCTATTCTAGACCAAGGTGGGTATGTGCCAAACCTTGAAGCTAGTAGCCAGATGTGCTGACTTCCAAGTGACTGAAGTAGTCTTCTCTCTTCCCCCACCCCAGTGGACCATGAGATAGTTCACCCAGCAAAATGCACATTTTACTATGTTCAAGAACCCAAATTCAAATCCCTGACCACTTTACAGGTCAGTATGCAAGTGGAATCTTCACTGGATGTGGCCTCTCTCTCTCTCTCTCTCTCTCTCTCTCTCTCTCTGTGTGTGTGTGTGTGTGTGTGTGTAAAATGTCTGAGGAGTTGGGCAGTAGTGTAGGGGGATAAGCACACGTGGTGTGAAGTGCAAGGACCAGTGTAAGGATCAGGGTTCAAGTCCTGGCTCCCCACCTGCAGGGCAGTCGCTTCACAGGCTGTGAAGTGGATCTGCAGGTGTTTATCTTTCTCTTCCCTTTTATGTCTTCCCCTCCTCTATTTCTCTGTCCTATCTAACAATAACAACATCAATAACAACAACTACAACAACAGTAAAAAACAAGGGCAATAAAAGGGAAAATAAATTTTAAAAATGTCTGCTAGGTGGAGTGGTATAGTATGTGAAAACCCTGATAGTAAAAAATGGAATCAAAGTTTTACTTTATGTTTCTCCCTTTCTTTCTTGATTCTTTAACTTCTTTCCATGAGTGAGATCATTCCATATTAATCCTTCACTTTCTGGTTTATCTCACAAGGTCTGTCCAAGGTAGAGAAGGTGACTTCATCATTCCAGTAGAATCACACCAAAGCAAAGGACTCTGGAGCAGGAGAAGAGGAAGAGGAGTTGGAGGAGGGAGGTTTTCAGGTCCAGGTACATGATGATAGATCTATTTGGGGCTGAGCTTATTCTGCACTATCTTGGTGAGATGAGAAATTATACCCATGTGCCAACAACTGTCCTATAAAACACTAACCTCCCAATAAAAAAGGGAAAATAGAATCGTCTTAAAGGCTGGAATTTTATGTTATACCTTGCCTCAAGCAGGTACCTCTCAGCTCTTTTTTGCCTTGCCATCACTGTTAAAATTCTTATTGAAAGAAAATATTTGCTTATTTTTTTATGCTATGGAGACCACAGCACTCCGCTGTCATTTCTTGTGGTTCCAGGGACCGGAAGAAGCTTTACTGCTAAGTCATTTTCCTACCTCTTCACCCTCTTGAAGTTTAAACTATTGCTCTACTAAATCCTCTTAATCACTTACTACAAAAGTGTTGCCTTATATTCTGTACCACACATTACATTCTCTTTTCTATTCTTACAGACTTTCCCTTTGGTAGGGTGGGAGGAGTTGGGGAAGAGGCAGAGAGAAAGGGGACTTCCCAGATCACTGAGATAAGTGTGTGCCCCACTGCTTTGGAATTGGGTTACAGATAGAAATGACATCTCCATTTTTCTCAGAATGAAATCTCCACTTAACAAGCAGGGAACTGAGCAAGTACAGTAGCTTGTAGTTATCCCAGTTTGACTCTACTGGCATAAAACCTCTAAAGATGTTGGGATTCATTTTTCCTTGAGCAGCTGTGTCTGCTGTGTCAACTATCCTAGGAGTTGCAGATTGATGAAGGGAGCCCCAAAGGAAGTCACCCTCCTTTGTCTGGAACAAAGCTTCTATAGCAAGAAGCTGGGGAGGATGAGACATGCTATTGTCTTGCATCTGCTGAGGAGAAACTGGGGCTTGAGACAGGGCTGACAAGATTGCCAATATTTTATACATTTCTCTATCTTTTTTATTATTATTATTCCCTGTATGTCCTTAGGACAATATTCAGAAGTTTAAAGCAATTTCTTCTTAAATAAGTTTTTAGGAAGTCATTATGGTTGCTTCTTTGGGTTAGTTCCCTGCCATTCCAGATGTTATTAAAGATTTCCTTTTTTTCAGTGTTGTTCTAAGGACTATAAACACCATTACTGTATTTGGCTAATTATAAATCAGATGTGTTTTGGAAAATAATTAATTTTCTCTCATAGTAGCTTTATACATTAGATAATAAACCTGTGAAATTATTTAAAATTGGAATTGGCATATATAAATGGTTGTTCGTCAACCATTATTCTTTCTGAGTATGTTGGGTGGACCTTTTAAATTATAATTTTTTCTGATATTCATCTTCTTTTCAACACAAACTTGAGTCAGTTTTTCAGTTGTGATTACTTGGTTTTCTGTCCTGTCAAAATCAAACAGATTTCTGTAGGGAAATTTTCTGCAAGTTATAATGTATCAATTTTCCAAATATTGTGGAGAATATTTAGGTATATATATTTGTATCAATAATTATTTTCTTCTAATGTTCACATATGAATGCTATTCTTAAAGAGTAGTTTTACAAATATTCTTAATCTTCTTTTGAGCCTTCAAAGAACTGTATCAGTGAAAGTAGTAAGGTCTTTAACATCATGAGAGCTCTAGTCTCCTAGGCTGACCCTAATAGTTGAACTCGATTAATTAATACTATCCTATAGTGTTATTGTTGTCTCTTAGGTTAGTATACTGATTTTAAGTTTTCTGCTTTATGCAAGAGCTTATTAATTTCTGTGACTGAGATATCCTTTTATGGCTTTCCCACTTTTATCTATTAGATTTTTAGATTCATTCTGGTTTTTTTTAACACACATCAAAGGCTAAAAAACCCCATCACTCTGCCAACAAACGCCATGAATGAAGTATCACTTCCTATATACTATCAACAGTGCATTTGCATATTTGTGGAACTTGTAAATATTCACTTGTAATTTTTATGTATTACTTATAGTTAGTTGAATTAGACATAGACTTTAAGAAACAAGCTGTGCCATTATGTTTATTTTTGAAATTGCTACATGGAATTTACAGAATTAACCCTTTTCAGAGTTAGAGTTGTGGGTTCCGACAGAAGGTGGGATATAAGCCAATCCTCCTTAAAAAGAAGAACATGTTCAGTGACTGAATTAATCTATATGTGCATAAGTAAAAAATTAGAGCCTGCCAGTAATACTTAGTGACAAAATGTTTCCTGTAGCAACACAGGGAGATAGCATTTGAAAAACCAATTGATCTCAGTGAGGAAGGCTTGAGTTTTAAGAAATAAAAGTATCTCTCCTTTAGGAAGTCGGGTATTGCACAAGTGTTGATGTGACTGTCTTGATTAATTGGAGAAGTTATCAGTGGCTATTATCAACTAAAGATAAGAGACTAAAGCAAGGAAGACAGCATACTGGTTATGCAAAAGACTGTCTTACCTGAGGCTCTAAGGTCCATGGTTCAATCCCAGAACCACCACAGCTGAGAAGCACTTGTGGTTTCTCTGTGTCTTTAGATCTGTGTATCTCTGATTAAAATAAAATATTAAACAATAAAGGTAATAGACTGGGGTAGAGCCAGAAATAAAGGCTCATTTTCCCCAATATTTATTTCATATTAAATAGTTTCACACTGAGAAAGAATGAGAAAGAAAGAGCACATGTGGCACTATGTCTTGAACCAGGAACTTCAGAAATAAGAGTCTTTCACTCTACCCATCAGGCTATCTTCATGGCGATGGACCCACTTTTTCTTATTTATGCAAGAGTTAATAAGGAGCTTAAAAAAGAGAACAGTGGGAGTTAGGCGGTAGCGCAGTGGGTTCAGAGCAAGTGGCACAAAGCATAAGGACTGGCTCAAGGATCCCGGTTCGAACCCCCAGCTCCCCACCTGCAGGGGAGTCGCTTCACAGGCAGTGAAGCAGGTCTGCAGGTGTCTTATCTTTCTCATCCCCTCCTCTCTCCATTTCTCTCTGTCCTATCCAACAACAAGGTCATCAATAACAACAACACTAATACTACAACAATAAAATAAGGGTAACAAAAGGGAATAAATATTTAAAACAAACAAAAAGAGAACAGCAGTGAGGATGGAAAGGAACCAGTTGTGAGAAAAGACTTGAACGCCAGAGAACCAAATGACCTTCAGAATGCAGAAAGAATCATTCCATATGAACAAGGGTAGAAACAGAAAAAAAAAAAAATACACAAAATACACCAATATGGCTAAGTGTGGAGAGTTTAGATCTATGCAATCTACACACAACTGTTTATTACTTCAAGGTAATATTCTGAATTATAAGGAGATCTGTAGTCTAAAGTAATAAGCAGAGAATGTGGTATATTATATCTAGAGATAATAAAACTGCATAGCCTCAAGTGTCTGCAGTAAAATTTCCTTTATAAAACATTAATTATATGAATGTGTCACAAGAAGCAGTTCTTGGAAAGAATTCTTATGTCCTACTCTGAAAGCTGGATTGATTTTTTTCTGCTCATGAACAGTGCAAATTTAGGTAAAATATTGCTTCTCAAGGATTTTACTTTCATGTGTAAGGGATTATTTAATATTGGCTATCAATTCAGGTAACAATTATTTCCAGTGGGCAATCTGTTCTTAAGATAGATGGAACAGATTAGAAAATCCCTATAGGTTGAATATTTAATTATGAACAGTCTAATTAATTTAATTTCTTGTAATGTCTACAGTGTGAGATTTCACAGAAGTCAGACCATACTCTTTTCCTATTCAAGATGCATGACTTATCAAAATTGCTCATGTAAAAAAAATATTATAATTCTTCATATTCTGAAAGTTTGTACATTGGGCAAAATGTAATAGTGCTTATGATTTAGCTGACTTGAAATTTATTAATTTTATTACAGAAATTAATTATGGCCATTTCTACTTACTATTTCCCTCATTAGAAAGCTCTAGTGCATGTCATCACTCAATTAATGACTCATTTATCTCACCATCTCATCTGCTGTGTTCCATTATCTTCATGAGCAGTGAGGAGCATTTAGACAATTTTGATTATTTTCATTTTGGGGGAGAGAAACAAAGAAGTAATAAAATTATCTGTATTCCATCCAGGGTTTCTGAGGCTGAACCTTAAATTTGTATTGGTATTTTTAAGAGAAATAAAATTTTTGGTATATTTATGTAAATTTGGGTATATTTATGTAAAGCACAAAAGCATGTGTATACACTAGACATATTAAGCTCTGCTTCATAAGAAGAAAGCAGTTAAACTGATGAACTTTTTATAATTCTTCAAAAAGCTTGTGATTAAACACTAGTGTCTTTTGATTTTATTATGTTGACTTATAGAATGCTTACCAAAATCAAAAAGTTTTCCTTTAATTGCCAGAGTGCAATACTGTAGCTAATAATATACCCAACTGTCATATCAGCATATGCACCATGAGGGAAGGAGAGAATGCATATAGCAAAAGTAAAAGCAGATGTTATCCCACTGGGGAACTATTTGCAATGCCTAGATATGAGAAAAAGCAACTATCAGAAACTTAAGTTCTACAAGTCCATAAGAAACAAGACTGACACCAATAAGAGAAAAATAAGTGATAGTTCCATAAGCAAGTAGCTAAAAAAGCCAGTAGGCATTAAATGATACAAGTTCCTATAATCCTCCAAGAAAAACTAAATTAAGCAAAATACTCTATCAATGCCAGAAGAGGACAATGCAAAGTAAATATAATGTTAACTCATAGTCAGGATGTAGCAAAACAAGAATGGTCATACACTGCTTTTAGATGAAGATGTGAACATTTATATTATTTCATATTCTCTATCAAATTTGAATGTGTACTGGACCTATACTATGAATCAATATTTCTATTCCTGGACTTGAATTTAATGGAAATACAAGTTCTCCAAATAACACTGTACTAACATCCATTGGAGATCTGTTTATAATGTAGCAATAACTTAAAATTCTTAAGTCTATCCTCACTTGAAATAATGGTAGACTATTTGTATAACCAGTTATAATACAGGATAGAATGACTTAAGACAATGCATATACAACATATCAGTTATGCTCACAGACCTAATTGTATGGGGAAAATCCAGAGAGAAAAGAATAAGCATAGAATAACATTTATAAAAATTCCAAGACCAACAAAAGTATTCCTTTTGAGACTGACATTATAACATAATCAGTCACTAAGCAAGCAAGGTAATATATAAAATGAAGAAATGTGTTTGTTATTCAAATCATCTTCAAGAAGGGCTGGGCAGTAACACACATGGTTGATCACACATGTTACAATGTGCAGCGGTGGGGAATCAAGCCATTACTCCTCACCTCCAGGGGGAAAGCTTCATGAGCAGGCCTGCCTGTGTATCTCTGACTTCCTCCTTTTCAACCTCTCCCTTCCCTCTCAATTTCTTCTGTCTCTATCCAATAAGTAAATAAAAATCTAGCGGTCTATTCAGGCCCAAGAAGAAAGTTGGGTTTTATATTGTAAAGACCAACAGGCTATAGAGAAGGCTGCCTGTCACAGCAGATAACACATACCTAGAAATCAGAACAGAAGGGGTGCGGTGGGGGGGGGGCAGAAGCAAGTGGACTTTTTCTAAGAGTTCTGAGAACTATCGTATTTATTTCTGAAAGGTGGGAGGGTAGAGATAAAGAACTTTGGTGGTGTATATGGTGTAGGATTATATACTGTAATTTTACAATGTCATAACCTATTAACTGAAAACAAAAATCATGTTTTAAAATATTATGAAAAAAAAGCATTTTGGGCAGGGGTAGATAGCATAATTATTATGCAAAGAGACTCTAGTGCCTGAGGTTCCAAAGTCTCCAGTTCAATTCCCTGCACCACCATAGGCCAGAGCTGAGCAGTGCTATGTAAAAATAAATAAATAAAAATTGATATTGTGCCATTTGGCACAAAATGAATGAAACTGAAGGTGATTATGCTTAGCAAAGAAAGTCAAGCAATGGCAGACAACAGCTGGTTTAACTCACATGCACAATCTAGAAAACTGATTCACATAAACTTGCCAAAAAATTAAAAACAAAACAAAAACCCTATTTCTAAGGTTTTGTGAGAATGATGGTGGTGACCTGTTATCTTTGAAAGGCAGGAAAGTGGAAGCATAGAACATTGGTGCTAGATGCCCTGTGGAATTATACACTGTTGTATTACAATCATATTTTTATTTACAATGTAGCAATGTTATCATAACCCATAAATAAAAACATGTGCAAAACTAAATGCTTACCAGGTAACCTAGATTCTCTATAAAGAGTTTCAAAAGATTAAAGTGCTATGATTGTAAGTATTTATTGCTAACTACAGATTAAAATTAGATGCTCAAGGTCACATTCTTTCTAAGACAGCTAAAAATCAAATCACAGTTTCCTGATTATAACTCTGCTGTTTTCCACTACCCTCCTTTTTGAGATTAAAGTGATTTTTGATATAGAATAGTTTAGCTATAGAATATTTCCCTTTTTTTGGGGGGGCAAAAGCATTGCATTTTCTTTTTAAAATTTTTTTATTTACATTTATTCGCTTTTGTTGCCCTTGTTGTTTTATTGTTGTAGCTATTATTGATGTTGTTTATGTTATTGTTGTTCAATAGGACAGAGAGAAATGGAGAGAGGATGGGGAAGACAGAGGGGGAGAGAAAGACAGACACCTGCAGACCTGTTTCACCACCTGTGAAGTGACTTGCCTGCAGGTAGGGAGCAGGTGGCTCGATCCGGGATCCTTATTGCAGGTCCTTGCACTTTGTGCCACATGCACTTAACCCGCTGTGCTAATGCCTGACTCTCTAAAGTTCTGTATTTTCTAAAGTCTCAAGTTAATGACAATGTTTTAAATAGATGAAAACTTTACTTGTATACCTAATCAGTTAAACTAACACACAATCTTTGTATTTTCCACCAAAGTTAGCTATTATAACAAGAAATCTTGTATATTTATAGAAGGAATTCAGATCCAAGATATCTTTGCAACTTTAATAAATATCAGGTTGTCAGAAAAGTTATGACATATTTTTGGTAGAAAAAAAAGTCATGACTTTTCCAACAGCTCAGTAAGAAAAGTATAAAAATAACCTATGATAGTTAGATAAACTAAGCCTATATTCTCAGCTGTGCAAAAACTATGACATGGCAATAATATTAAAATAAAAATAAATATTCAAATTAAGTTTTTGATTGTAACTATCTGCACAAATTATATGAAAATATTGATTTCTTGGCATGGATCAATAAAAGTGCCTAAGAGTAAAGTTATAGATCTTGATGTATTTCTCTTGTAGGGCACTGACATAACAGTATTGTTTGATCCTGATAAAATTTTAAATTTTCAGACAATTGTGAGGTAAAACACTGGCATGCAGTTCACCTTTAATCTTAGAAAGATGAGTTTATGTCTTGCAAGGAAAACATAAGGCCTTTTCTACTAAATTGGACTGTATTGTTTTTGATAAAATAGTTCTCTTTTCAGAAGGCAGAAATCAACTTCGTAAAATGTTATACACACACACACACATACACACACACAGCAGGGCATAAAACATTCTCTATCTGTAAATTTTAACTGAGTTCAATATACTTTAGTGAAATAGGTTTTTTACCCATATATTTTTCAACTCAACATATAAACATTTTAATTGATGTTTTCTTAAAAGCATATTGCAGAGAGAATAAATATTTACAGAAATTTAATAGAGTTCTTGAGGACAAATACTCTATATGATTGTTGGTCAGTTCTGAAAAAATATTTTCATATTACTTTAAACCAAACAATACAAAAATAAATTTCTAAGGGCAATGCTTATAAAAGATTTTTAGAATGCTTCAGTTTGAACATAGTCATCAAATAAAAATCTGATAACACCATATTTTTTAGTAGCATCATGCGAATATGACTTTAATAAATCCATTGATTTGTTTGTCATTTCCTGAATATACTACATTAATTATTAATTTACAGTGTCATAACCAGAATATACTCATAAGTGTATTTTCACGTTACTCTTGGTGAACATTATGTATCTCATGATAAGAATCATGGAATAAAGATTTAAACAAGCTAAACTAGTCACACCTAAGACACTGGGACAGGGATCTGGGCAGAAGCACACATAGTGTGAAGCACAAGGACCCATCAAGAATCCTGGTTGAGCCCTGGGCTCCCTACCTGTAGGGTGGTGGCTTCACTGCTTGTGAAGCAAGTGTTTATCTCTCTCTCTCTCTCCCCGTCTTCTTAATTTCTCTCTGTCCTATCCAATAACAACAGCAGCAGCAACAACAATGAAAAAAAGATGGCCACTAGGAGCAGTGGATCGACAGTGCAGGCACTGAGCTCCAGAGATATCCCTGGAGGCATTAAAATTAAATTAAATTAAAATAAATAGACACTAGGACAATTACAGTATTTCAGAACCCATGTTCTAATAGTCAGACAGCAGTACTTCTATAGTCTAAGAACATTACAAAAATACTTTTCTAAATCAACTATTATACTCATTTAAATAATATACAGCATACCAACAACATAGTTTACTGAATAGTGTATATGGTCTGTCATGCTTCAGACCTAGGTTTGAGTCCACCCCCCACCCCTACAATGCACTGGAGAAAATTTTGATGGTATGGTACTTCTCTCTCACAGTCTTTACATGAAAAATTTGGCCTGGGGCAGTGAAACCCCCAGTTATGACAGAGATAGAGAGGGAGAGAGAGGAAGAGATAAATACATGTAGCACTGTTTCATCTGCAGGTGGGGATGAGGGTCTTAAATCCATATCCTTGAGCATGGTAATATGTGTGATTAACTAGCTGTTCCATCCTCAACCCCACCTGATAGTTATATAAATTTTATACTATTATTTTCAAATATATTTTACATTGCATCACATTTTTATCAATATCTTTATATGAAAACTGGCACATTAGTTAGTTATTTAATGAATAACTTTATATTTTTCAGCTATGTCCTATGTAGTAATCATCTGCCTTGTTATAGTGAATTCTAAACATTATTCTTTACAGTGGTATTCAAAAGTATGGACAGCAGGTGTGATTTATTTAAATGTCAGGTAAGCCTTTTATAAATTTCTCCATATTTCTACTGAAGCACTTTATTTTTTCTTGCTGTTGATTTGTCAGACATTCTTTTCTAAATTAGACATTTTAAAGATATCACTGCAATATTAAGTATTATCAACTCAGTCCTACATTATTATTAATGACCTGGTCTCTAGGAGTAATTTCAGAAAGTAAACAGGATAAATAACTATGCTGACATAATAAAGACTGTAGATCTCTGACTTGCAGTGATACCTATTCAGTACTCCAAAATACTTAACCAGAAGTCAAATGTTCATGGAAGAAATATGTCAGGCTTCAACAGTAGGGCAAGGCCAATTCTGATGATACATAATCCAAGACAATTTAACTGGGATGTAGCTTAAGTCTTTAACTGACTTTTTATTTTATCTTACAGATTTTGAATCAATTATACTTGTAACATGCAAGTAGCAATCCCACACAGCAAAATATCCTGTCAGTTACAACAATGTAGGGAACTTGATGAAACTCTACCACAGAAGCTTTCAATGAACTAAGCAAAATTATCAAAGACATTGTTTCTCCCCATGTATACATATCCACATCTCTGCATAGGGTGGATGCTCCAGAAGAAATTCACTAAG
This sequence comes from Erinaceus europaeus, assembly GCF_950295315.1. NCBI lineage: Eukaryota > Metazoa > Chordata > Mammalia > Eulipotyphla > Erinaceidae > Erinaceus > Erinaceus europaeus. Next base: position 9,494,226 of record NC_080180.1, on the reverse strand, counting down.
CCTGTGGTCACCACCAAATGACCACAGTCTTAGTTTAAATATCTTGTGTAATTGCTTCCTCTTGAGTGTAGTGAGGACTCATGAGTTGTCCATGGAATGACTGTGGTAATGTGATGGAATGCAACTCCCCTGGTTATGCCATATTATAGAAGTCACTGTCTTGCTAGAAACAAGATTTGTTCTAGAAGGCTTTTGTAAACTAAAGAATCTTACCATCCCAAGGATACTAGCCATACCTATACCATAAATGTTCTGAGAGCAGATACTTTCACAAACCAGTTTCCAGATTCTGGCCAAACTTTTGTTTATAGTGTATAGAGACAGATTTCTGACTACAGAATCTATAGGATAATACATGTTTTTTTAAATTTTTTATATTTATTTATTTTCCCTTTTGTTGCCCTTGTTGTTATAGTTATTATTGTTGTTGTTACTGATGTCATCGTTGCTAGATATGACAGAGAGAAATGGAGAGAGGAGGGGAAGATAGAGAGGGGGAGAGAATGACAGATACCTGCAGACCTGCTTCACTGCCTGTGAAGTGACTCCCCTGCAGGTGGGGGAGCCAGGGGCTTGAACCGGGATCCTTACGTGGGGGTCCTTGCACTTCACACCATGTGTGCTTAAACTGCTGTGCTATCACCTGACTCCTGGATAATACATGTTCTAAGCTCCTAAGACAGTAGTAATTATCAGAACACCAGTAGGAAGCTAATTGAAAGAAATATAGAAATCTCTGTTCTTTCCTATTCTACCTCTCTGAATAGTTCCCCTCAAATATTACCACTGTTCTGACTAGTAAAACAGTGTTTTCTATCTATAATTTTGAAAGTTTAGGACTATATAAATAAGTCTTTGAAAATAACATTCTTAGAAACTGTCTTGTTTTGATCAATATTATGGTTATAAAATTCAACAACATTTTGTTATAGACCAATACTATACACTATAGTATGCTACTGTTTAATTTCTTTATCTTTACTTATTGGATAGAGACAGCCAAAAATTGAGAGGGAAGGCAGGGGCAGAGAGGGAGAGACACAGAGACACCTGCAGCCCTGTTTCACCTCTTGCAAAGCTTTAACCCTTCTGGTGGGAGACCAGGGGCTCGAACACGGATCCTTGCACACTGCAACACATGCGCTCAACCAGGTGCACTACCACCTGGCCCCGCATACTTCTTTATATATGTGTGTATGTAAAATGTATAAATTTTATAGTTGGAACTTTGGTTAAATTGTGGAGATTTATATAAATTATTTTTATGTAATTTTGGTATATATATCTTAAAATTAGATAGTGCAAGTGTCCTGTTTTTGTAAGTCTGCCCACTACATGTAGCTTAAACAAAGCAGAGCATTGCAGTTCTCAATCCATAGCTTACAAAACACTGAAAGTCTTCTGACTAGATGTATACTTTTCATAACTCTGCTACCACTGCTTTAGTGTAGTAGTTTGCATCTGTCACTACTACAGGCAAGCCATGAAAAATAAGGCTAGACTTTCAAAGGTGACACGACACTGAAGTTAACAGTCAGGTTCATCTAATATAATCAATTCCAATTTGTCCATACATCATATATATCATGATTAATAAGAGAATAAATAGATTAATTGAATCTGGAGAGATATGAAAACTGATGGTAAAATAAATACTCCCGAGCACAGTCCTAGATTGGAAATGACTGATGATATACACTGACTTTTGGCCTCTGAGACAGTTTATTCTGTTGGCTCCAACACTGAACATTGTCACTGGATTCTTGTTTTCAACATTTCTAGAATAACTGGCTGACTCCACAAGTTCTGGGAATTAAAAGCCCGTTTTTGACCAGGCATGGAGGAAATAAACAAAGTCGGGGAAATGGGATTTATCTTGGCTATTCAGCCAAACACCTGGTACTCTTAATTAGTTAGGCAGCATTATCTCAAAACTCACTATCTGTTGAATGTATCAAAAGAAACTGAGAGAGACACTAGACAATAATAGCCAAATCACACAAAGATGAAATAAATATGAGCAGTAAAACCAAAAAGATGAGGGATATGAAGTGAATGACACCAACCAAAAGGAAAAAAATATATGTAACTAACAGCAACAACAATAACAACAAGGGTAAGAAAACAGAAAAACTGGCCTCCAGGAGCAGGGGATTCATAGTGCAGGCACCAAGCCCCAGCGATAACCCTGGAGGCAAAAGAAAATTTAAAAATAACAATAAAAATGTAAGAAAATAAGTTGATTTTACATGCAATAACCCTGTGAAGATATAAAAGCACGCTTTGGTAACTGATTTAATCTAGAGACTATAAAGATATTGCTGATTATATTTAATATAATGTGATTATGACTTATATAATATGTGCATATTTTTCTAATTTAAATACATATTCTGATTTTGTAGTCACTGGTTCTGACTGAAGTTTTATTAGGTGAAAGTATGTTTAATATCTTCAGTTATTAGAAACTAGCATATAATAAACTACATATTCGACATGTATAATTTGATGACATTTTCACTATGTTATCCTCAGACTCTTCCCATCACTGGTTACACCTTGGCAAAGCTGTCATCAACCTTTTGTGTCATTTTATTTTGTATAAACCCATAACCTCATAGAATCTGAATAATATATGTATAGTAATATTTTAAGATTTACTTTTAATATGCTTTACCAAAGTTTTGCTATTTTATCTTCTCTTTCTTCTAAAATAAAATGCATTCCCTTATATAAAAGAATCAGGTAAAAGTCACAATAAAGTAATGCATTGTGAAAGAAAACCATTAACCCCTAGAAAAAGGTGTTCTTTAACTACAACTCGGTGTAGCCAGAGAAGTCCCTTCTACTTCGACTTCCTAATTTTCACAGGATGTAAAGATATTGAATGAAAGTTATTAAATGAGATCAATCTTTCACATTTTTTTTAGAAAATAAAGTTACAAAATTCTATTTGCAAAATAATTAGAACCGCGCAAGTGACTAGAATGGTATATGTGCATTACCATATGTGTGAAATTCCACAGGTCTTGGGGAGGATGGATGAAATAGCTCAGTTGCATAGTGCACTGCTCTGTCATACGCATGACACAGGTTCAAGTCTGGCCTTCACTGCACTGCAAGAAACTTTGTTGCCGTGGTCTATTTCACTCTCCGCTGCCTCTCTGTATTCTCTGCCTCTATAGGAAAAAATAAAAATCAAAGGTATGGGGAAATATTTTTTCTTTGCATTTATAGATACTTTTTTGCTTGCCTGAATACTTTCCACACCTTATCTTCTTAAGACTCTACTATAAGCTATTTTTATCAAAAGAAAACCAGTCACCATTTATGACAGACTTAACATTCAAAAGAGAAATGAGAAGTGAATTGGCATTTTCACTGGGAAAAAATGTTGGCTTTAACTGTAGTTACACAGTTACTGAATAGATGGAATATAGTTCAATTTGCTTCAAGGCAAAATTCTGTTAAATCCTATTTGTACATTAATTTCTATTGTGGAACTTAAAATACTGGTCCCAGGATATAATAAATTAGCTTTAATGTAAAATATTCAAAATATTTTATAAGTCCTTTTTAATTTAATGAAATACAGAATTTTCTCCTTAGAACTTTATATTTTTCTAAGAAAAAAAAAGAATTTGACATTAACCCTCAATCTATATATTTGTGATGTTTCTCTTTGAATAATCTAAAATTCTGAACATGAATAAACTCAATTCCTTCTCCACTAGTATAATATTTTGTGAGGATTAACACAGATAAATGTATCTCTAATATCTTTGTAGTATCAGTAATTTCTTAATGCAAATGTTGAATGCTATGTGAATGTATAGATACTTTAGTTATCAAGAGGTAAATAGATCTGAACTAAGACTAAGGTGTTAGGTAGGTTAAGTACTTAAACTGGATTTAAAGTGAATTATTAGGGGCCAAGCGGTGATACATCTGGCAGAGCTCACAGTACATGCACATGAACCCATGTTCAAACCTCTGGTCCCCACCTGCAGTGAGAATACTTCACAAGATATAAAACGGAACTGCATAGTAAAAAGTTGTGCTTCTGACTTGAAATTTCCTGTTTACCCCAAGGAAAGACAGAAGCCTCATTACAACACACACTAATCCTAGCTAGGGTACTTTAATCTTTAAAAATGAGGTAGTGGGAGTCGGGCTGTAGCACAGCGGGTTAAGCGCAGGTGGCGCAAAGCACAAGGACCAGCAGGGGAGTCGCTACACAGGCCGTGAAGCAGGTCTGCAGGTGTCTATCTTTCTCTCCTCCTCTCTGTCTTTCCCTCCTCTCTCCATTTCTCTCTGTCCTATCCAACAACGACGACAACAACAATAATAACTACAACAATAAAACAACAAGGGCAACAAAAGGGAATAAATAAATAAAATAAATATAAAAAAAAGAAAAAAATGAGGTAGTACAGAAAGGGAAACTAAAAGCAGGATCTGACTAAATTAAAAGTAGGGCACCAAAGTAAAAACCCTGTGGTGAGTGGGAGGGTGGGCATGTGGCTTCCTGGGCCAGCGGGGATGGGGTGGGGTGGGGATGGGGGTGGGTGTGTGGGATGGGACACAATCTTCTGGTGATGGGAATGGTGTTTATGTACACACCTATTAAATTGTAGTCATATAAATCACTAATTAATTTGAGAGGGGGAAAATTGTATGTCTAACAAAGGGACTTTTCAAAGTTAACCCAATTACCAAGTAATGTGATGACAACAGTAACTATCCATTGTCTTCTTGAACCCTAAGACAGTAGGAACCTCACATTTCCACTATAGAGCCTAAACTTCCCCCAGTCCTGGGGCCCTAGGGTAGGGCCCACTTTCCCATATGCTTCTCCCAATTCTTATCAAATAATATTGCATCCACTGATCGCAACCTAATCAACACCTAATCAACACAAGGAGTGCCACACCAGTATGCTTCACTTCAGACTGCGTCCAGAGACTTCAGGTGTGGAATGACAACCCTTCAGCTTCATCACTCAGGTGAGACCTTTCCTTTCATAGTATTCTCTAATTCCATCCCAGGTGGTTCACTTCCTAACAAAGTCCCAAAACCTAGATATAGACCAGGTTCAAGGAAATAAGAGCATATGTTCACAGGTATCCATAAACTAGGGCAAATATATACCTGAAAGCAGTAGTACACTAGAGTTTTCATGAGTACCCCCCAACACTTCATCTCCACTAGTCCAACCTTTGGGTCCATGATTCTTCAACCATTTGTTTGTCATTATATGTTAACTCTCTTTGCAGCCACCAGGTTCCAGATGCCATCAGGATGCCGGCCAGGCTTCCCTGGACTGAAGACCCCACCAATGTGTCTTGGAGCTCAGCTTCCCCAGAGACTCACCCTTCTAGGGAAAGAGAGAGGCAGACTGGGAGTATGGATCCACCAGTCAACACCCATGTTCAGTGGAGAAGCAATTACAGAAGCCAGACCTCCCACCTTCCGCAACCCACAATGACCCTGGATCCATGCTCCCAGAGGGACAGAGAATGGGAAAGCTATTGGGGAGGGGATGGGATATGGAGAATGGGTGGTGGGAATTTTGTGGAGTTGTACCCCCCATCCTATGATTTTATTAATGTCTCCTTTCTTAAATAAATTTAAAAAAGAAAAAAGAAAAGAACAAAAATGAGGTAGTACAATCTTTGACCAGAGAGACCAGAAGCAACTAGCTGAGTCACTATATTAGATACACGTATACGTAAATAGCATTAAAGGACATAAACCATGGTGAGGTCTTGTGTGATACAGAAAATCCTAACAGGGCTTTTAAAGTCAAACTAATTTCCAAATAACCTGGTTCTAATAATAACTATCTATTGCCTTCTTAAACCCTAACACAGCAGGAACCCTCCCCATCCTTTATAAAATTCATATTTTCCCAGTCCTGGAACCTCTGGGGCAACACTCATTTTTCAATAGCCTTCTCTCGGTCCATACCAATTAATACTGCATCTGCTGGTCTTAGCCTAATCAATGCAACCAGTACCACGTCTACATATTTCACTTTGGACTGTGTCCACAGATGACAGACCTTCAATGTCAACCCTTCAGCTCCAGTACTCTGGGGTAAGACTATTCCTAGCTCATAGGATTCCTTAATTCCATTTTGGGTAGTGTACTTCCTAATAAAGCCCAAACACCTAGATATAAACCAGGGCCCAAGAGACAGAGCACATGCACACATGTATTCATAAGTTTGGGAAAAATATGTACTTTAAAGCCAAAGTACACAATCATTTTCAGTGACCCAATAAGTACAGCAAGCAAGCAAGCAAGAAGAAAGATATAAAAACACATCATAAAGTACTTAATCAAATAGTTTCAACTTAGACCTATATACTCTCTTCACCTACTTCCCATTTCACTTCCCTCAATCACTCCAAGGGTAACATTATCAGACAAAGTAAGGACTACAAAAGCTGGCTAAGAGCAGGAGACGGGCATACTTTAATGATGGCTCTTTGGACTACTACTAGGCCACCTCATATCTTGGGGCCCTAGTCAGGGAATCCTGAGATTCCCACACAGACATGATGGTTCTAGACCTCTAATAGATCCCCCTCTCCACTATCACTGGTCATCTCCATCAGGAACAACATAATTGATTCCTGTATGGGCCCCCATAGGATGTTGCCTTCAATGTGGATCAACAATGGTAGGGACTGCCCCATTTCCCTACAGTAGTAGGCAATGGGTGCAGCCTAGAATGTTCCTAGATATGACTACAGAATGTGAGCTGAGACATAGAGGGAGCAGAGGTTACACAGATTCCTGCACTAAATATAGGCCCCAGATCAAATTGATGGGATTTACAGTTAATGGTATTTATATACGTTTCCCAGATTTGGGAGGTACTCTTTTCTATGATCTTGCTTTCTAGTCTTATTTCCAACCCTGACATCATCTCCCCAGATAATACCTTTGGCCCACCTGCATATTAGCCATCAGATTTAGGCAAAAATTAGTTAAGTCATGGGCCCCTTAGAATATACCTAAAATATAGGGAAAGAGAGACACAGGCTGGGAGTATGGATCAACCTGTCAACACCCATGTTCAGCAGGGAAGCAATTACAGAAGCCAGACCTTCAATATTCTGCACCCCACAATGATCTTGGATCCATACTCCCAGAGGGTTAAATAGGAAAGCTATCAGGGGAGGGGATGGGATACGCAGGTCTAGTGGTGGGAATTGTGCAAAGTTGTACCCCTTTTATCCTATGGTTTTGTCAATGTTTCCTTTTTATAAATAAAATTTTTTTAAAAAAGAATATATCTAAAATATACCTACTAACTTTTTCCAATATCATATATGGTCTCTTTTGTCCCATCTCTCTGTCTCTGTGTATATGTATGTATAAACAAAAATATCAACACACACACACAGGATAAGGCAGTGGCACACTGTGACTGAACTTAGGCCTCCCTTAGTCTTGAACCTAAGTCACCATGAAAATGCAGGCACACCATACAGGTAAGCTATACTGATGACCCATTATGTTTTTTTTTGTTTGTTTGTTTTGTTTTGTTTTTTGTTAATTAGTACATTTCTTTATTTCTTTTTTTTTTATTTAAGAAAGGATTAATTAACAAAACCATAGGGTAGGAGGGGTACAACTCCACACAATTCCCACCACCCAATCTCCATATCCCACCCCCTCCCCTGATAGCTTTCCCATTCTCTATCCCTCTGGGAGCATGGACCCAGGGTCATTGAGGGTTGCAGAAGGTAGAAGGTCTGGCTTCTGTAATTGCTTCCTCGCTGAACATGGGCGTTGACTGGTCGGTCCATACTCCCAGTCTGCCTCTCTCTTTCCCTAGTAGGATGGGTCTCTGTTCTTTTTTTATGGAAAAGGAAGCCATGACTCCTAGAAGTCAATCAAATCATTTAAAACCACACATCAATGATGAGGTAGATTTCATATTTACTTTAAATGTCCCTAATATACATTTTCATAATTTGGCACAAATACAAAAGTGGTTAAAATGATATTTAGAAGATATATTTAAACTCTCCCAAATTCTTAAGAAATGCATTTGAAAAGTAAATTTATAATCAGGCGAGCTACTACACACACATTCCTACATTGTTGGCAAGGGCAATGGCCAATCATAGGCAATAGTCTGAGCAGGTCAAGACTATCAGAGCTGGATCCAACAGAGCCAATAGAGTAAAAGGGACCATCAGGGATTTGAGAAGCACCTCAGAACATTTCTTTAAGATACATACCTTGCAACCCTATGGGGATTTCATAAAGTGTTCAGTGAGCCAGTTCATCTTCTAAAAAAAAAAGCATACTACTTTGATCTGAAAAGGCAACATTAAGGACAAACCAACAAATAAAAAAAATAAATAGTGCACAATAGTTTGCAGTGAGTCAACAAATGAAGCAAGCAAGTAGAAAGACCTAAAAAGACACCTTAAAGTACCTAATGAAATAGTTTCTACTTAGACCTACATACCCTCCTACCTACTTCCTATTACACTTCCCTCAAGCCACTCCAAAGCTAATCTCATCAAAGTAAGGACTACAAAAGCTAAATAAGGGCAAGAGACTGGCACACTTTAATGAGGACTCTTTAGTCACTATCAGGCCACCCCATCAGCTGGGGCCCTAGTTGGGGAAACCTGGGATTCTCACACAAACATATGGATCCTAGACCTTGAACAGATCCCTCTCTCCATTATTACTGGTCATCTCCATCAGGAACAACATTATGGACCCTTTTTGGGTCCTGAAACTGGTACAACTCGAAATGTTCCTACTGGTGACCACAGAATGCAAGTTCAGACCTACAGGGATGTAGAGGACTCACAGGCTCTTATGCTGAATATGGGCCCCAGATCAAATTGATGGGGTTTACAGTCAACAATATTTATATACCTTTACCATATTTGGGAGCTACGCTCTTCCCTGATTCCAGCTTTCTGGTCTGTTTTCCAGCCACAACATCTCCCCAGACAATAACCTGGGTCCACCTGCATATAAGATACCAGGCTCAGGCAAAAACTAATAAAGTCATGGGCCCTTTGGAATATACCAAAACGGAGACCCCAAATCTCTTTCTGCACTACTCCAGCCTTCAGGTTCATGATTAATCAACCATTTGTATGGTTTTATATGTTAACTCTTTTTCAGCCACCAGTTTCCAGATGCTACCATGATGCTAACTAAACTTCCCTGGGCAGATGACCCCACCAATGTGTCCTGGAGCTCTGCTTCCTCAGATCCCTGCTCCATTAGGGAAAGAGACAGGCTGGATCCATACTCCTAGAGGGATAAAGAATAGGAAAGCTATCAGGGGATGGGATGGGGTATGGAGTTCTAGCGGTGGGAATTGTACCCCTCTTATCTTATGGTCTTGTCAGTGTTTCCATTTTAAATAAATTAATTAAAATTAAAAATAAATAAAAAGCTAGATCTTGCTTGCAGTTGTGGTCAACATCACAATTTTACTTAGATAAAAGGAAACTTCCAAAACAATTATGATACCCTGTCTCATGGATAACTGAGTACCTAAAGGCTGAAAATCCTAGGCTATAGGTAAAATATGTCTAGGAGGAAAACTAACACAGTGAAAATATACAGAACATCAGAACTTCATTATTCTTGATTTCAGAAACTAGAACACACACATTTAATTAAGAGTACTTTTACACACTTTCCTTAATTCTTGGTTTGAAACAGCATAGGTATTTTAATGCTTTGGTGAGAATAAATAAATTATCAACTTTGCCTTCCAAAATTAAGTTCTGGTGTCATCTGGAAGTTAGAAAAATTCAAGTACATCACTGCTATTTCCAAATTAGCGATTATATTATTCTTTCTCAGGCTCCATGCAGGAATAAATCAGTGCTGCTTATCCACATTTTATTCCCAATTTCAACTTCTAAGTATATCATCAATCCATTATGTGTAATTCATCGTTGAAAGCTCGAAGAGATTGCATGTGACGTTTTTCTGTAGAGGTAGTTAGAATTACCTTCTGATACTTTAAAAAGACAATTAATATGCAACAAGATTGTAACATACAAAAATAATAGAAGGAAAAGAATGACAGTTGAATAAAGAATGATTACAAGTTAGCTTTTTTTTCATGAACATATGCCATATGTCCAAGAAAACCTGTGTCTTAAAATCTATTTTAGTTTCTATATCAATCTGATATGTTAAAGTAATAGCAAGCAAGTATGCTCTTATTTTAAATTTTACATTATATAAATGGAAATCTACAAAAATGGTGGTGTTTTCATATGTGAACCTCATCAGCAACAGAGATGAATATGTCTTTGTCTGGTGCTAGTTCAATGTGACTATGTTTATGCTTTTAATCTCTCATTTTTATGTTAATAGAGAAAAAGAGTAAAATTATTCAGATTTGGGCAAGACTTTATACAGTTTGGAAACTATATGTTTATGTCTCTTAGAACTGTTATTGATGTTGTAAGTAGGAGATTAGTTCCATATGATTCAGTAAAGACAGAAAGCTAATGCATTTAGAAATATTACACTGCAAGTAAATTTTAAAGACTTTAAAGAATTTTTTGGGGGAGGGAGATAGAAGGGATGTTTGCCAGTCATTTTATAATCAGAGGAATATAGCCAATTCTATCCATTCCCATGCTCAGTTTGGTTAATCTCTGAAAATAAATCTTAAGGAATCCCATTTTGCTGTCAAGCCCATAGCCAATGCTTTTGAAGATTCATTGTCTACCATATGCTAGCACACAAAAGTTTTCCAGAAGGAAATTTGAATTTCTGGTTCAGAGTACTCATCTGGACATATGTCAACACATCTGCTCTTCCTTGAGGATAACCAGCTCCAACTTTTAATTGTCTATATGAACTCTCAAAATCTAACAGAACATTAATAATGCAGTACTTCAAGCTATCTTTCAAAGATGCTCTAGATTAAGTCATAAAACATGTGGAATGTTTTAGGCAAGTGTGAAGTACTATACTCTATAAATACATAATCTGAGTAAAAGAGATAGCTTAATGGTTAGGCAAAAAGACATTCAAGCCTGGAGCTCCTAGTCTCAGGTTCAATTCTGTGCCATACCATAAGGTATACCTGAGCAATGCTTTGGAAAAAAAAATTGCATAATCTTTACATATTAATTACTTAGATATAGTAAAACAATGGCCACATAAAATCATTAAAATGTGGGCTTTAATGCACAATTTTATACATACTTCTATTTAAATTATATAAATGGGTTTCTACTATTTTGAATTATGAAATCAGTTAAATATATATTACTACATAGACTGTGTAAGTTCCCTACTTGTTTTCTGTAATTGCTTCATGCATTTAGATGCCATACCATCCTTAATAAGTAACTTATACAGAATAACTTGTCAGGAAGAGTTACGGATATTTGTTGAGTGAGAGGGTCATGAACAAAGTCTGTTACATTCTGTGCGTTAAGGACATTGGGCTTCTGGATACAGGAAACTCAAATTTTGTTGTTGCTGGATCTTACCAGCTCTGGGATGATTTTTTCAGAGAGAGAGATGGTGAGAAAAGGTAGGTAGATAGACAATAGATATAAATAATGATAGAAAGATGGGATACCACAGCACTGAAGCTTCCTCCAATAAGTAGGGGCCAGACTAGAATTGGGTAATCTGTGACACAGTATCCAGATATTATGACAGAAACAATTTCTATAGACAAAAAAGTTACAGAGTAGCTATTTACATGAAAAGCGTGCATAAATCAGTCTTGGAAACACACAGACACACACACACACACACACACACACGCACACATGCGCGTATGCACGCGCGTGCACACATACGTTATCTCCAGGGATTCACTATTTCAGCCTTAGTCTTTCAGATTGAGACTGGCAAGTGGGGGGATCAGTGAAGAGAGAGAGAGAGAGAGAGAGAAATGAGAGAGAAAAAGGAGAGAGGGAAGAGAGAGAGAGAGAGGAGAGAGAACCACAGACCAAATTTTCCTTCAATGCTTTTGGGGATAGATTCTAACTTGGATAGCACACTGTGTAGGTGAGGTATCTTGCCAGAACTACATTCTTAATCACATCTTATTGTTTTCTGTCTTGTACTATTTTCCTTGTTCTCTAGATTTATTTGAACAAAGAAATGGCAGACAGTCTGTACAAAATAATCAGCAATTTTATATGTATACTTTAAATGTTGAATTTTTATAAGCATTTGGATTTTATACAAATAAATAAAATCAGTTTAAAATATATAGGATTTCAATATATTTAACTGTAGTGTCTTAACTTTTTCATTCTGTTATTTCATTACACTCTATTATTGAAACTTTTTTCTTTAATTTTTATTATCTTTATTTGGTAGAGATAGCCAGAAATCAAAAGGAAGGGGGGGAAGAGAGGGAAAGAAACAGAGAGACACCTGAACACTGCTGCACGATTTGTGAAGCTTTCCCTCTGCAGGTGGGAACCGGGGCCTTGAACCTAGGTCCTTGCGCATAGTAACATGTGTGCTCAACGAGGTGCACCACCACCTGGACCTCTATTTCTTTCTCTTTCTGTACCAAATTTAGAGGATATTTTGTTTTTTAATATTTATTTATTTAATCCCTTTTTGTTGCCCTTTTTATTGTTGTTATTGATGTCATCATTGTTGGATAGGGCAGAGAGAAATGGAGAAAGGAGGGGAAGAGAGAAACAGGAAGAAAATGAATGATAGACCCCTGAAGACCAGCTACACCACCTATGAAGCGACTCCCCTTACAGGCGGGGAGCCAGGGGCTTGAACCAGGATCCTTAACGCTGGTCCTTGTGCTTTGCGCCACCTGCGCTTAACCCGCAGCTCTACCACTGGACTCCCAAATTTAGAGTTCTTGAGTGGGGGAGATAGCATAATGGTTATGCAAAGAGACTTTCATGCCTGAGGTTCCAAGGTCACAGTGGGATTCATTCTCCCAAACCACCATAAGCCAGAGCTGAGTAATGATCTAGTAAAACAAACAAAAAAGTCAGTTTCAGTGCTTTGCACACTTGTCTGCATACTGGAACTACTGTGGAGATAGTATATTCTGAGAATTCTCAAAGCTGGGTTGTCAGAATAATCATGATTTATTTTTGCATACAAAACATGGAAAATATGTCATGACTTTTCCAATAGCCCACTAGATTATGACTTGTGCATAAGGACTTTAAAAAACTTCCTAGATGGTTTGCACATGCACCAAATTTGAGGACAATACAGTGGCTTGTTACTAATATTTTAGAAGAAATACTCTTGCAATAGCTTTCTGTTTTTTATTATATTCACGAATGCTTTCACATTTATTATACCTGCTCAAATTCTTTAGATTGATTTTCTAATTTCATGAGCTGGATGTTTAGATCATTAAGTTTCTGCTTTCCTCTAAATATGTATGTTCAATGATGCATTTCTTTCTAAATAGCTTAAAATTGTATTTCATATATGATTGATTCATTTTTGTTCAATTCTAACATTTTTATATTTTTCAGTTTGACATCTTCAGAAACATATGTATGTAGTACTCTCAAAACTAGGGTTTCTAAATGAAAAGTGTAGTTTTCATCTGTATTTTAATAGCATACTGGACAGATTTGGGGGGGATTGCTAAGGACCATGATTGCTAAGGACCTTCACTATAACTAAACGGAAGAACTTAAGGTTCTCAAAAATCACATGTTTAGGTACAGTATCTATTGACTGTTTTTTTTCCCTATATTTTCACCTGGGTTATCACTGTGGCTCTATGTCTTCAGGATTCCTTCCTCCATTTTGTTTATATATTTAAGGTAGAGGGTGAGAGACAGAGAGAGACAGAGACAGAGAGACAGAAGGAAAGATATCACAATGCAGTTCCATGGCTCCCCATGCCTCCCCTGGCCAGGGTTGTCACATAGGTGGGCTAGAGGTTTGAACCCAAGCATGGTAAAGTCTGCGCTATACCAGATGGGCTATTTCACAGTGTCCAGAAAAGTATTAATTTACACTTATATAAAAGGAAATTAAATAGATTTTTCAATGCCACAGAGGTTTTAATTCATGGTATATTTTTGCCTAATAAGCAGCAGAACAATTCTACTGTTCAAACAGTAGAATTCTGATGGTTAAATTCAGTCTATTATGCACAGAAAAGAAAGCAACTGGAAAGAAAATATAAAAGGACTTAAAATGATAAACCCCATATCAGAACACTGCAAAGAAAGGATATTTGGACAGCTCAAGGTGGTAAGCATTTAAACATTATAAACACTGTTTCCCAAAAATGACATCTCAAAACCCTAGTCTTGTCTCTACTTAAAAAAAAAAAAAATACAATGTTTTCTTCAAGAATTGCATAGTGCATAGCTCAGCTTTTAATCACAGCAAGAAAATGACTTGGAGATCACCATAATTTCAATAAATTTTCTTTTCTTCATGAATTGTTTTCATGTTTACTCACTTTGAAACAAATCTGAATGTTATGTGATAAAATATATTGTCAAGGGCAGAACATTTTCAAAGGATGCTATCTCCAGGGAAGAACATCTCCAGAAAGCAATCAGCCTTGCTAATGCCTGCAATCCACACTCGTGTTTTGGTATATAAAGACTGGCATATCATCACACTCAAGCACCAAAAATAAAGAGGCCAAAGAAAATATTTAGGTTCACAGACACTCAGGAAAAGTCATAGTATAAAACTGAAAGAAAACTTACCATCTCCATTTTGATATATTCTATTACAAGGGCAAAAGATCATTGTCAACAGTCCAGAAGGCAATGTATGAAGGAATGACTTGATAAGTCTTTGGTAATACTCACTTGTTAGTATGAGATTACCAAATATCCATAGTTTAGGATATATGGGCTTATTTTATGATAACAATGTTATATATAAACACATCCAATTTAGCACTAAGATATTAGACACTGCTTTCAAATAGTACCTCACAGGTAGCTTCAACTGATGTCTGTTCACTTTATTGTATAAACTGAACATAGTTCATTTCAATTCAAGTCTATTATAATTTGTTAAGCAATTGAATTTTTAGTAACTTTTTATAATGGACAAAAATGTTAATTTTTCTCAGATTAATGACATGCCGTTTCCATTTTGTCAATAGCCTGCTCTCTTTATGTGAAGAAACACACATACACACACCACACACCATACACCACACAGCAACCTGGACAGAGAATTGCCTTGGGAAATATCTTAAGATTAAAAAAAAAAGTTTATCATAAAAGACACCATTTGGCTTAATCTGGGAGTTTTTTTTGTTTTTACTTGATTACACTTAGGTCAACTACAAGTCCTTATTAAACAGAAAAAATCAACTATGACAAAACTGGAATCTGATTACATTAATAAAAATTGTCCATGTAAATACTTGTGTTATGACCAGGTTCCTCAATTATCATTTATATTTTTCACATGATTTTGAGAACTGCACAAAGATCGTAAATAGTCTTTAAACAATCTGTGTTGATTCTACTTGTTGACTAGCAGGTGTATCTGGTCTCCCAATTAGTTACTTGGGCGCCCTTGTGCCATGTCATCTCTGAACTGCCTGCAGCTCCCCTACCAGCCTCCCATCCCTCCACCTAAACCCAAGAAAAGGTATTATCTTCTAATCTTTTTCCTTTTTTTTTTTTAATTGCCACCAGGGTTATCACTGAGGATTGGTGCAACACTACTAATCCACCAGTCCTGCGGCTATTTTTTCCTTTTATAAAAATTTCTTTCTAACAATATAAACAGGGCTCAGAGAAACTGAAGTGGAGGGAGAGAGACAGATAGACACCTGTTAACCTGCTTGTGAAGTGACAGGTAGGGAACAGGGGCTGGAACCAGGGCTCTTTCACTTTCTGAAATTTGTGTCCTTAACCAGGTGTGTTACCCCCAAGGACCCCTATCTTTTCATCTTCGCATCAAGGTTACTTCCAAGTAATGTTCCCTGACCACCTTTTTTGTTGAAAGTACATCCAATTTCACCGAAACCTATTCTATTTTCACAGTCTTTTTCTCTGTAGCAGTACTGACTTCTATTACCACATTCCTTATAAGGTTAGCCTTTAGTTATTCCCTTCCTTTTTAGTTATCACTGGAATACAAGACCCATGGAAATATTTTATTTGCTCCCAGAATACCCAAAGACGTAGTAAGCATTTAAAAAAGAGCCATTAAACCGGACAGTATGCTAACTGTACGCTGCAAGTCTGTATTGCTCTTTTATTTTTCCTTTTATTATTATGTGAGTACATGACTTAAGCTCTGGTTGTTAATACTTCCATTTCAAAGTCAGATACCTCAGACAAACATACGACCAGTTAAGAGACTAAATAGAGTCCCACCACCTTTCCCCTGAGTTTCTTTAGTTTAATATAATTTTTTGGTTAACCTTGATAATACACACTTGTCCAATTGTTTTCCCTTCCAAGTCTCTAGTTACCTGAGCACTCCTGGGCCATGCAGGTCCTTGAAGTCAAAGGCAGCAGAAGTAGCAACAGTTCTGGAATAATGCTTTCAGATTGGCTTAACTGAGGACAAGACAGCAAACTTGCTCAAACCCTTCCTTCCTGGGAAAACACAGGTGTAGGCTTTTATAGGGCCTGGAAATGAGGAGGTGGAGCTTCATGGAGGAAGAGGGGGAACACCTGATACTTAGTGAAAATCAGCTGCTGCTGGGTTGGAAGTTGTAAATAATTGAACTAGGACTTTGGTACCCACTCATTCCCATTTTTATGTTTCAGTTTGCCAACAGAGGGAAGCTCCCACCCTTGCTTCAATAAAAGTCGAACCCCAAATCTATAATTTCTCCATGGATGGTCCCCGGGTCAGGAAGAGGCAAACCTCATCTTTTTTTTTTTTTCTTTAATAGGACAGAAATTGAGCAGTTTAAGTGCACGTGGCACAATGCACAAGGGCCGGTGTAGGGATCCTGATTTGAGGCCCAGCTCCCCACCTGCAGGGGAGTCTCTTCACAGGTGGTGAAGCAGGTCTGCAGGTGTCTGTCTTTCTCTCCCCCCCTCTTTCTTCCCCTCATCTCTCTATTTCTCTGTGTCCTATCCAATAAGGAACACCATCATCAACAACAGTAATAACCACAATAAGGCTACAGCAACAAAAGGGGAAAAAATGAAATGGCCTCTAGGAGCAGTGGATTCATGGTGCAGGCACTGAGCCCCAGCAATAACCCTGGAAGCAAAAAAAAAAGAAAAGAAAAAGAAAAGAAATGCAAGGGGGGCAGCTGCAGATATGCTGCTTTGCTGCTCATGAAGCTTCCCCCCAACCCCCGCAGATGGGGAGCAGTACTTGGATCCTGACCCTTGTATATCTTAAAGTGTGTGCTTAACTATGGGCACTATCTCTGGGCCCCCTAAACCTAGTCTTTAGACCTTTCCTCATGGTCCTTGTTGAGGGTGTCTTGGAATCACAGAACCAAGAAGGCTAGCCCAGTTATAATGGCAGTCCTGCAGGGGGGAGGTACTTGTTGTGAACTTACATTGACCTTCATGAGTATTCTCAGGCACTTTTAACTGGCTGCACTACTATTTGATAATAATGGCTAAATCTGGCATAAAACAAAGCTGCCTCACAAAACCCTGAAACTCAGAGTCCTTAAGGAGCAGAAGTTCTTCTTGTGATAAGACTCAGATTCACATTCCACACATAATATGACCATATCTCCTGTTTTAGGCCAACCAAACTTCAAGTCAAACAGTGAAGCAAATATCACTCATATATTAAAAGAGTAATGCCTAAATTAAGTGCAGTTCTATTTATACATTAAGTAAGCAGATAAAAGAAGAGACAGAAATTAGAGCTTTTCACATAGCACTGAAAGTAACAAGTTAAATGGGAACATTTCAGGTTTTTTTAAAAGACATATAATATGCAGATTTAAAAAAAACTGTAAGTCAAAGGACAGTTATTTTTCATTACTAGTTAGCTATCTTGGGGCGGTTTATTTCTTCCTCTTTGTTCCTCTGCATTTATTCTATTTGCTTCTTTTTTACTCTTTCCTTCAGTCACTTTATTAGATAACTTCTCAAAGAAAATTACCTTTTTATGGTACTTTGATTGTGTTTCATCCTGCAGATGGTATCAACAAAACTGAAAAATTACTTCTGAATATGTATTTGGCGATTTATCATATCTCTGCTTCATTTACAAATGTTTCCATTTCAATTATAGTATTTCTTACAGAAATATATTTGTGAGTAAGATAATTACTGAAAACAGGTGTCAGACTTACAACATAAATGGTTCCCATCTAAAAAAGCTCACAGGTCTAGTGGTTAAGTATTATTTATTTAAGGACCCAGATTTGATAAACCCAGAGCTCCAGGTAGCATATGGAATATGAATGATAATATATCAAAAACGTAAGTATGTATTGTTTGAACTACTATATAGTATATCTTATATACATAATTGAAGTGCATATAATTTGGATAACACTTTACTACTGAATCTTTTTTGTTTTTTTACACTAATCAAATACAGGAAATATGATTTTTCTAAAATAGCTCTATATATTTCCCAAAAATATGTTTTTCAGGGGCCAGGTGATGGCACACCTCATTAAGCACTCACATTACTGTATACAAGGACCTGGGTTCAAGCCAGGTTCCAGCCCCTGGTCCCAACCTTCAGGGGGAAAGCTTCACAAATGGCGAAGCAGTGTTATAGGTGATTCTCTGTCTCTTTCCCTCTCTACCTCCTCCTCCCCTCTCAATTTCTCTCTGCACAATTATACAATAATAAAGTATAATTAAAATTAAAAAACAAAAATAAGTCTTTCATATATAGTATTATAAGTATGCGATAAATCCTAAAGCTATGCAAAGCCTAATAACCGTCTCAAATTCTCCATTTTTTCAGAACCAGGTCTGATTCAGTCAAACTATTTTCCTGAGTTATTGACCCTGCTTGTGAATTTCCTCTTGCCTCCTCTATCTAGCTGATACAAAATTCTCCCTAACATCTTACTTCTCACATATTCCTATTGGTTATCAATTATCTAGCCAATCTCCTTTCTTGAGTCTATGTGCTATTTTTCTATTCTCATAGGTATGAACAATGACACTGTATAAAAATAGCATTTTAGGTAACACTTGTAGAAATTTTATTTGCACTTTATTTTTAACAGTGACATGTTTTGTCCCTAATAAAAATACCCTAATGCAATCATTATTTTTTCATTATTACCTTTATTTACTTATTGGATAGAGACAGTCAGGATTTGAGAGGGAAGGTGGAACTAGAAAGGGAGACAGAAGAGAGAGACGTGCAGCCCTGCTCCACTACTCATGAAGCTTTCCCCCTGCAGTTGGGGACTGGGGGCTCGGACCCAGTCCCCAACTTTGAACCTAAAGTTTCCTTCATATATGGGCCCTGGGTCAGATCGATAGGGTATCCAGCTAATTGTATTTATGTATTTATCTGCTATCCTTGTTTTTATTTTATTTATTTTTTAATATTTACTTATTTCCTTTTGTTGCCCTTGTTGTTTTTTTATTGTTGTAGTTCTTATTGTTGTTGTTGTTGCTGGATAGGACAGAGAGAAATGGAAAGAGGAGGGGAAGCCAGAGAGGGGGAGAGAAAGATAGACACCTACAGACTTGCTTCACTGCTTGTGAAGTGACTCCCAGGCAGGTGGGGAGCCTAGGCTCAAACCAGGATCTCTAAGCTGGTCCTTGAGCTTTGTGTCACCTGTGCTTCTTCTTCTTCTTCTAGCGTTTGCCCGTCACCTGTGCTTAACTCACTGAACTGCCAACCAACTCCCTTTGGATTTTATTTTTGTCCTGGGACTTCATTACTAGAAACAGGCAGACTGAGCGAGGAAGGGAGGGAGGGGAAAATCCTAAGTTTCTCCCAGTATGGTAAGGATAAGGCTTCATCCTGGCTTGTTCCCATGGCAAAGCAGATACCCTCTAGAGTAAGTTGTTTTAATGTCCCTCAAGTCTTGTTTATAAAACAACACCCAGGGGGCCAGGCTGTAGCTTAATGGGTTAAACACAGGTGGTGCAAAGCACAAGGACCAGCATAAGGATCCTGGTTAGAAGCCCCCAGCTCCCCACCTGTAGGGGAGTTGCTTAACAGGCTGTGAAGCAGGACTGCAGGTGTCTATCTTTCTCTCCCCTTGTGTTCCCCTCCCCTCTCCACTTCTCTCTGTCCTAGCCAACAACAATGACAGAATAACAACAATAATACTAATAATAACAATAAGCAACAAAAAGGAAAACACAGCCTCCAGGAGCAGTGAATTTGAAGTGCAGGCACGGAATCCCAGCGATAACCCTGGAGACAAAAAAAAACAAAACAAAAAAAACCAAAGTAATTTTTTAATTATTATTAGCCCCTGGGGTTATCACTTCAGCTTAGTGCTAGCACTATGAATCCACTGTTCTTGGTGGACATTTAATTAATTAGTTAATTAATTAATTTTATTGGATCGGACAGAAAGAAACTGAAAGGGGAGTGGGAGAGAGATAAAGAGACATCTGCAGACCTGCTTCACCACTTGTGAGGCAACCCCTATGCAGGTGGTGAGCCAGGGACTCGAACCAGGAACCTTGTGCTTCATACTACCTGTGCTTAGCCTGGTGTGCTACTGCCAGAACTCCCAACCCCCAAAGTATTTTTTTATGTGGATACCAAAAAGCCAAACAAAACAAAACCTATTTTTAATTTCCATATACTAGTATTTCACGACCAAAAGATAATTTTCTTTTAAATTTTCGAAATGTTTATTTCATTTATTACATATAAGAAAAAGAGAGTTTCAAACACAACAGAAAGAGAGAGAAGACAGAGCACTACTCTGGTACATGTGGATCCAGAAAGCAGACCTTGAGCCTTAGGCGCAATTGCCTGAAGCTCTACCACTCAAGATATGTTCCCAGTCATTCAATCATTGTTTATAAAATGTCAAGCTAAATAAGTAAAATGTTCATATCTTTTAAAAAAGCCATTATCACATATATAATGGTCACTTAACAAAGCATGTTGAAATCATACATGTCAACATGTAGATCGTTAACTTGAAAGTTAATACAAATGTTGGTCATTTCTGGCTCACAGGTTCTAAGAAACTTATTTTTAACATTTAATAAAATGAACTAAGCACATATTTTATTATTTTGCTATATGGAGTCGTAAAATGTTGCCAGCAGGATGTCAACTATATCTGAACAGAAATCTACATTGCTAGTCCTGACTGTCGTTCAAGGTTAGTCTTTACACTTAAGATCATGGATCCTGCATTTACTTCCACTAAAATTGGGATTTGCAATCAAACTGCTTTAATGCTATAATGAATTAAATGTCCATGAAACTGTAGGTGCTCTAAAGTTATCGGATTCAGTGAAGGACTGTGTGTGATGTGGCTGTTTACCGGCTTCCTTAAGCTTTTTAAGAAGAGGACTACATCCAATGCCAGTTGGTAGAGCTGTGTTGCAAACTAGAGAAGTGGTATCTACCCATGTGTCACAAAATGGTCACCTTTGAATATCACTGAATTAAAAAATGCCTACTGGTATAAGTCATACAGCATGTTATATAGGATGTTATACAAGAACACAAATGACCTTTACTGAGAGTTGGCGGCACTTCAATTAGTGGCAGGAATGGGAAAAGTTACACCGTCAAAAATCATAGTTCTGAGTGTGTTAAAGCCTTTAAAATAAGCCCTGTAATCACAGAACTCATCAAAGACAGCAGAAATAAACTATAATAATAATAATAAAAAACCTTCTGGATAGGGTGTTAGCAATTTATTGTGCAAGACAGCAAACGCATAGGCCATAAAATGAAAAAAAAATTATCAATGAAAAGGACCAAATAAAATGAAAATTCTTCTGAACAACAAATAAATTCATCAATAGCATAACATGCAACTTAAAGAATAGAACAAAGTGTTTAAGATTATATATTAATTTGAAGGTTAATAAACAAAATACATAAAGCACTCATACAACTCTACAGCAAAAAATAATAACTAACAATTTTAAACAAGAACACACAGAGATAACCAACACATACAAGAAACGATTATCAGCACAAAGATCAATGAAATGTAAATAGAAAACACACAGAAATATCACCTCATACTTGATAGGATGGCTTTTCATCAAAATATGAAAAGTCTGTTAGTGAGGACATGAAGAAAGTGCAACCTTTGTGCACTGCTGGGAGGAATATAAATTCATATGAAATTTTATCTACAACAGCATGTAAGTCCTAAAAATTTTAAAATAAAACCACTAGGATGTCTGGTGGTAGTGCAGTGGGTTAAGCACACATGGCACTAAGCACAAGGATGAGAGTAATGATACTGGTTCAAGCCCCTGGCTCCCCAACTGCAGGACAGTCCCTTCACAAGCAGTGAAGCAGGTCTGCAGGGGAGTCCCTTTCATAAGCAGTGAAGCAGGTTTGCAGGTGTTTATCTTTCCTCCTCTCTGACTTCCCCTCCTCTCTCCATTTCTCTGTGTTATCCAACAACAATGACATCAATGACCACAATAATAACCACAACAATAAAACAAGGGCAACAGAAGGGAATAAATAAATAAATATTTTTAAAAAAACCCTACTAGATGATCCAGTAATCTCACTTCTGGAAATACAGCCAAATAAAAGCTTATCAAAGAAAAAAATGTCATCCCCATGAGACTGGAGGATTATTCACCATAGTCAAATATGGAAGCAAAGCAAATACCAGTCAATGAGTGAGTAGATAAAGAAAATGGCGCATTCAGGGAGTTGGGCGGTGGTGCAGCGGGTTAAGAGCAGGTAGCCCAAAGCGCAAGGACCAGCTTAAGGATCCCAGTCCAGCCCCAGGCTCCCCACCTCAGGGGAGTCGCTTCATAAGCAGTGAAGCAGGTCTGAGGTGTCTTTCTCTCTTCCCCTCTCTGTCTTCCCCTCCTCTCTCCATTTCTCTCTGTCCTATCCAACAACAACAATATCAATAACCACAACAATGTTAAACAACAACGGCAACAAAGGGGGAAATAAATAAAAATAAATATAAAAAATAAACAAAAGAAAATGCGCATTCATAAAACAAAATATTCTTCAGTCTTAAACAAGAAAGACATCTTGCCATTTTCAGTAATATGGATGAACATGAAAGTGGTTTTGTTACATGTAGTACATCTTAATAGAAAAATAATGAAAGAGGGCAGGTGGTTAAGTGCAGATTTTGCAGTGTTCAAGGAGCTGAGTTCAAGCTCCCATTCTGCATCAGCAAGAGGAAGCTTCAAGAGCTGTGAAACAGTGCAGCAGGTGTGTCTCTGTCTCTCTTTTTTACTATCTCCTCTCTCCTCAATTTCTCTGTCTCTATCCCAAAAGTAATAACAATACACAATACGACTATTGTAAGCAGTCTATAATGTCAAACTAATAGGAGCAGAGAGAGGAATGGTGTTTGCTAGGGACTGGGGACTTAGAGTAGAAAGTATTAGTCACAGAGGACAATGCTTTGGTTATACAAGTTATACACATCCTAGATATCGACTGTTCATAAAGTAAATAAAAATGCTATATTATTTCCTTTAAAATGTTTAACATTGTGGCATTTTGGGAGAGTTTATATAATAATATTGTTAAATGTAAATTAATAAATGGAATAATACTCTATGATGTAAAGCATACTGATGAATTAATAGTTATGTCCAAATCTATCAAGATATATATATATATACATATATATATAATTATATGATCAGTACACTAAGAATAAAGATCACAGGCAATATAATTTCTATAGTGTTTTACTAATAAGTACCTGTAACACTTTTTAGGTATCTTAATCATTAACTATTTGCTTTGGTTGATTTTTCTATACATTATATTGATATAAGTGGTGTCTCTCTTTCAAGATGGCAGAAATAAAATAAGATTTACTGCATAGTCATGCCCATCAATGTGCCATACAGGGATAGGTTTCTTTCTATCAGGTAGGTGGGATTTACTACCATGGAGTGTAAAAATCATTAACTAAATTTCCTTTAGAGCACATTTAATAGGATGTAATTTCTATAAGTGAGTCTGACTCACTTATCAATAATACAGAGGTAGCAGGAAACACAAAGTATGCACATTCCATTCCAGAACTTTCAGGATGTCTCCTTGTGACATGCATTGCAATGAATTTCTTTTTAACATCATTGATCTAATCCATTAAAACAGCTGCAATGATTTACAGGCTGGAATAAAACATGCACTGTTTATGATAAATGTTAATTGCTACATTTGACCAAATAGTGTGCTCATGGTTTGATATAAACCAAGCACTATTTACATGCATTGATAAGACCTAATTGCTATGTCCAACCAAATGGTATATTAGATGTACCTATCTTATTGGTTGAGAGGTAGAGAGGAAGAGACAGAGAGACAGAATAAAGGGGACAGCTTAAACACTGTTTCAGTGCTTGTGAAACTTCTCCCTGCAGTTGGGGACTGGGAGTTTGAACCCAGGTCCTTATACATGGTAACATGTACAGTCTGCCAGGTGAGCCAGCACTGGACTTTGAATATAAAATTGCATCTTATAATTAAAGATCTTCAACCTGGTCCCCTACACCGAGAATACTGCACTCACAACTGAGCAGGGCAGGAATTGGATATTCTGAATTATAGGGTCTGTAGTCAGATTCATGTCTGGCAGAACTTATTTCAGATAAGTGTGACTTCTCCAGGTCCCTTGTTGGAAAGGGCCAGTTATAGGGCAGTAGACAGTAGGGCCAGACCTAATCCCCGGGGGGATTCTGATAGTTTCTGCTGCATCTGTGACCACCAATAACACACAGACCAGCTTCTCTAAGTGGTTGTCTTCTGCCTGTACTCCAGTTATGCTTCACAGCACTCCACCTTGATCCTGAAGTTCCCACAAAAGTCACAGAAAAAATGACTATGAAAACTATATATCCATTGGAGTGAGTTTTTACTAGCATACTTGTTCCAATGTTCATCGAGATCTATGGTAAA
Organism: Erinaceus europaeus; assembly: GCF_950295315.1. Lineage (NCBI taxonomy): Eukaryota > Metazoa > Chordata > Mammalia > Eulipotyphla > Erinaceidae > Erinaceus > Erinaceus europaeus. Next base: position 9,469,230 of record NC_080180.1, on the reverse strand, counting down.
AAAAAAAAAAAATCCCTGGGCAGGGTAGAGAGCATAATAGTTATGCAAATAGACTCTCATGCCTGAGGCTCCAAAGTCCCAGATCCAATCCCCTGCACCACTATAAGCAGAGCTGAGCAGTACTCTGGTTAAAAAAATTAATAATAATAAGATATTCAAAAAATAATAGATAAATAAATAAATAAAAGAAAAATCCCTTAGATCAGGGAGAAAGAAGCGATATCATATTCCCTAAAGTATTTACAACAGTAATTGATCCCAGTATATATTCACTAAGCACATTTAGTCTTATGGAAATAGGTGGAAGGCAGCCAAAATATAACAGCTTGAGAATAAATTTTATTTCATTCCCTAGTGCCCTAAGGAGCCAATATGTTGCAACACTGCAGATAATTATGTTTGCATCAGCAATTGTACAGTAACATCTGACCTAAAGTATAGAAACTGTCAATGAATGCCATTAAAAAAATATATCAGAGATGAATCACAAATACCTTCCATCTTTCTAGCATCCCCAGACATAAAATCTTGTTTCACACATTACAAGTCCTTTCAAGTATTGTAGTCAATATTGACTCTCTCCTACCTCCCACTAGTTCAAAGTACTCAACTAGTTTCCTGTGAAATAGAAAATGTGCATCTATATGTAACTGGACTTTCCACTAATAACATGGCTTCTGCTAATTATGGAGGTTGTCTTTTCTATCTTCACATAGGATTTCATTGTGTGGGTGTACGGCATTTTGTTTAATCACAAGAAAGTGGGTAATTTGGGTTGGAGGTATTTCTTAAACATCCCTTTGTATATCTTGCTTTAGCAGATGTCTAGTACTGCCTGCTTTCATATTCTTCTCCATAGTGTGTTCATGCATTTTATTCAACAACTTCTGCAGTGACAAGAACCTAGACTGTTGACAAAAGTCTATGCACAGAACACCAAAGGACAGTAAGAGGAATCTATACTAGGGTGTGCAGACCTATTCAACAGCAAAAACTGATTCCCAGTCTATGTGACTATTTAAATGTCCTGTGTGTCTGACAGTCATAGATGGGTATGTCGTAATTTTAATGTTGAATTTTTTTTTTTCCTCCAGGGTTATTGCTGGGCTCGGTGCCTGCACCATGAATCCACCGCTCCTGGAGGCCATTTTCCCCCCTTTTTGTTGCCCTAGTTGTTGCAGCCTCGTTGCGGTTATTATTGCCATTGTTGACGTTGCTTTGTTGTTGGACAGGACAGAGAGAAATGGAGAGAGGAGGGGAAGACAGAGAGAGAGGGGGAGAGAAAGATAGACACCTGCAGACCTGCTTCACCACCTGTGAAGCGACTCCCCTGCAGGTGGGGAGCCGGGGGCTTGAACCGGGATCTTTATGCGGTCCTTGTGCTTTGAGCCACCTGTGCCTAACCCGCTGCGCTATCACCAACTCCCATGTTGAACATTTCTAACAGTGTTTTTAAGACATGGTTACTATTTATCCACTCACATAGTTAAAATTTAAAGGATTGGCAATTCTGTAATTGACAGTTTTTTTCTACCATCCTACTATCACTTGACTTTATTCAAGTTTACATTTTTGCCAGATTGGATTGAACTATAAAATATTATTCTTATTAAACTTCCAATGTTATTCCCTTGATGGCTGGAGATATTTTAATATGCTCTCTGTCTGGAAACGTTGTCTATTGTGCCCTTCATTTAACTCAATCCTGACTTTGATGTAATTATATTAATTATTCTTTCTTGCATAGGTTTTTGGCTTCATTTGCATTTGAATTGCTTCAAACATAGCTGCTAAGGTGCAAAGATAGCTTTCTCTATTTCCTTCTAATGGCCCAGGATAGTAAATTAATATGCAATAAATAGATACATTTTCATTTTACATCAGTTATGTTTAAAGACAAGACGCAGAGAGGCACCAAGACAGCAAGTCAGAAGAGAGAGAAAGAAACTGTAGCACCCCAGCCTCCTTCAATGCAGAGGGGGCAGGAATCGAACCTGGGTCATACAGATTTCAAAGCACTGCACAATCCAAGTGAGATGTTTTGCTAGACTTCACATCAGTTTTTTAAACACTTTATTCTACACTATACACACATATGGATATATAAGATAAACATTAATATGTAACGTGCACACATACACATAGACATGGATTATGTTTGGTTCCATGTACTTTTCCTTAAATCAGGCAAGCCATCCCTAACTCCGAATAACTAGTGGACAGTGACAATAAAATCAAACATTATAAAATTCACAGTAAAAGTCACTGTTTATTGAGTATATGCAGAGTATAAGAAGCAAATCACACACAGGCACACATAGAAACACACACACACACACACACACACACACACACAAAGTGTATACAATTGAAAATCAGAAGCTTCAAATTAATGACAATGTCAGTCATAATGAAAAGGAATGCTTGGTGAATATGATGACTGGAGAACAATAGGTCACAAAGTTCACAGTGGAGGCACAGCAAGCAGACAGAAAGAAGCCAAACAAAGCAACCTGCTTGCTCTGAAACATGGGTTAAGTATTTAAATTAAATAAAAACTAAAAAGGGGGGCTAGGCGGTAGCACAGCGGGTTAAGCATAAAGCACAAGGACCGGTGTAAGGATCTCAGTTAGAATCCCAGGGTCCCCACCTGCAGGGGCGTCACTTCACAGGCAATGAAGCAGGTCTGCAGGTATCTTCCCCCATCCCCGTCTTCCCCATCTCTCTCAATTTGTCTCTGTCCTATCCAACAATGACAATAGCAATAACAATAACAACAACAATAAACAACAAGGGTAACAAAAGGGAAAAAATAGACTTCAGGAGCAATGGATTCATAGTGCAGGCACCGACCCCCAGCAAACAAACAAACAAACAACAACAACAAAAAAAAAACCTAAAAAGGTAAACGAATATGTGAATGAGGCCAAGTTCAAGTCCAGTGGACAAGAAAGAGATCATTCATACAGTCAGTGGGAAATTATTTCAGAAAAGAACTGACAAGATTATCTACCTATATATATCTACATACCTATCCATCCATCCATGTGCCAATATAATATATTAAAATCTTTTGCTGTCTAGGGCCAGCTATTAGTGTACCCAGTTGACACATATCACCATGCACAAGGACCAGAGTTCAAACCCCCGTTCCCTACCTGCAGGGTGGATGCTTCACAAGTGGTGAAGGAAGTCTACTGGTGTCTCTTTTTCTCTCTCCCTCTGTATTTCTCCTTCCTCTCTAAATTTCTTTCTGTCTCTACTCAGGATAAATAAATCAAAGTAAAATATTTTAATTAGCTTAAACACAATACTGTGCAAAAGAAACCCTGCACAGAACTGTATTCGAACCTCCACTCCTGACCTGTAGTTGGGACACTTGACAGGCGGCGAAGCTGGTCTGCAGGTGCCGATCTTTCTCTTTCCCTCTCTATCCCTTCCTTTCTCAATGCATCTCTGTCCTATCCAATAAAATTAAAAAGAAAAGAAAAGAAAAAAGAAAAAATGGCCACCAGGAGCAGTGGATTCAGAGTGCTGGCACAGAGCGCCAGCAATTACCCTGGGATCTGAACGGTGAAACACCCAGCAAAGTGCATGCATCACCATGTGTGAGGCCCTGCAGTTCAAGCTCCCAGTTCCCACCTGCAGGAGGGAAGTCTCACAAGTGGTGAAGCAGTGCTGCAGGTTTCTTTCTCCCTCTTGATTTATCACTGGCTCTATCATAAAAAAAAAAAAGGGATGGAATAATCAATAATCATGCAGGGATCTGGTGGTGACAGGAAGATAGAGAGATGGAGAAATGGGAAGATTATTGTTATAACTTGGTGAGTAGATACTGTTGTATTAGACTTGGTTTAGAATTTTGAAAGTAAAGAGTAAAATACATTTTATATAAAATTAAGGAATGGGTAAGTATTACTATCAATGATAATGATGAAGCCATGATTTTAATTAAATTATTCTGAATTTTCTAGCTTGACCAACTTTATGTATTAAGAGGTTACTACTATTAGGAAGAAAGCCAAGGGAAGGTCCAAACCAAATGTAGATGAGAAAACATTTCCACAGGAAGCATGTTTAGGTGAAGATGGCATGCCAGGTAGGAACTTAAGGAGAGAATAGAAAGAAATAGTTCCATAGTTGGTAGGAGAGATAACATTTATTCAGAATAAACTGTTAATAGGAACACTGAAAATAGTCAGTGTGGCGACGCAAAGCTTCTGTCATGTATGAGGTGAGGAAAATGAAAACAAGTAAAGAAGGTTATAAAATGCACCTAGCCCTCCTCATTTAATGATCTTTATCCATTTAATGGAGAGAAAACTATTCTGAGTAGAAAAACTACTATGAGGGAGTCTGGCGGTAACACAGCGGGTTAAGTGCATGTGGCACAAAACTCAAGGACCGGCTTAAGGATCCCAGTTCAAGCCCCCGGCTTCCCCCCTACAGAGGAGTACCTCTCACCTCGGGCATATGGGGGAGCAGGGATTTTAATGGGCCACCAGGAATGCTAGTCCTGTGCTCACACACTGACAGAGTCCTGACCCCTGCTTGAACTTTTAAAGATGAAGCGTGACTGTAGGTGATCAATTTTCCTGGAAAAGTGAAGAATGACTGATTCCTTCAGTCTCTGGTGGTGATCGAAGGGATATCTCTGGGAACAGAACTCCAATGGCTAAGGAACTAAAAGCACAAGCAAATGGGATCACGTCCAACTGAAAAGTTGCTGAACAGGAAAAGAAAACACAAGTGAAAAGACATTGTCGTGCTTGAAACAGAAAATGTTCGCGCGGCATACAGCTAGCAAGCGGCTAATATCTAAGCTACATAGTACCTCATAAACCTCTACAATAGCAAAAATTGAGCCTATCCAAAAAGCGGATAGAGTTGCCATGCAGACATTTCCCCAAGAAGACTTACAAATGGCTAAGGGGCACAGGGACCACGTTCATTATTATTTAGCAGCTGGAAAAATGACGATTAAGACTACAGCTAGAGGGGGTCGGGCGGTGGCGCAGTGGGTTAAGTGCACGTGGCGCAAAGCGCAGGGACCTGAGTAAGGATCCCGGTTCGAGCCCCCGGCTCCCCACCTGCAGGGGAGTCGCTTCACAGGCGGTCAAGCAGGTCTGCAGGTGTCTATCTTTCTCTCCCCCTCTCTCTGTCTTCCTCTCCTCTCTCCATTTCTCTCTGTCCTATCCAACAACAAAGCAACGTCAACAATGGCAATAATAACCGCAACGAGGCTGCAACAACTAGGGCAACAAAAGGGGAAAAATGGCCTCCAGGAGCGGTGGATTCATGGTGCAGGCACCGAGCCCAGCAATAACCCTGGAGGAAAAAAAAAAAAAAAAAGACTACAGTTAGATATCACATACACCTATAAGAATGGACTGTTGCATAAGACCAAAATCACTAAAGAAGTACAAGGTGTAGAAACTCTTGTACACTGCTGGCAGGAATATAAACTAGTATAGCCCTGAAAGAAAAATTCTCAAAATATTATAAAAAAATAAACTTACAGCATGATCCAGCAATCTCATTCCTAAGTGTTTCCCCCTCAAAATGCAAAGACACCAATCCCAAAAGATATAGGCATAGCTATATTTGTTTCCTCATCATTCACAGTAGTCAAGATGTATAAACACTCCCATTACCCAATGGTAGATGAGAGGATGAAGAAGGATGTGCCATACATATACAAGGGAACACTTCTGGGCTATGATAAAGGAGTGGGCTTTGTCTTCTGCTACAAAGTGAATGAAGCTGGAGAGGGGTATGCAAAATAAAAGAAATAAGGAAACATGAAATGCCAGGTGGTTTCTATCACATTGCATGATATATAAAACCAACATGAGAAAACAGGTTAAACAAACAAAAAAAATCTTCAAGATTCTGAGCAATTTAAGGTTACTAGGAAGTGTGAATCACATTCAGTGGTCTATGGATGTGGTTGGTGGGTGAGTATGATTTCACAAAATTTTAAAAGGGTTGAATTATACCTCTAAAGCTGAGCATGAAAATGTCTCGCCTAGTTCTTTAATTGTGAGACTACTGAACTGAGACTACTGAAATGTAGATTTGTTCTGATAGGTACTGCTTAAAAACAGTAGTGTCTGCTTTAAATAAAAACATCTACAGTATTATCCAAAGCTCTTCAAATAAATCATAGTTGACTGATAGCTTTATTCAAATTCATCTACTCCCCTAGAAACATGTAAGTTATAGAATTGTGTTGTTATTCTGTAGGGATTTTCCAAAGCACTGAACCATCAGCTATTATTAATTATATCCTTAATGCATCAGAAGCCATATATTTTCAGGAGTAGCATGCAGTCTTGTTAGAAAAACTGCTTTATCAAGTTGATTTTTTTTTCTATCTTAAGAGTGCTAGCTATTGATCCATCATGAGCTTAAACTTGTTTCTCATTATTCTTCTAACTTTCTTGTTGAAGGTGGGGAGAGGGCAGTGGAAAACATCTGGAAGTCTGGGTGTTTGCAAGAACCGTGATATCTAGTGCAGTAGTACAAGTAAACATAAAGCTAAAAAGACTTGATAGTTTGTTTAGTCACAGATTTTAAATATTTTTTCCTTTTTAAACCTGCTAAATACTATTGCTTATTTACAATAAATTCTTAACTACAACAATACTACATATGAATTTTCAAAACGTATTCAGAAAGCGAAATAAACACTTAGCCAGAAACATTTTGCTTCTAAAAATAAACTAATAGTGGGGGCTAGGTGGTGGTGCATACATGTTATCATGTGCAAGGCCCAAGTTCAAGCCCCTGGTTCCCACATGCTATGAGAAATCTTTATGAGCTGGGAGGGAGAGATGTACAGGTGACTTCCTCTCTTTCCCTCTCAATCCCCCTCTTCCTCTCTCAGTTTCTCTCTGTCCTAACAATTAAATCAATAATATGTCCAACCTGACACCCACCACACAGGAGGAGGCTTTGCTTCTCCCCCCATCTGACTCACTGCTCTTTTTTTTTTCCCCTTATAATTACCTTTTGGGTAGAGATTGTCAGAAATCAAGAGGTTACGGGGAGATATAAAGAAGAGAGAAAAAAAGGCACCTGCAGCACTCCTGTAGGTGGGGACCAGAGCCGGGAACCTGGGTCCTTCTGCATTGTAACATGTGTTCAAACAGGTGTGCTATCACCTGGACCCTGCTATTTTTTAATTTTACTTTGTTTATTCGTTTTTATTGGATAGAGACACAGAGAAACTGAGAGATACAGGGGATAGAGAAGGAGAGAATGGCAGACACCAGCAGCACTGCCTCACTGCTCGTGAAGCAGACCTCCTGCAGGTGGGGGCTGATGGTTTGAACTTTGTCCTGCAATCACATTGAATATTATAGCATCTTTGCTCTACCAGCTCCACCACTGACTACCCCCCCCCCCATTTTCTCTATTCTCAAAAACTTATTTGGAGCACGGAAGCTCCAGATGACGGGAGACAAAAAAAACATTAGCAAGGTATTTTTTATAGAGCAAGGAAAAAAAGATGTGTCCGATACTAAAACAGCAAAAGAAATATAGTTATTTTAGGGCATTCTGAATCTATATTCGGTTAGCAATATATTAAGGTTAGTATGTTTTGAAGCAATTTATTTATGCGCCAAATTAATTTATAGTTGTAGTAGAAATAAATTTTCTTTTTATAATTTCTTTATTGGGATGAATGTTTTACAGTCTACAGTGAAGATAATAGTTTGTACATGCATAAGTTTTCCAAATAACAGTACAACCTCCACTAGGTCCTCTGCTGTCATCTTCCTGGACTTGAACCCTCCCCCAACCCCCTCCCCCACCCCAGAGTCTTTTGCTTTGGTGCAATACATCAGCTCCAGTCCAAGTTCTGCTTTGTGTTTTCCCTTCTGATCTTTTTTTTTTTTTTTTTCAAATTCTGCCTGAGTGAGATCATCCCATATTCCTGCTTCTATTTCTGACTTATCTCACTAAACATGATTCCTTAAAGCTCCACCCAAGAGGAGCTGAAAACAGTGAAATCAACTTTCTTTTTAAAATTTTTTTAGAATTTATTTATTTATTCATGAGAAAGATAGGAGGAGCGAAAGAACCAGACATCACTCTGATACATGTGCTGCCAGGGATTGAACTCAGGACCTCATGGTTGAGAATCCAATGCTTTATCCACTGTGCCACCTCCCGGACCATGAAATCACCATTTTTAATAGCTGAGTAGTAAGGAATATATTTTCTTTATTTTATTTTATATTTATTTATTTATTTATTTTTCCTTTTGTTGCCCTTGTTTTATTTATTGTTGTTGTAGTCATTATTGTTGTTATTTATGTTGTTGTTAGATAGCACAGAGAGAAATGGAAAGAGTAGGGGAAAGTAGAGAGGGGGAGAGAAAGATAGACACCTGCAGACCTGCTTCACCACCTGTGAAGTGACTCCCCTGCAGGTGGGGAGCCGGGGTTCGAGCCGGGATCCTTATGCCGGTCCTTGTGCTTTGCGCCACCTGCGCTTAACCCGCTGCACTACAGCCCGACTCCCCATAAATTTTCTTAATGGGATTTTCCCCCTAAAATTAAAAAGCAACCCCTAAAGCCAAGATACACACTCCTGTTACGGTCCTTTTTCATTTCTAATCATTATGTCCTGAGTTTCAAAAACATAATTCACTATGAACAAATCCAACTTGAGTCACAGGTGTCTCTCTGTCTCTCTCCCTATCTTTCCATGCCCCTTGATTTCTGGCTGTCTCTATCCAATAAATAGACACAGATTAAAAGATAAAGAAAGGAACTGATACATTTTAAAAAGCAATGAATTTTCTTTCTAGAGAAATTACCACAGAACGAATGGAAGCAGAAAAGAAACAAATGCCAGGGATGAGTCTGTTTTCTCCACACACCTGGTGGAAACTAAGACTGACACTAAAAGTGTTGACAGGTGACTTAATTCTCAATTGGAGCTGTGTTTCCACTGACAGGGGTCAATAGCTATTACAATCCACTTGGGGGGGGGCATGTTATTTTCCCGACTATTCACAGATCACTTGTGCAATGGAATGAAGGATTTTAAGATGATAAGCCATAAAATTCCACTACTAAGTTACCTCTCATAGTTTCCCAAATCAGAGATATCACTGGGGCAGACTGGCTTACTGAATTCATGTACAGAATGTCTCTATTTCCATGAGCAGTTTGAATTTTCAAAAAAAAATGCTGATAAGGGGGTCAGGCGGTGGCGCAACGGGTTAAGCACATGTGGCACAAAGCGCAGGGACTGGCATAAGGATCCTGGTTCAAGCCCCGGGCTCCCCATCTGCAGGGGAGTCGCTTCACAGGCAGTGAAGCAGGTCTGCAGGTGGCTATCTTTCTCTCCCCCTCTCTGTCTTCCCCTCCTCTCTCCATTTCTCTCTGTCCTATCCAACAACAAACACCATCAACAATAGCAATAATAATAACCACAAGGAGGCTACAACAACAAGGGCAACAAAAAGGGGAAAAAATTGGCCTCCAGGAGCAGTGGATTCATGGTGCATGCACTGAGCCCAGCAATAACCCTGGAGGGAAAAAAATGCTGATAAGGTGAGTGGAAATTTTTGTGGACACCAACTTGCATCTTTTAGTTTTGACTTTCATTGTCACATCCTGTCATCTTCTTTTTGATTCCCTGTCACTTGAAAAATGACATCAGTTTCTGGATGAGAAACAAGAGCATTATTGGAATGTTCACTAAAGCACTGACTTGGCTCTCCTTGAGCACTGTGGTTATTTTATTTCTTCTTTGCAGCATAGAGGAATGTACTAGTTCTTTAGCCCTACAGGGATTGGAACAGGACTGAGCAATAGAAAGTGAAAAACTGTTCTTTGGAGAGATTTGAGACCTGGGTTTCATTCTGGCAGATTCAGAAATAAATCTAAAAGGAAAATGAAGATTTATGATACCGACTTATGAACTACTTCTCCACTTTTCTATAATGGAATTGTCATTTATTTGCTCCTGCATATCAAATCGGTATTCTTGGATAATCATTAGTTTTGGCAATGGATGGTATAAGTTTTGGACTTTCTCTTTACATTACTCAGGTATTTGTGAATTATAAAATGACACCATTTTATACATGTATACTTATTCATGTATTAAAATAAGGATGTAGTATTTGCTTTTTATCTTCATCAGTGCAACAAAGCATAGTTGGTCCATTACATCATTTTGGAAGTGGAGTTGTTTCTTTGAGTACTACATCTTTAACAATATCAAAAGTTCTTTGCAATTTATATATCTCCTGACTTAGTTTTTTACTGTGTTTAGTATGTTTGAGTAACACTTGCAAAAATTCCTCCTTCTGACCTTTAATCATATGATTCACTACGAGCAGCTGGAGCTTGTGGTCACAATTTGCATATGGCAACACATGTTTATTTGGAACCAGAAAAGACTGAGAATTGCCAAAATAATCTTGAGAAGAAAGAACAGAACTGGAGGCATCACACTCCCAGATCTCATATTGTATTATAGGGCTGTTGTCATCAAAACTGCTTGGCACTAGAACATGAACAGACACACTGATCAGTGGAATAGAATTGAGAGCCCAGGGAGTTGGGCGGTAGCACAGCGTGTTAAGTGCAGGTGGCGCAAAGCGCAAGGACCAGCTTAAGGATCCCGGTTCGAGCCCCTGGCTCCCCACCCGCAGGGGATTCGCTTCACAGGGGGTGAAGCAGGTCTACAGGTGTCTGTCTTTCTCGCCCCCTCTCTGTCTTCCCCATCTCTCTCCATTTCTCTCTGTCCTATCCAACAACGACATCAATGACAACAACAACGAAAAACAATAAGGGCAATAAAAGGTAAAATAAATAAATATAAAAAATTAATTAAAAAAAAGAATTGAGAGCACAGAAGTAAGCACCCACACCTATGGACATCTAATCTTTGACAAAGGTGCCCAGACTATTCAATGGGGAAAGCAGAGTCTCTTCAACAAATGGTGTTGGAAAAAATGGGTTGAAACATGCAGAAGAAAAAAACTGAACCACTGTATTTCACCAAACACAAGTGGATCAAAGACCTAGATGTTAGGACAGAAACTATCAGGTACTTAGAGGAAAATATTGGCAGAACTCTTTTCCGCATAAATTTTAAAGATACCTTCAATGAAATGAATCCAATTACAAAGAAGACTAAGGCAAGTATAAACCTATGGGACTACATAAAATTAAACAGCTTCTGCACAGCAAAAGAAAACACTACCCGAACCAAGAGACCCCTCACAGAAGATCTTCACTTGCTATACCTCAGACAGGAGTTTAATAACCAAAATCCCCAGTATTGGGACCTAGGCTGTTGCCCTTCCTTCAGTGTCCTGCTTCCAGCAGATAGCCGGAGTGCCGGCGAAGGGGCAGAAGCATCTCTCAAAGGCAGAAAGGACATTGCCAGACCCTTCATGTCCTTTTGCTATCAGTCCTTATGTGAAACCCTAAGATCTATGCACATTTATCCCTTATGGAATTTTTGGTATCAAATGACTATTTTTCTTTTCACCATAAACTGTCATTGTCTTCAAGTTTTATGTATCACTGGATATATAGCTTGGAGGTAGAGTATATGGATCCCCTGTAAGAAGCCCAACATTTGATACTCAGCACCCAAAATAAAACAACGTAAATGAAGTTTGACTTCTTGTTTCCGGGGGAGTTTGTATGACTATTACATAAGTAGAATTTGTATTTCATTACATAAGTAGGATCTGATTCAGATTTAAAAGATTACCACCAAGAAAGTGAAAGGAATGCCTGTGGTGTTGAAGAAAACATGTGTTAATCATGTAACTTAAAATTCTGGATTTAAACTTAGAAAAACACATAACTTAAGAAAATGTACAGATTGCCAAGTTAAAAGAACAACAAAGGATTTGAGTAGACATATATCAAAAAAAGATACACAAATGGCCAATGTTTACATGAAGGTATTCTTATCTACAGATATAATAAAAACACATCAATACTATATAGTTCAAGTGAATTCACAATATTTGAGTTATATATCAATAATATCTATTTTTAAAGCAAATACTTATTTTTAAAGATTTTTTGTTGTTGTTTCTTTTCTATTGCCACTAGAGGTGATAGCTGGGGCTGGGTGTCTGCGCAATGAATCCACTGTTCCCAGTGGCCTTTTTTCCTCCCTACCTGAATTCTTTTAGTGATAGAGAAAAACTGAGGGGAGGGGAGGGAAGGGAAGGGAAGAGAAAGAGAAGGGGAGAGCACAGAAACATCTGCAGTACTGCTTCACCACACACACACACACACACACACACACTCTCTCTCTCTCTCTCTCTCTCTCTCTGGTCAATGATGGGGATTGGGGTCTTGAACCTGGGTCTATACACATGGTAACATGTGCATCACCTAAACCCTCAAACAAATAATTCTTGAGAAAAATGTTTTTTTTATTTATTTTATAAAGTTCCATGAACACTAGTTTAAAAGATACAGAATTTTAGTCATTATAAATGTAAATGAGGAAAATCATGAATACAGCTGGGGCTTACCTAATGGATTCTTTTTCTTTTCTTTTTTTTAGTTTTTTATTATCTTTATTTATTTGATAGAAACAGCCAGAAATCGAGAGGGAAGGAGTCAGAGAGGGAGAGAGAGAGACAGGGAGACAGCTGCAACCCTGCTTCAACACTCATGAAGCTTTCCCCCTGCAGGTGGGAACTGGGGACTTGAATCCTGGCCTTTGTGCATTGTAACATGCGCACTCAACTAGGTGTGCCATCTCCTGACCCCAGCTAATGGATTCTTATGACAATGTGAAGACTATATTAGAACAGGAAGAAGCTGTAGGTTTAACTATCCATTAGAAAACTATTTAGTGGAGCCAAAATGGCGGCTCGGAGACGACACCTGGTGTGAGCTTGAAAGGAAGCAGCTTTTAACCTGGGATTCTTGGAGAGGCTACCAGGTTTCAGATGCCAACATGATGCCAACTGGACTTACCTGGGCAGATGACCCCACCAATGTGTCCTGGAGCCCTGCCCTGCTAGAGAAAGAGAGAGACAAGCTGGGAGTATGGGTCAACCTGCCAATGATCATGTTCAGCAGGGAAGCAATTACAGAAGCCAGACCTCGGTTCCACCTTCTGCAACCCCATAATGACCCTGGGTCCATACTCCCAGAGGGATAAAGAATAGGCAAGCTATCAGGGGAGGGGATGGCATACAGAGTTCTGGTGGTGGGAATTATGTGGAGTTGTACCCCTCTTATCCTATGGTTTTATCAGTGTTTACTTTTTATAAATAAAAATTAAAAAAAGAAAGATACTGTAAGATAAGGGAAACATCAGTTTGTACTAGGATAGCAGCATTTCAAATGACAACAAAATAGTGTAATCAATTAGCTGTCTTATATAGTTCTATCTTTAGTGCCTGTTCTTAATGTCCAAGACAAATAATTCCCTTTTTGAAAGCAGGATTGTCCCACTTCGTAGGTGTGGAAACTGAGGAAGCAGGGCAACAAGACAACTCACCTGGGAGGATGCCTGCTCTCCCATGCTCTGTCCAAGATTCAAGCCTTCTTCCCACCACACTGGAGAAGCTTCCCTGTGATGCATCTTTCCCTTTCTTTTTCTTTTTGTTTAATTTTTATTTAGAAAAAGAAGACACTGACAAAAAGTACCTTTCCCTCTCTCCGGCTCTTTCTATCTGATCACGTCTGCTGTGAGTGGTGTAGCCCTGATGATGACAAAAAGCAAAACTGAAGTAAATTTGAATTAAAAACATGAGAGAGTCCAAATAATCATGACTATAGCACTTAATTAAAAAAAAAAAGCTGAGTCAAACATCTACCTACTGTCACGGTGACCTCAGAATACATGCTCTTGAGGAAACTGAACCTTGGATGATTAATGATTCCATTCAACAAACATTTACTGTCAGCTATAAAGCCGTTTAACAATTAAATAAAACAATTACAATTAAACAATAACAATTAAAAATAATAAAATTCACAACCACACCTGTTTGTGTTCTTCTATTAAATAGTAAATATTAAAATTTTATATTTCGATGACTGATCCTTCTTGATAAAACTTGATTATTGAAACTGCTATGATGCTTTTAAAGTATCCATTTACATTTCTAGATCTTCCATGCTAGGTTAATATGACATTAAGGGAGGATAGAGGTGTTGGGAGACAGCATCGTTGTTATACAAAAGATTTTCATGACTGAGGTTGGGAGTTCCCAGGTCCAACCCCCAGCATCACCATAAATCAGAGCTAAGTAGCACTGAATGTAGGAAAGCTTCTAATGGAGGGGACGGGATGTGGAACTCTGGTGGTGGGAACTGTGTGGAATTGAACCTCTCTTAACCAATAGTCTTGTTGATCATAACTAAATCATAAAAGAATAATAATAAACATAAATAAATACAAATAAAATATAGAATTGAATTATACCTTATTTATATTCTCATTATATCATCAAGTACAGTGGATAGCTAGTGAGTGTTAAGAAATGTGTTGGAGGTCTGGCAATGGGACACCCAGTTAAACACACACATAACAATGAACAAGAAACTGGATTTGAGCCCTGGTACCCACTTGCAGGGGGAAGCTTAACAGATGGTGAAGCATGTTTTCAGGTGTTTAACTTTCCCTATCTTTCTATTTTCCCCTCCCATCTTAAGTTCTCTCTGGCCTATCCAGTAAAATAGGAAGGGGGAAACAAAAGGAGGAAAAATGGACCCTGAGGACTGTAACCCTGGTGGCACTAAAAATAAGAATTAAAAAAAAATACTTTGCATTAACAAGTACTGGTCATAGATTGGAGTAGACAATTATTTTAATTCAAAATTTTAAGCTTACACACACACACACACACACACACGCGCACGCGCACGCGCACACACACGCGCACACACACTGACCTGTTTTCTCTACTTTTCTCCTCAAACTTTCTGCCTTTCAGTCACCAAATTACAGAAGCTACTATGATTTCATCTTGACTTCCCTGGGCAGATGATCTCACCATTATATCCTGAAACCCCACCTCTCTGGAGCCCTGCTCCACTAGGGAAAGGTAGAAATAGCCTGGAGGTATGGATCCACCTGCCAACACCCAAATCCAGTGGAGAAGCAATTATAGAAGCCAGACTGTCCACATTCTACACCCCAAATAAGAATTTTGGTCCATACCCCTGAGGGGGGCAAACGTTAGGGGGAGATGATCAGAGGGTTCTGAAGTCCATTTCCATCAAGACTGGGAGAGAGAAGAGAAAAAAAGGAAGAGCATTCAGTAGTAACAATAGAGGAAGAGAAGGAATAGCCATAGAAAACCTGGGCGTATATATGTATATATGCATAAATATATATGTGCATATAAGCATACCTGCGTAAGTATAGATAGTTACTGAAATAATAGTCAACCCAGACCTGTGGCCTTGGGAGAAGTACTGGAGTTTCCAATAGAGCAAAGAGGTACACAGAACTCTGGTGGTGAGACTGGTGTAGAAATATACCCTTGTTATCTTATAATTTTGTAACTCAATATTAAAGCACTACTACTATTTTAAGAAAAATAATTAGTTAACTAACAACTATAGAGTGCTCAGCTATTAAATATTATCAAAATAGTTATGCCTGGACATATAAGAGGAGGTGGTACACCCAGTGTAGTGCATGTTTATAATGAGAAACCACCCTGGTTCGAGCCCCCACTCCCCACCTGCAGCAGGGAAACTCTGCAAGTGGAGAAGCAAGTCTGCAGGTGTCTTTCTCTCTCCCTCTCCATCTCCCACTCCCTCTTGACTTCTCCCTGTCTCTATCCAGCACATACATAAGACATTAAAAAAAATAAAAGTTTCAAAAGGCATGTGGGTTATCTAATTTTTTCTACCTTAAGGTGAAGATTGTATAATCATAAAATAGGGGAAAGACAGGTATGTTAGGCATCAAAGACAAAAAAGAATGAGTTGGTTAAGAAAAACTGAAGACAGCTAGGTGATGCTTCAGAGAGAGAAGTGCAGGCCTTGCGTATATAAGTCCTGAGTTCCAAACATGGCCGCCCACATGCTGAAACAATGTTTTTTTAAAAAAAATTATCTTAATTTTATTCAATGGATAGAACAGCCAGAAATCCAGAGGAAAGGGGATGACAGAGAGGGAGAGAGAGAGACAGAGAGATACCTGCAGATGCATCATCTTTGTATTTCTCACAAAGCTTTCCTCCTGCAGATAGGGGTTGGGGACTCTAACCTGGGTCTCTGCATATTGCAACATGTGTACACAACCAGGTGTGCCCTCACCTGGCCCCAAAACAGTGCTCTTTATCTTCTTTTAAAAAATAGAGTTTGGGGGGGGGGGTCGGGCGGTGGCGCAGTGGGTTAAGCGCACGTGGCGCAAAGCACAAGGACCCACATGACCGGCGTAAGGATCCTGGTTCGAGCCCCCGGCTCCCCACCTGCAGGGAAGTCGCTTCACAGGCGGTGAAGCAGGTCTGCAGGTGTCTATCATTCTTTCCCCCTTTGTCTTCCCCTCCTCGCTGCATTTCTCTCTGTCCTATCCAACAACAAACAACATCAACAATGGTAATAATGATAACCACAACGAGGCTACAACAACAAGGGCAACGAAGGGGGTGGGGAAATGGCCTCCCGGAGCGATGGATTCACAGTGCAGGCACCGAGCCCAGAAATAACCCTGGAGGAAAAAAATAAATAAATAAATAGATTTTAATATATATTTATTTATTTATTCCCTTTTGTTGCCCTTTGTTGCTGAGGAGTTATTCTGATGCAGTCTCTGCCCCCAGGTTTTACTACGCCCCGCGAAATCCTAGCAGTGCCCCCTTCAACCAATCCTGGCCCTACACGTCACCCCTGGTTGTCGCCCTATAAAAAGCCCCCTCACCCCCCCCCCTCTGGGCTCTCAGCTCTCCCTCTCTGAGGTCTTGCTCCCTGCTCTCCTCCCGTGGTCAGGTAGTGGGGACGGCCATTGCCGGCTGGCTCCACATGGTCTGAACCAAACCCCCCATCCTATAATAAAGATTTGTGTACCCCTTTGCTCTGGACGTCCGCTCTCTTCTCCGCGGTGCAGCCCGACACCAGACCGCCACAACAACATCTGGCGCCCATCGTGTTCGGTACCCACACCACGCCCGGCCTGAGGTCTCCGAAACCGCCCAGACACAGGTAAGTGGCATCCGCCCACTTCTGTGGCCCCGCGTTTCCCTCCACCATGGGAAATTTCTCATTTTATGAGGAGGTGTCCCAGTCATTATCTCTTGACCTGGGACAGATTCGCGCTGTCATAAACGGTTTAATTTTCGCTACCCCTTGGATTTTTTTAACTGTGGTCACCACTTTCAAGATATGTAAAACGTGGTATGCCATAAGGATCAGTGACCTTGAGGCTGAGGTACGAGAGTTAAATCACATGTGCTTAAGACTTAGACATCCTAAGCGATCAGCGGCTAAACCCAAGAATTCCCTTCCCACAGACACGCACACGTGTTCGGATGCTCCTCCTCTGACCCCGCCCCCTTCTGCCCCGGTTTCAGCTCCGCCTGAGGTTTCTGCGACCCTGAACCCCCCCCTGGCCCTGCCGCCCTGGTTTCAGCTCCGCCTGCAGCTTCTGCGTTCCTGACCCTGCCCCCGGCCACTGCCGCAGTGGTTTCAGCTCTGCCTGAACCTTCCTCGTCCCTGACCCCGCCCCCTGCTGATACGTTACCATTAAGGGACCTAGTGGCTGAGATACGAGAGCTAAAGGATATTTTTTCAGCATTTAAGGTTTTTAAACCATGTGCAGTCCACCCCGGGAGCTCCGTCCCCATAGATATGCGTTTAGTCTCCCCTGCAGCCACTACAGCAGTTTCTACGGCATTTTCCACTTCTGTAGCTCCCTCTCCCTCGCCATCAGACCAAATCTACACATTCCCAGTAAACTTGGCCCCTTCTAAACAAAACCCTCAGCCGTGGCAGCCATATTCCTCTACAGATCTTGGAACACTCAGACAAGCGGTCAGGGAGGACAGAATGCATTCTCCATGGACCAAGTCCGTCTTGAGGAGATTTTACCAGCATCTAAATACACCACAAGACTGGAAAGATCTGGCTTGTGCTGCACTCCCAGACCCACTCTATCTTCAGTGGCAGGCATGCTTCCGTGATGAGTGCTCTAGACAATCGCAGGAAAATAGTAACAAACAGGTAGAATGGAATTCTGATGCTTTGTTTGGAGCAGGAGATTATGAATCTGGAGCTCAGCAAGCAGAAGCCAGGTTTCCAACTGGTTATTTTGAACAGGTACGCATCTGTGCAACACAAGCATGGGAAAGGGTGACCACACCTGATGTAGATCCGTCAGCTCCCATTAACTCTTTTCACCAAGGCTCTGATGAATCATTGGCGAGCTTCATCTCAAGGGTGAAGAGAAGCTTAGAGAGAAAGGTTTATAATCCTGACATCCGCACACTACTCCTGCGCTCTATCGTCTGGGAAGGCATGACACCACAATTCCGTCAGGTATGCCTTAAACTTAAACACCTACACCCAGATAATTGGATTCTAGCGACACAGGAACTTATATCAGGCAATTATGGGGCACCCGCTACGACGCAGGTCTATGCAGTTGCCCCACGTAAGCAAAACGGGGCCTGCTTTCAGTGCGGTCGCCAAGGACATTGGCGTAACCAATGTCCTGATAAGTTGCAACCACGCCTCCAGTCAGAGAAACCACGCCTCCAGCCAGAGCAACCCCGCTTTCAGTCAGGTAGCCAGAGACCACGTACTGTTTGTCCAAAATGTCGTAAGGGGTTTCATTGGAAGAGAGACTGTTGGTCCCAATTTCATAAAGATGGTTCGCCCCTGAATGGTACAAATTCGGGGCCTGAGATTTTGTGGACCACTCCTGTTTTAGAACGGGGCCACCCTTCTATGACAGTAAAGATTGGCAATATTCCTTTAAAATTTTTGATTGACACGGGGGCAGAAAAGACGATTTTAAGGCAAGAAGAGGTTCCCCAAGATTGGGAACTTATCCCTGGACCCAGTTTACATGGAATAGGAGGGATGACCAGAGCATTTTGCACACGAGACTCGCTTATGTGGGAAGACCCAGAAGGTTCTACCGGACACTTCCGCCCTTTGGTAGCTAATATTCGCACCAACTTACTGGGCAGGGATCTTCTGGAATATCTTGATGTTAGGATATCCACAGATGCCTCTGCAGAGCATAAAACTCGTTCCCGTGATACCAGGCCTATTCAGTACCCCCAATACTAAATGCCACTGTTCGTAGCCAAACACCCCGCTTAAGCTGGCTTTCTAATGAGCCTGTCTGGGTGGAACAGTGGCCTTTACCTAGGGATAAGCTAAAAATTTTAAAAGAGCTCGTCCAAGAGCAGTTGTCCTTGGGACACATTCGTCATTCTTGAAGCCCATGGAATACTCCTGTCTTTGTGATTAAAAAGCGCTTGGGAAAATGGCGCCTCCTTCAAGATCTCCGTGTAGTAAATAAAACCATGCAGGTCTGGGGCTCCCCCCAAAGGGGTTTGCCTCTTGCTTCTGCAATTCCCATGGGAATTCCAATCATAGCTATTGATATACAAGATTGTTTTTTCTCTATCCCCTTGCATCTGTGAGATTGTAAATGTTTTGCCTTCTCTGTTCTGTCTATTAATAACGCCAGCCCAGCTGATAGATTTGAATGGTTGGTGCTGCCCCAGGGTATGGCCAATAGTCCTACAATTTGTCAGGAGGCTGTTAAATCTGCTCTTGTCCCATATATACATAAGGGCCTTAATATTTTTCATTATACAGATGATATTTTAATATGGGGAAAATCAGATACAGATCTCTATGCCTTATGTGATTTTCTCATTCCTGCATTAAAGAAAAGCGGCCTTAATGTAGCCCCTGAGAAGATACAGCTAATCCCTCCAATATCCTTCCTAGGTTCAGAGATTTCTCTAACGCAAATTTGTCCCTTAAAACCTAATGCTACCTTCCCTTCTAACCTTACTCTTGCTTCTTTACAAAGTTTTCTAGGAAATTTAAATTGGCTTAGGCAGTATCTCTATCTGCCCACAAGCTGCCTCCAACCACTGTTTGACCTGTTGAAAGGAAACAAACAGCCCTCTTCAAAACGTAAGTTAACTCCTGAGGCCTCCTTGGCACTGGAAAGGGTTAACCAGGCCCTCCAGGACATGCAGCTTGTTCGATTCTCCCCCTCCTCTCCGGTAAACCTTCTAATCTTCAACTCCACCCCCACAGTAGTAGGGGCACTGTGGCAAGACCATGGGGTTCTCGAATGGCTTCACACGCCAGTAGGAGGAGCTCCAAGACTCCTCACTGAGATAGACGCGTTAGCATTCATGGTTCGCCAAGGGAGAAATAGGTCTGTGCAGGTCTTAGGGAAAGAACTGGATTTAATCATTCTGCCCTTTTCTCTCACAGATACAGAGTGGCTTATATGCTATCATTCCTGCTTTGCCATAAGCTTCGTGGGGTTTCCAGGACAAATAGATAACCATTTTCCTTCTAATAAATTGATAGCTTCTTTACCTCTTCTGCCTCTACTAGCACCTAAACTTTTCTCTTGGGATCCCATTCCCTCTGCTCCTACAATCTTTACTGATGGTGGAAAAAGGGAAGCTGCTGCCCTTATATATTACCCAGACAAACAATCTCCTAAACCTCTCTTTACTGAGCTTCCTGATAATTCCCCTCAGTACAAAGAACTTTATGCTGTTTTCCTTGCACTAAAAGCTGTACCAGAATCCTTCAACCTTTTTTCTGACAGTGTGTATACTGTTAACTTACTTCCATGGCTTGCTCGTTCTTATGTGAAAATTGATGACAACCCACTTTCCCCTCTCTTGATTCAAATCGCCTCTATGCTCTGTTCTCGAACCCAACCACTGTATATTCAACACCTTCGTTCCCACAGCCCTCTTCCTGGTTCCCTGTCCGAAGGGGATGCCGCAGTTGACCGTCTTGCCTCCACAGGAACTTTCCCAGTCTCTGTCTCTGATCCTGCTAATTTTCATTCTCTAACCCATGTTAATCTTAAAGGCCTTCGAGCTCGATTCCCTGATGTTCCTGTACCACAGTTAAAACATATCCTCGCTACGTGCTCTTCTTGTGCAAGTCTCATAAAGACGCCTGCTATCCAGACCCTTGGGGTTAACCCCCGAGGTTTAAAAGCTAATGCTATTTGGCAAATTGATGTCTCCCACATACCAAACTTTGGCAAACAAAAATATGTGTTTGTCTCAATTGATACCTTTTCTAAATTTATGTGGGCTATAGCTCAGACAGGAGAAAGTGCTAAAAAGCTTGTAAGCCATATGCTCTCTTGTTTTGCCGTTATGGGGTCACATTAATTTTGAAAACAGACAATGTACCTATGTTTACAAGCAAACAATTTAAAGATTTTTGTTCCCTCTGGAATATTACTCATACCACGGGCATTCCCTACAATCCACAGGGACAAGGCATTGTCGAGAGGGACCATCAAACTCTGAAGGCTCAACTAAATAAAGATAAAGGAGGAACATATCCCCCCAATATCCAGCTAGCAAAAGCCTTAACTACGTTAAATGTCTTTAATATTTACAATAACTCGGCCTTACCCCCTATTATTCTTCACTGGCAAACACCATCTACCTTCCCATCTATTAAGGTCAAATGGAGAGACCCAGTCGATAAAATTTGGAAAGGGCCTGACCCATTATTGACCATGGGAAGGGGTTTCGCATGCATTTTCCCTCAAAATTTCTCTAAACCTGTCTGGGTTCCTGCCCGCCATGTCCGACAATACCTGCAGGATGGCGCTGTTATTCCTGAAGAACAAGAAATACTACAAGAGGACCAGATGCAGGATACATCCCAGGACCCGTAATACGACATGGCAGAACCTACAAAATCTGGCTCACAGAGACCTCTCTCCTACCCTTTCCCTGTATGTCTTATGTTATAACTGGCCAGTTGTTTTTGTGAATGAGTGTGTTGAATGACAAAAAAACCTTTTTTTTTTTTGCATGACCCATCTGCTTGGAGTACTCTAAAAGGTAATTGGCTTTATATAAAAATGCTGGACACAGCCAAAGTTTCTGGAGACGTCCAGAAATATTCCAAAATTTTTTTTCTTTCTCCCTCTTTTGAATTTTATATATAGTTTTGGTATATATGTAAGTGTTTAGTCTTAAACTGTGTGAATAATGACAGATTTAAATTTGTTTTTAAATAATGTGTTTTTATAACAAAAGTTCTTTTTCCTCCAGTTTGTTATAACTAAATGTTTATGGGTATGTCTCAAGTTTGGTAACACTAACTTAAGGGTCAAAAGTGTAACCCTACAGCTACACTTTTACCAGACAAGGTAAAAATTAATTTGTTAAGGTAACTTACTATTTAGTTAAAAGTCTAAATGTTCAACGTGACTATTCATTCCCAAAACTAAACTATATAAATTTTATATATAGGACACCTTTGAAGGGCCCCCAAAGGTGCCCTGTAAACTATCTTGTGGAAATTAATCCACAACAGATCTGGCATCAATCTGGCACTGTAAACGTTAAAATCATTGTCACGAATATGTGTTAACTCTCTAAGCAATTTGAGTCTGTTTAAAATACATATTTTAGCTAAAATTGGTCTCAAGATCCTGCGGTAGAGGCTGCTACAGGAGGTCACATTAGATGACCTTTAAATAAAATCATAAAGAGATTCTAAACCAATTATAATCATTGAGGTATCAACTATAACAAACCTATAACTTGTTACAAGTTCAAATTAACCATGAGAAGCAGATTGTTTGTGTTTCTTTCACAGGAATCCTGGAAAAACCATCTGAACCCCTGCACACCCTGACGTCACCCACTAGATGGCACGACTACCTTGGCACACCCCCCGAAACCCTAGATGTCACTCAACGTGATCTGAAGAACCTGATACACAGACTCCAAGGACAGAACTTTCTTCATGCCTGGTTACCGTTCCTGCTTCTGACCTGCTTGTCACGTGTTGGCAGTTCCAGCTGGCTATCTACAGAAAAGCAACATTCCAGCGGTTGACCTCCCTCATGCAGCGTTGCATTCCCTGCCAATTTCTTCCCCTAGCCATCTACTTCGGACTGAGACTTGTATCGGACTTTCTGACATACCCTATATACATTTTACACAATTTTGAAGCAGCTTATTTCCCTTCACGCTGCTGGTTTTTCATAGACTGATCCTGAGTAATTCATAGAATTTACAGACTGTTGCCTTGAAGACTATACAATGCCAAATAGCCCCTCTGTTTGGTGGGTCATGCCTCCCGCCTCCCCCTCATTATGTACCCTTGCCCCTTTCCCCACCCAAGCAGGGAATGTTCCTTTACACACCAATCCTTCCCTTCACACCACACTGGCTTTTACTACTCCCCTACTTGTCCCTTCCTATTTTGTTATATCATTTAGGCTTATGCCCAAAAGGTTTCTGCCCCATGATAGTCTTTTACAGACTTTGTACATCTTATGCAATTACTAGATAGAAAGATAGAAAAGGTGTAGAGATATTGTGAAGAGATGGTTGAGCAGGCTGCGCTTAAACCTATGAGATGAGTCTCTCCAGGTAAGTCTCTCTCTCTAAAGAGGGGTTGAGCACAGGAGGACGCATAAATCTCACAAGGTTCGCAGCCATTTAAGCCTTCCCTCCTCCACAGAAAGTCCTACATCTTCCCACATGAGCATGGCATTCCTCTAAAACATTTAAGCCTGCTCCATTCCATTTTTCTTTACTGTGTCCATTTAGATATAAAGGGATAGGAGGAGATGTTGCTGAGGAGTTATTCTGATGCAGTCTCCACCCCCAGGTTTTACTACGCCCCGCGAAATCCTAGCAGTGCCCCCTTCAACCAATCCTGGCCCTACACGTCACCCCTGGTTGTCGCCCTATAAAAAGCCCCCTCACCCCCCCCCCTCTCTCTGGGCTCTCAGCTCTCCCTCTCTGAGGTCTTGCTCCCTGCTCTCCTCCCGTGGTCAGGTAGTGGGGACGGCCATTGCCGGCTGGCTCCACGTGGTCTGAACCAAACCCCCCCATCCTATAATAAAGATTTGTGTACCCCTTTGCTCTAGACGTCCGCTCTCTTCTCTGCGGTGCAGCCCGACACCAGACCGCCACAACAACAGCCCTTGTTGTTTTATTGTTGTAATTATTATTGTCGTCATCGTTGTTGGATAGGACAGAGAGAAATGAAGAGAGATGGGGGAAGACAGAGAGGGGGAGAGAAATACACTTGCAGACCTGCTTCACCACCTGTGAAGTGACTCCCCTGCAGGTTGGGAACCAGGGCTCGAACAGGGATCCTTACGCCGGTCCTTGCACTTTGTGCCACCTGCGCTTAACCCACTGGCTACCACCCGACTCCCAAAAAATATATTTTAAAAAAGTATTGAACAGAGACAAAGAGAAACTGAAAGAAAGGGGGAATAGAGAGGGAAAGAGAGATAGAGGCACCTGCAGTACTGCTTCATCTATGCGAATCTTTCTCCCTGCCTGTGGGGCCCAGGGGCTTGAACCTATATCCTTGAACATTGAAACAAATGAATTCAAACAGGTGTGCCACCACCTAACTCTCTCATGCTCTCTCTTCACTTAGTAAAATGTTTTAAAAGACAGAATTTCATGATAAAACAGGGAGTGAAGTGATGCATAAGTGAGTAAGAGCAAGAACCATATATTATACCTGAATGTGCATCTAGTTACTGTGGAATTAAGTGGTTTTGTGGTATCATAAATTGAACAGAGTGACTGTTGTCAATTATTAGGCATAAACAAGAGCTGGGGGTGGGTCATAATGCACCGGGTCAAAGACACATAGTACAAAGCACAAGGGTCCTGGTTCGAGCTCTCCACCTGCAGGAGGTGTTGCTTCACAAGTGGTGAAGCAGGTCTGCAGGTGTCTATCTTTCTTTCTCCTTCTCTTCTCCCCTCCTCTCTTGATTTATTTGTCCTATCTAATAAAATTGGAAAACTGGCCACCAGGAGCAATGGATTCACAGTACTGGCACTGAGCCCCAGTGAAAACTCTGGAGGCAAAACAAACAAACAGCAATGACAAAGAGCTGTGGAGGTAGCATACTGATCCCACAAAAGACTTTCTTGGCTAAGACTCCCTGGGTCCAGGTACAGACTAGAGAGGAAAACCAAACAAGAAAATTACAAAGAATTTGAAGAACATGGAAACCTATCATGAAGTTCTTAAGATGACTGCCAGGTTAAGCAAAATCTAGTGTCATACCAGTCTCTTGAACAAGTTCTCTTTAGTTTACTACAATCCTCAGGTAAGAAATGACATTAAACTTCTCTATAATGGTAATATTTTATTCCCTCCACACTGACACAAATGAATCTCCTTCCTCTGACAGAGATGTGCCTCTCAAGGGCTCTTAATGTCACTTGTCACTTAGCAGAGCCTGTGTTCCTGTGTTGGCTAGAAGTCATGTTCAATTTTCACAACCTCTTTATTAATAATCAGCATGTGTCTCAAGAGACAAATTCTCATACCTCATACCTTTTTTTTTTTTCAAAAAAAAGGTAATAGCTTTTATATCCATTGCAAAAGCAAGTCATTTAGGAGAGAGAAAGCTTTCTGATTGTTTCAGCCAATTTAAATTAAATTGAATGCCTTTATATGAAATTCTGGCTGAACATACTGGGAAAGATGCTTTAGCATTAGGATGAGGTTAGTTTGAATAAATGCCAACTTACCCTTTGCTTGGAGTCATCAGTTAAATCTGTAAATTCCCTCAAGCTTTTTTGACCTCTGATCCCATGATTCATAATTCTGCACGGTTTTATTTGTTAAGTTAATTTCTACAGTAAGTAATTAATAACTGAAAAAAACAATCAATTCACTCTATGCACAGTTATTTTTGTATGCCAAGCTGATCTATGACTTTCAATATCGAAAATTTAGAGAGGCTGATACTTATGAAATATGTTTATTCTGAGGTACCTATTTCAAAAAAAGAGTTTAAAGATCTTCCTTAGATCTCTTGTCTGAAACATTTTCATTTTATTTACATCTGAGAATTGTGACATCCATTTTGGGACATTCTGAAAGCAGAAGCCCCCCCCAAAAAAAAAAGGAAAGGAAGACTGCTTATTTTTTGGACTTGTTTGATTAAAATATTGAAATACTAAGTATTTTCCTTTATTAGAATTAGGTGTCATATGAAATGACTGAGAAGTCTTTTCAGTACAAATTTATTAAAGATAATAGCCTGTGAGATAAACTGCCACTTATTTTATGGAGATGTGTAGTTGTTCCACTAAGGTAACTGTCTTGTAAAATGCCCCCTCCCCCAACAAAGCTAGTAAAATACTTCACCTGGATGGTGTGCCTGCATTTTGTCTTGTGCAACCCAGGTTTGAGTCTGGGTTCTAGTGCACTGGAGGAAGTTCAGTACTGTGGTGTCCTTCTGTCTTTCTCTCCCGCTTCCTTTCTCTCTGAAAAAGTCAACCCAGAACTGTGAAGTTTTAGTGCTCACAACTTAAACAACCCATCACTCCTCAACAAAAAGTATATATGCTTGAAAGAACTACACACTGGGTAGAGATAGAGAGGGGTAGAGACAGACACCTACAGACCTACTTCACCACTCACAAAGCCTTCCCCTGTAAGTCCTCTTTAGTGAAGTGTCTTTTAATCTTTTTTTTTACTGTGTGTGTGTGTGTGCCCACGTGTGCGTGTGTGTATTCTTTGCATAACATGACTATTTGCCCTTATCTGATGTCTTTATCTTTTTATCTTTGATTCATTAAGTGTATAATTTTATTCATTCCAGAGGGTTAGTACAGAGATGTCTCAAAAAGTTAAAATGAGATGAGATCTGTTGTTGGATTCAGCATGCTTTGTACTGGGGACACAGATGTCAACTATTTTCACTGCATCACTCTCTAAAATAGCCATGATCTGGAAACAGCTGAGCATTCAGTGAATGGATAAGGAAGCTGTGCTTTTTCTCACACAATGGAATATTATTCAGTATTAAGAGATGATATCTTGACTTTTACTACAAATGGGTGGGAACTGGAGTGAGGCATGCTCAGTAAAACAAATCAAAAAGGGTGAGAAATACCAAATGATCACATGAGATTTAAGAGATCATGACATGGATTAAACAGACTAAAATGAAAATCCTTGCTCTGTATCTGCACATCTAGGCTCTCTAAGGGAAGAGGGTGGAGTATGGGGAGATGACACACTGGTAATAGTTAATCATTATTTGGGAGGGTTGGGAAATGCTAACTGGGACTACAACAATCTTATTTGTATATAAGTAATTATCCCATAAAAGATTTTTAAAAAGAAATGATGGGCTGTATAGTCAATGGATTACTTGGTCATCAAAGAAAATACCACTGTGAAATTCAGGACAGAATGGATGGGAATGAAGGTGATTGTGCTAAGTGACATAAATAATAGGCAACTACCAGACTGGTTCTATCATTTATGGAATACAAATAACTGCGGTAACAAATTATGCAAAAAAGTAATAAAAGCTCAGAAATAATCCCCCACACTTTTGGACAACTAATCACTGGCAAGGGGGTTCAAACTATTAAATGGAGGATGCAAAGTCTCTTCATCAATTGGTGTTATGGCAATTGTATTTAAAAATGCAAATGAGGGGGTCAGGCGGTGGCCCAGTGGGTTCAAGCCCCCAGCCCCCGGCTCCCCACCTGCAGGGGAGTCGCTTCACAGGAGGTGAAGCAGGTCTGCAGGTGTCTATCTTTCTCTCCCCCTCTCTGTCATCCCCTCCTGTCTCCGTTTCTCTCTGTCCTATCCAACAACGAACAACATCAACAATGGTAATAATGATAACCACAAGGAGGTTACAACAACAAGGGCAACAAAAGGGGGGAAAATGGCCTCCAAGAGCGGCAGATTCATGGTGCAGGCATGGAGCCCAGCAATAACCCTGGGGGAAAAATGCAAACGAATGAATTGTAATGTAAATTATATGACTGTATATAGAAGTCAACTCCAGGGGTTGGGCAGTCCTGCAGCTGGTTAAGCTCACATGGCACAAAGCACAAGTACAGGATTAAAGATCCTGGTTCTAGCCCCCAGCTCCCTGCCTGCAGGGGGTCGCTTCACAAGTGGTGAAGTAGGTCTGCAGGTGTCTTTTGTTCTCCCTCTCTGTCCTATCCAGCAACAATGACAGCAATGACAACAATAATAATCACAACAACAACAATAAACAAGAAGGTCAATAAGAAGGAAAAAATAGCCTCCAGGAGCAGTAGATTCTGAGTGAGGCACTGAGACCCAGAGATAACCCTGGAGGCAAAAAAAAAAAAAAAAAACCCAAGTGGATGGATCAAAGACATGGACATTAGAACAAAAACTGTCATCAAATACATAGAAGAAAGCATTGGCAGACTTCATAATCTATGCTTCAAAAATGTCTTCAAAGACTCAAGTCCAACATCAAAGAAGACAGTAACAGAAAGAAACCAATGGGACTGTATCAAATTCAAAAGTTTCTGCACAGTGAGGGGTATCACCACACTAACAGAAAGACATCCTACAGTGTGGGAGAAGATCTTTATACAATTTACATCAGATAAGGAATTCATAACCAAAATACAGTAAGATCTCTATAAACATAACACTAAAAACCCTATTAGAAGATGGGATAAGGACACTGTAGTGAGAGGTGACTGATAAACACACTTTAATTAAAAGTGTGTGATACACTAAACAGTGCTATGCCACTGGAGGAAATTAAAACTAAACAGTTGAAAAGTCACTATTTGGGATAGGTGAAATTTACATAAGACTATCGGCAAAACCCTGGTGTCACTACCTAAGGAAGTATTACTAGTAGCAGAAAAGTGCAAAGATGTAAATTTTGTGACATTTTCAACAATATCCAAGGAAACTGTTTGAGTGGAACAGTGAGCAAGTGAAAAATCAAGATATAAAAGTTAGAGTATAAGTCCAGGTATCTCAAAATTACTTTCCTTTTTTTTCTAGAAAAAAAAGGAAAAATTGGAGATTTTTTTTTCTTTTTAAAAATGTATTTATCAGGAGTCCGGTGGTAGTGCAGCGGGTTAAGTGCAGGTGGCACAAAGCACAAGGACCGGCATAAGGATCCCGGTTCAAGCCCCCGGCTCCCCACCTGCAGGGGAGTCGCTTCACAGGCGGTGAAGCAGGTCTGCAGGTGTCTATCTTTCTCTCCCCCTCTCTGTCTTCCCATCCTCTCTCCATTTCTCTCTGTCCTATCCAACAATGACAACAACAATAATAACTACAACAATAAAACAACAAGGGCGACAAAAGGGCATAAATAAATAAATATTTAAAAAAATCTTTAAAAAATTTTTATTTATCTTATTTTAAAGAACAGGGAGAAATTGAGAGGTAAGGGAGAGTGAGAGAGAGAGAGAGAGAGAGAGAGAGAGAGAGGGAGAGAAACATACATACACGACTACTTCTCACACTATTGAAAATACCATCTTGCATCTGGGGGCCCAGACTTGAACCAAAAGCTTATAGGGACAGAACAAAAAAGGAAAACTACAGACCAATATCTCTGATGAACATAGATGCCAAAATATTAAAGAAGATCTTGGCCAACCGGATACAGCAACATATCAAAAAGATTGTACATCACGACCAAGTGGGACTCATCCCAGGAATGCAAGGCTGGTTCAACATCCGTAAGTCAGTCAATCTCATTCACCACATCAATAAAAGCAAAGCCAAAAACCACATCTCAATAGATGCAGAGAAAGCCTTTGACAAAATCCAACACCCATTCATGCTCAAAAAATGGAAATAGATGGGAAATTCCTCAAGATTGTGGAGTCTATATATAGCAAATCTACAGCCAACATCATACTCAATGGACAGAAGCTGAAAGCATTCCCCCTCAGATCGGGGACTAGACAGGGCTGTCCACTGTCACCGTTACTCTTCAACATAGTATTGGAAGTTCTTGCCATAGCAATCAGGCAAGAGAAAGAAATCAAAGGGATACAGATTGGAGGGGAAGAAGTCAAGCTCTCACTATTTACAGATGATATGATAGTATACATAGAAAAACCTAAAGAAACCAGCAGAAAACTATTGGAAGTTATTAGGCAATATAGTAAGGTATCAGGCTAGAAAATCAATGTACAAAAATCAGTGGCATTTCTTTATGCAAACACTAAATCTGAAGAAGAAGACATCCATAAATCACTCCCATTTACTGTTTCAGCAAAATCAATCAAATACCTAGGAGTAAAGTTGACCAAAGAAGTGAAAGACTTATATACTGAAAACTGAGTCGCTACTCAAGGAAATAGAAATGATACCAAGAAGTGGAAAGATATCCCATGCTCATGGATTGGAAGATTAAATATCATCAAAATGAATATTCTCCCCAGAGCCATATACAAATTTAATGCAATACCCATCAAAGTTCCACCAAGCTTCTTTAAGAGAATAGAACAAACACTACAATCATTTATCTGGAACCTGAAAACACCTGGAATTGCCAAAACCATCTTGAGGAAAAGAAACAGAAATGGAGGCATCACCCTCCCAGACCTTAAACTATATTATAAAGCCATCATCATCATCAAAACAGCATGGTACTGGAACAAAAATAGGCACACAGACCAGTGGAACAGAATTGAAAGCCCAGAAATAAATCCCCACACCTATGGACATCTAATATTTGATAAGGGGGCCCAAAGCATTAAATGGAAGAAGGAGGCTCTCTTCAATAAATGGTGCTGGGAAAACTGGGTTGTAACATGCAGAAGAATGAAATTGAACCACTTTATCTCACCAGAAACAAAAATCAACTCCAAATGGATCAAAGACCTGGATGTCAGACCAGAAACAATCAAATACTTAGAGGAAAACATTGGTAAAACAGTGTCACACCTACACCTCAAGGACATCTTTGATGAATCAAACCCAATTGCAAGGAAGACTAAAGCAGAAACAAACCAATGGGACTACATCAAATTGAAAAGCTTCTGCACATCCAAAGAAAGTATTAAACAAACAAAGAGACCCCTCACAAAATGGGAGATCTTCACATGCCATACATCAGACAAGAAATGAGTCACCAAAATATATAAAGAGCTCAGCGAACTTAGCACCCAGAAAGCAAATGACCCCATCCCAAAATGGTCAGAGGATATGAAGAAAACATTCACCTCAGAGGAGATCCAAAAGGCTAACAAGCATATGAAAAACTGTTCTAGGTCACTGATTGTCAGAGAAATGCAAATGAAGACAACATTGAGATACCATCTCACCCCTGTGAGAATTGCATACATCAAAAAGGAAAGCAGCAACAAATGCTGGAGAGGCTGTGGGGACAAAGGAACACTTTTGCATTGCTGGTGGGAATGTAAATTGGTCCAGCCTCTGTGGACAGCAGTCTGGAAAACTCTCAGAAGGCTAGACATGGACCTTCCATATGATCCAGTAATTCCTCTCCTGGGGTTATACCCCAAGGACTCCATAACACCCAACCAAACATAGGTGTGTACTCCTATGTTCATAGCAGCACAATTCATAATAGGTAAAACCTGCAAGCAACCCAGGTGCCCAACAACAGATGAGTGGCTGATAAAGCTGTGGTATATATACACAATGGAATACTATGCAGCTATCAAGAACAATGAATCCACCTTCTCTGACCCATCTTGGACAGAGCTAGAAGGAATTATCTTAAGTGAGCTAAGTCAGAAAGATAAAGATGAGTATGGGATGATCCCACTCATCAACAGAAGTTGAATAAGAAGATCTGAAAGGGGGAGTCGGGCGGTAGCGCAGCGGGTTAAGCGCAGGTGGCGCTAAGCACAAGGACCAGCGGAAGGATCCCGGTTCGAGCTCCTGGCTCCCCACCTGCAGGGCAGTCACTTTACAGGCAGTGAAGCAGGTCTGCAGGTGTCTGTCTCTTTCTCCCCCTCTCTGTCTTCCCCTCCTCTCTCCATTTCTCTCTGTCCTATCCAACAACAATGACATCAATAATAACTACAACAATAAAAAAAAAACAAGGGAAACAAAAAGAATAAATAAATAACTAAAAATAATCTTAAAAAAAAGTTCTGAAAGGGAAACTAAAAGCAGGACATGATTAAATTATAAGTAGGGCACCAAAGTAAAAACCCTGTGGTGAGGGGTAGACATGCAGCTTTCTGGGACAGTGGGGGATAGGAGTGGGTGGGAGGGATGGGTCGCAGTCTTTTGGTGGTGGGAATGGTGTTTATGTACACTCCTAGTAAAGTGTAGTCATATAAATCACTAGATAATTAATATGAGAGGGGGAAAATTAATTGTATGTCTCAAAGTTTTTAAAACACAGACTGAGTCTTTTTAGTATATAGGATGTGTATTTGATGTGCAGACTCTCTCAAAAGCCTAGACCAAGTAGATCAGAAGCAACCAACAGCACAGCTATATACAAGATACTGGGTACTGTACAGCAAACCTTAACAGAAGGACTTTTCAAAGTTAATCCAATTACCAAATAATGCGATGGTAACATTAATTTTCCATTGTCTTTTGGAACCCTAAGACAGCAGGAACCTCACATCTCCACTATAGAGCCTCTACTTCCCCCAGTCCTGGAACCCTTGGATAGGGCCCACTTTCCCGTATGCCTCTCCCAATCCATATCAAATAATATTGCATCTGCAGATCACAACCTAATCAACACAACGATTGCCACCTCAACATGCTTCACTTCAGACTGTGTCCAGAGACTTCACGTGTGGAATGACAACCCTTCAGCTTCATTACTCGGGTGAGACCTTTCCTTACATAGTTCACTCTTATTTCATCTCAGGTG
This sequence comes from Erinaceus europaeus, assembly GCF_950295315.1. NCBI lineage: Eukaryota > Metazoa > Chordata > Mammalia > Eulipotyphla > Erinaceidae > Erinaceus > Erinaceus europaeus. Next base: position 9,436,389 of record NC_080180.1, on the reverse strand, counting down.
GTTCACTTTCTAACAAAGACCCAAAACCTAGTTATACACCAGTTTCTGTGAGAGAGAGCATATGTTCACACGTATCCATAAACTACTGCAAAATATATATCTGAAAGCAAAAGTACACTAGAGTTTGCAGCAAGTACCCCCTAACACTTCCTCTCCACTATTCCAAGCTTTGGGTCCATGATTGCTCAACAATTTAGTGGCTTCGTATGTTAACTCTCTTTTCAGTCACCAGGTTCCAGATGTCATCAGGACCCCACCAATGTGCCCTGGAGCTCTGTTTCCCCAGAGACCCACCCTACTAGGGAAAGAGAGAGGCAGACTGGGAGTATGGACCGACCAGTCAACGTCCATGTTTAGCGGGGAAGCAATTACAGAAGCCAGACCTTCCACCTTCTGCAACCCACAACGACCCTGGGTCCATGCTCCCAGAGGGATAGAGAATGGGAAAGCTATCAGGGGAGGGGGTGGGATATGGAGATTGGGTGGTGGGAATTGTGTGGAGTTGTACCCCTCCTACCCTACGGATTTGTTAATTTATCCTTTCTTAAATAAAAATAAATTTAAAAAAAATGTTACATGTGTTGAAAGTAAATCAGAGTGAACACCTGGGATATTTCTCTAATAAATTCTATAATTGGATTTTGATGTACATAGTTGAGTTAGAGCATGAGGTAAATTTACAGATTGAAAACTACCATAGCAACTAAATTAGATTTACTCTTTTACACTGATTATTGGAACATATCATTTATTCTATTGTTTAACTTCATATATATGATAGAGACAGAAAAAAATTGAGATGGGGGCCACGTGGTGGAATACTTAGTTGTGTGCACTTGTTACAATGACAACGACCCAGGTTCGAGCCCCTGGTCCCCACCTGAAGGGGGAGAGCTTCATGAGTGGTTAAGTAGGGCTGCTGGTGTCTCTCTGTCTCTCTCCCTCCCTAGCTCCTCTCTCAACTCTCAGCTGTCTCTATCCAATAAATGAATAAAGATAATAAAATGATTTTTTTAAGTAAAATCGAGCAGGAAGGGAGAGATGAAAAGGGAGAGCAATAGAAAGACCCTGCAGCCCTACTTCTCCACTCCTGAAGCTTCCCCCAGCTTATACCCAGGTCCTTGCACATTGTAATGTGTGCGCTTAACTGGGAATGCCACCACCCAGCCCATTTATTTACCTTCTAAATAACACACTTTTGCTTTTTATCATGTTCTTTGTTCACATTTACATTCATATATGCTAAAAGAAACAAATTTTCCTTTAAAATGTGTTATACATGCTCACTGCTGAATATCCTTTATTTTTTATCAATCTGAATTATAACAGGGATAGAGAAGTTTCCACTTATTTACTTTATTCCAGGCATAAAACTATGAACATATCTTAATCCTTTCACTCTAGGAAATCATCATATTCACTTGTTAAATAATAACTTAAACATGAACCTCTTAATCACTCTTAAAAATGGTATGATAATGTACTTATGCATAAGAATAACCAAATGATACAAATTAACCATTTTTTCTTAATGCATTCTTGTATTATAAAATTGATAAGTAGTCTGTGCACCTGCTACCAGTAATTTGCAATTATCCATAGTTTGAAATTCTGCAATATGCTTCATAAACCAAAATGCAAACTTACTATCGAATGAGAACACAAAATAAGAATGCAAGTTTCCACTTTCTCTGAGCAGCCAGATGGCATGAAACTATGTATTTGAAACCAAAATGTAAAATAAATGAAAATGTGACAAATTGACCATTTCTGGTTTATAGCTAGTTTTTATGACTTGTATACTATGAAAGAGAATGTGTGAGATTATTAAATCTAAACATTACACTGAAAGTTGTTTCAATATTGCATAGCATCTTATTAAAACATGTTATTAGCAAAATATTATTAAAAACTTCCATTTGAGTGCATTATTGAGGTTAAGATTATGACAACTGGCATGTCATTTTTAAAGTTATCTGTATACATGTAGAAAGCTACATGATATTCTGGAGCAATCTCAGAAGGTAAAAAGTGGACCTACCTTATGACCCTGCAATTCCTCTCCTGGGGATATATCCCAACGAATGAAACACAACCATCCAAAAAGATCTACGTATACCTAGCTACATAGCAGCACAATTTGTAGTAGCCACAACCTGGAAGAAACCCAGGTGTCCAAGAACAGATAAGTAAGTTGTTGTATTTATATACAAAATGGAATACTACTCAGCTATTTAAAATGATGAATTCACCCTCTTCGCCTCATCTTGGATGGAGCTTGAATGAATCATGTAAAGTGAGATCATCCAGAAAGAGAAGGAAGAATATGAGATGATCTCACTCATATACAGTAGTTGAAAAATAAGAACAGAAGGGAAAACACAGAGCAGAACTTGGACTAGAGTTGGTGTATTGCACCAAAGTAAAAGACTCTGGGGTAAGGTGGGGGCAGGGATCAGGTCCTGGAAAACAGAGGAGGTCCTAGTGGAAAACTGAGAAATGTTACACATGTAAAAACCATTGTATTTTATGTTACTGCTGACTGTAAACCATTAATTCCTCTATGTCCAACTACTCAAAAAACAGACACTGCAATATAAGAACTGAAAATGCATGTTCAGAAGAATATGATTTTAAAAGAACATAACTTATGTGAAAGAGGCAATAAGGATGAATTAATAACAGCGTGTAATAACACATACAATCCTATCCATACTTTTCCTTTTCTGTCAAATGGTGATAGTAACACTGCTATATGATAGTTTTCATGATAATTGTATAATCCATTTTAAAATTAACTGTATATTAACTTCAATAGTATATGCTTGGCATGCAAAATGAGAAGGCAAGAATAAAGAATGAGTGAATAGTTACTTATTGCTGATCTCAATGAGTGTACATTTACACAAAACAGATTTTGCATGAGCTGTTTATTTACTTTACCCCCAATGAATTCGGGTTATCTGAACACGCTTTAGTTCACAGGATGCTTTGGAGATCATTTGATTGAATCCCAGTAATAACATTAAAGTGTTAGGATATCATGTCTCATTTTGTGCTAGGCTGTTTTCAGTCTTTCTATGCAATGCAGTAAAGCTCGGCTGGAGTTGCAAATATTCACTATATACTAGTGTGTGTGTTGGAGACAATATCAACATAGTAAAGGTACACTGTCACTCTTAAAAAAAAAAAGTCCCTAGTGCAGTAAAGAAAAAAAGGAACAGGGGGGTCGGGTGGTGGCGCAGTGGGTTAAGCGCACGTGGCGCAAAGTGCAGGGACCGGCGTAAGGATCCCGGTTGGAGCCCCCGGCTCCCCACCTGCAGGGGAGTCGCTTCACAGGCGGTGAAGCAGGTCTGCAGGTGTCTATCTTTCTCTCCCCCTCTCTCTCTGTCTTCCCCTCCTGTCTCCATTTCTCTCTGTCCTATCCAACAACAAAGCAACGTCAACAATGGCAATAATAACCGCAACGAGGCTGCAACAACTAGGGCAACAAAAAGGGGAAAAAATGGCCTCCAGGAGCGGTGGATTCGTGGATGGTGCAGGCGCCGAGCCCAGCAATAACCCTCGAGGAGAAAAGAAAAAAAAAGAAAAAAAGAAAAAAAGGAACAGGCTTTCCAAGCAATTTGGATGCCTGAGAAGGCTGACCTTAACAGCAGTTCCATCTATGACCCAAATACACAAAAGATAAATGAAAATCCATGTTAGAGAGGACAAATTAAATTTATGTCCCAGAAAACTCATCAGATATTACAAGCCTCCATGTTTCTAAATTGCAGGTAGTTTCAGTTTCCTAGCATGCTAAGAACACTTGATATGTAGAATATTCCCCCTTTTTGTTGCCCTTGTTGTTTTTCATTATTGTTGTAGTTATTGTAGTTGTTATTGATGTCATCGTTGTTAGATAGGACAGAGAGAAATGGAGAGAGGAGGGGAAGACAGAAAGGGGGAGAGAAAGACACCTGCAGAATATTTCCCCTTTTTGTTGCCCTTGTTGTTTTTCATTGTTGTTGTAATTGATGTCATCGTTGTTAGATATGACAGAGAGAAATTGAGAGAGGAGGGGAAGACAGAGAGGGGGAGAGAAAGACAGAAACCTGCAGACCTGCTTCACTGCCTGTGAATTAACTCCCCTGCAGGTGGGGAGCTGGGGGCTCAAACCGGGATCCTTAAGTCTACCCTCGCTCTTTGCGCCACTCATGCTAGCCCAAACCCTGCCCCCCCTCCCCCAACTGATATTCTTGAGAGCTTGTTTGGAGGTTCTAGCAGGGGAGCGCAGCTACTCATATACCCTCGACCTAAGACCTGTGCGTCTCTATTCAGGGAAGGCCTTCCTCTTCCATGGAGCGTGCAGCTTTGGGAGGGACGCACATGGAGCGGTGAGGGAGGAAGGGGATACCCGCCTAGCCAGCCAGATTGGCCGAATCAACCCTGGCAATCAATGGGGTGACAGATGTCGCAGCCAGATCGCCCTCATGTCCGCAAATTGATATTCTTACTGCATCCCAACACAGAGCTGATTCTTAGAAAAAAAACGCTATAGCAGACACATCTCTGGCAGGTAAAATAAATATGTACAAAACATGGGCCTGGTTTATTAGACCTGTAATTATCAAACTCATCCTTTTCCCTCCAATTCTTTATAAAATACTTGCTACCAAGTCACTGTGTCTGACGCTCTTGGATAACCTCTCAAAAGCAAATGACATGGTATATGCCAAACAAGGGGGTCTATTACAGACATCCAGAGAAGGGGGTCTCATTATATGAAAACAGCACAGAGCAATACAATCCCTACCTCCAGAAGCAGCAGTCCCAGCTGTCATACTGCTGTTTGGTTTACAGGTGGCAGGGTCATGGGAAAGACAGGACTCATAAAGGAACTTTGCAATAGACTCTGCCTATGTGTAAAGAAAAAAAAAAAAAAAAAAAGCACATCAACTTCTAAAGTGTCAGTCCCAGGTTACCTTGAGTTGTGGATACAGGGCCATCGTCATTCAGCACTGAAACTGACATAACATTTGGGTTCAGGGTTATGTATGTGTGAGTGTGTGTGTCGGGGTGGGGAGTGGTTGGAGGGCTTGTTATATTACACACACCTTTAAGTAGAACAAAAAGTGATAGTACTGAATAGAGAAGAACGATACTCCCAACAAACTGACATGCTAAGTACTGTCTTGTGAAGGTTATCTCTATGAAATGAAATGTTTTAGGTCTTAGGGTCATGCTTACATAACCAAGCAAGAGCCTGTAGATTGGACATACTGACTCTCACAGAAGAATCAAGCTCTAAAGTTGGTACTAAGAAAAAGACAAAGGTGGTGGTGGTACACCTTGTTGAGCACACATGTTACAATGTGCAAGGACCTGGGTTCGAGCCCCTAGTTCCCACCTACAAGGGGAAAGCTTTGCAAGTGGTAAAGCAGTGTGCAAGTGTCTCTCTGTCTCCTTTTTCTATCTCCCTCTTGATTTTCAGCTATCTCTGTCCAATAAATAAAGATAATAAAGATAATTTAACAACAAAAATGCTAATCTAGGATGGTCAAGATTATTGCAAAAGCCTGAATTCATCTAGTTGGCAATACTGTAGTCATGTGTGTTCAAAGAAATAAAATTCCAGTATTTCAGAAAAAAGCTAGTAATAAATTTTTCACCTTTCTAAACTGTTCAGTGGCTGACAGATTTAGTAATCTCTACTGTGACATTGCTTCTTTTTTCATGTGGTATTGGAGCTAGAATGCACAACTCAATTAATTTAGATTTTGAAGTAGTCTGCTCTCACCAACCTAGTAAATTTTTCTCCATACTCTCCAGTGCAGTTTGACTGTTCTGTCACCTTTTTCATTTCTTACACACAATCTCTTATTTTAGTGGTATAATATTTAAGGTTCATAACAGTATTTATTCCTTTCCTCTGAAATATGTTGACAGTTTTTAAAAAAAATTATTATTTGAGGTCAATTTAAACCACACTGTCAGTTTAGTAATCATGTTAATATTCTCTGAGTAAATTTTCTGAAGAAGTTTTTTAATTTAAATTTTTATTATATTTATTTATTGGGTAGAGACAGCCAGAAATCGAGAGGGAAGTGGAAGATAGAGAAGGAGACAGACAGAAGGATACCTGCAGCCCTGCTTCACCACTACCATATCTTATCCCCTATAGGCGGGGACTTGGGGGGTTGAACCTGGGTCTTTGTGCAATGTAACATGTGTACCACCAGCTGACCCCCTGAAGGAGAGTTTTCATCAATCCTTTAAGCAATCAGTTCTATCCATAAAAAACAATACTCCTACTTAACTACATCACCATATGGTGTCTGTGATTAGGTATCTATTACTGGATAGTAAACTGTTCAAACACTGAGTGCCTAAGAAAAAGGAAATTAATCTATTTACTCATGGTTCTATCAGCAAATATAGCTGGGCTACACACTGTATGGTTTTTCTGCCAAGCTCATCTGTGATTACCACGACTCCAGTCACCTGGCAGCATGACTGAGACTTTAGGCACCACTTCCCTCACACACTTGGCAGTAGTTCAGACAGCCAGTGTGTTATCTCTCTCTAAGCAGTTTCTTATCTTTCAGAATGCTAAAATCTCTTCCAAAGGGTGACAGGAGTTTTCCCAAAAGGTAAATAAGGAAGCTGTACATCCCTTTCTGGTATAGACCCCAAATTCACAAAGTGGTATTTCTCTCATACTTGTTGACTATAGGAATTCTCAAGTCCAGCTCAGATTCAAGAGCACAGACAGTGGACTCAAGAACTTGTTGAGAGATATGACAAATTCACAGTGCAACCAAATGAGAATCCTGCATCAGAAAGAACCTGTAACCATATTCACATTTTTAAAAAATTTTATTTATTTATTAGTGAAAAAGATAGAAGAGGAGCAAGGAAAGTACCAGACACCACTCTGGTACATGTGCTGCCGGGGATTGAACTCAGGACTTCATGCTTGAGAATCCCATACTTTATCCATTGTGCCACCTCCTCGACCGACCATACCATATTCACAGTGGTGTCTGTCCTCTAGAACTGATTCCACCAGTCACAGCTCTATAAGCAGAAGATGGCTTGGTACTTCTGAGACTTAGTTGTAAAAGCAAATATATTTGTTTTAAAGATGTACTGACAACTCATATAAATAACTTACTATAAGATCTAGCATAATCCTAATTACAAATGTTGACTTGTAATATTGAATATCTCTGTGTTTTCTAGGCAGTTCACAACATCTTATACACTCTTAAACCATACTAAAATAAAAATAATGTTCTCCTACCTGTTTTCGTTCCCCCTCTTCCCCCCTACCCCCCCCCCACTCTGGCTTACCTTTGGGGCTTACCTTTCAGTAGAGACATCTGACTCCAGGGATTCGATCACAGACCATGGACTTAACCTCTTAACAACAGCCTTCAGCCATGCCAGGGGAAGGTTTCTAGTAATCTTAGCTTCTGTCCATAATCATGAAAACCTTCAAGGACCCACCTCCTGCTTCCAATCACACCTTTCAGGTGTTTTCTCCTTCTCTCATTCTCCTCCTCCTCCTCCTCCTCCTCTTCCTCCTCTTCATCCTCTTCCTCCTCTTCCTCGGTCTTCTTCTCCTTCTTCTCCTTCTTCTCCTTCTTCTTCTTCTTCTTCTTCTTCTTCTTCTTCTTCTTCTTCTTCTTCTTCTTCTTCTTCTTCTTCTTCTTCTTCTTCTTCTCCTCCTCCTCCTCCTCCTCCTCCTCCTCCTCCTCCTCCTCCTTCTCCTTCTTCTTCTTTTTCTTATAAAGACAGAGATAAGCAAGTAGATAGTGAAAAGAGAGACAGAGATAGACCTTTCCTGCACTTCTCCATTGCTCATGAAGTTTCACTCTTTCAGGGAAGGACCAGCAGCTTAAACCTGGGTCCTAGTGAGTCCTAGCTCATGGTACTGTTCATGCTCAACTGGACAGGCTACTGTTCAGTCCCAAAAGCCTTATTTTGGTCAGTCAAAATCACATCTACAGAGAATGGGGGGAGATCATGTACTGGTAATGCAAACAGACTCTCATGCCTGGGATTCTTTGGTCCAGGTTCAACCTTCTGTACCACCATAAACCAGAGCTAAGCAGCACTCTGGTTAAAAAATAATATTAAAAAATAATAAAATTTACAGAAAAAGGAAACATTATAGATTATCATGCCCTTCTTTTTCTGTTCCTCTATCCTACCCATATTTTAGATTTCACAGCCTCTAATACAAATGCATTGTTTTCTCTTTTAATCTTTGTGGGACTAGAAAGCATTATTATTTTTTTCTCCTTTATTTATTTATTTATTTATTTATAATTTTACAATTTGTATTTATAAAAAGGAAACACTGACAAAAACCACAGGATAAGAGGAGTACAACTCCACACAATTCCCACCACCAGAACTCTGTATCCCACCTCCTCCCCTGAGAGATTGCCTATTATTTATCCCTCTGGGAGTATGGACCCAGTGTCATTATGGGGTGCAGAAGTTGGAAGGTGTGGCTTCTGTAATTGCTTCCCTGCTGAATATGGGCATGGACAGGTCGAGCCAAACTCCCAGCCTGTCTCTCTCAGAAAGAATTCGTTTTAACAATATGTTTTATTTTATTAATGAGAGAGAGAGAGAGAGAGAGAGAGAGAGTCCAGAGCACAGCTCTGTTCTGGGTATAATGGTGCACGGGATTTAACCTGGGAGTTAGAAGACTCAGGCATGAAAGTGTTTTTGCATAACTATGACACCATCTTCTTGGCAAAAAATGCATTCTTTTCAACATCACCCAGGAATCTCCTGGTAAATTTAGTTCTGTCTGGCTTATGAGAAAGAGATGTGAATTCATTTCATCATAATCATCATGTTCATCAAAGCACATACTGACCCAGGGACATTTTTGATTTGGATGAATTCCAACCCAACCACTTTCTACACCATTATTTCTCTCTGTCTCGGATCTTAACATTCTGCTTTCCAGTGTGTTATCAGAGAGGCTAATTTTTTAAGTGCTGACCACTATTTATTTCAGCAGAGTCATTTAGTTTTAGGAAAGGTCATAGCTCTAATTTGGTAACTGAGTAACGATTACCCCCCAGTCAGTCACTGAGTTCAAGATATGATGGTCTCTAAGTCTGAGGTTTGAGACAATCTTTGTATAAGTAAAAGGAACTCTCTGTTTCCAAAAAAAGGTGAAGACAGACATCGCAGAGGTAGAAAATACCAACTAGAGTTCCAACTTCCATGAGACTAGGGAGTAGCAAGAACTTATCATTTTTAGAAGTTTTTTATTGGGGGACTAGTGGTTTACAGTCAACAGTAAAATGTTATAGTTTGTACATGCATAACATTTCCCAGTTTTCCACATAACAATTCAACCCCCACTAGGTCCTCCTCTGCCATCATGTTCCAGGACCTGAACCCTCCCCCCACTCCAGAGTCTTTTATTTTGCTGTTATACATCAGATCTTATTAAAATTTTAAATAACCCATACACATGTAAAAATATATTTTCCTCATCTAAACAATTCTTATGATTTAGGCTGACTTCCTTATATAAGTAACTAAGTAACTATCTAACTATATAAGTAACTATATATCTACCTAAGTCACTATTTATCTAAGTAACTAACTTAGTTAACTAATGAGAGTAACTAATGAGAGAACAGAAAAAGCAACTAATGAGAGAACAGAAAAAGAAATTCAATAGTTACATGCTGTTGAACAAGTAACATTATTACTCCCTTATTTCCACTCTCATGAAAATGTACTAAGTCAAATAGCCCAAGAAGACTTGGAAAAAAAGCTCATTATTTAATATATGTTGATTGATATAAGCCAAGGACTTGTTTGCAAGTTTTTTAGACACATTATGTAACATATTTCACATATTGAATCCTTTTCCAAAATCTTAGCCTTCTTGCAAATATGATTTGTTTTCAAAATGTTTCTGTTAATAACTGATAAATAACCTTATATGTCTACATATGTATATATGTATATATGTATGCACAAGTGTGCATGTATGTACATTTATCAAAATTAAAAATGAACATTTGGAAAGCAATACATAAATGTATTATCTGTATATACATGTTAATGAATTATGCATATAAATCTATACCTAACTTATACCTATGATATGTATTTATAGCATATAGAACCACTATTAATATTCTGATATTTTAAAATTGTCACCAGGGCTATTTCTAGGGCTCAAAAGACCAATTCGCTGCTCCTGATAAACATTTTTCAAGTTTTTTTCCCTCCCTTCCTTCTTTCCTTCCTTCTTTCCTTCCTCCCTCCCTCCCTTCCTCCTTCCCTTTCACCTCCCTCTTTCTCCTTTCTTTCTTTCTTTCTTTCTTTCTTTCTTCCTTCCTTCCTTCCTTTCTTTCTTTCTTTCTTTCTTTCTTTCTTTCTTCGCTTCTTTCCTTCTTTATCTCTATTTTTTTTTCATAGAGACAGAAAAGAATACAGAAAGGAGATAGACAGGAAGAGAAAAAGAGAGACAGTTGCAACTATTTCTTTGCTCCTGAACCTCCTGCCCCTCCCCAACAGGTGGTTCCAGGGTTTAAGCCTAGGTCCTTGCACATGGTAATGTGTGCACCCTACTGGTGTGCCACAGCCATTACTAGACACATATATAAATCAAGTACTGTATAATGAAGCTATTATCAAAGGTAACAAATGCCAATTACAACAAAATTTAGGCATCAAAACAACACAGGGCCCCCCAACTCAACAGAGTATCATTGGAAAATCCTGGTAATTGCCCTTCAGCTTGTAGGTGAGAGGACAGTCTCAAACAACTTCTACATATCAGGACACAAGACTGAAATGAAATCTGGGCTGTACCACAGCTATCCCATCTATGAAGAACTCATTTTAAACTAAATCAGTCCAGTGGTTCCTTGAATCTATTGATTTCCTTTCTTTGGTGTCTCATCCAGGTCACATATGGGGAGAGAACCTCCTCTAATTTCTGCCAGGGAGGGAAGAAGATTTATGATGTTCCCATTTAATCAATAACTCCAGCTCAAGGATGGGTGTTTTCTTCCAGGTAAGTAGAACATAAGAAAAATATCTTTGCAAGAAGAGTCATTGCATTTATTCTACAGATGCCTTTAGTCATTGTTCCCTTGGTTACACAAATATCTGCTATAATAAAACTAGTTTGAGCTATTTCTCTCCTACATTAATCCATTAAGACTTTGTCTCTGGAACAACAGATAACAATACATAATTATGGCTTTTACTTAATAGACTGTGTTCTTTAATTTCTTCTTAGGTCAAAAAATAATGAAAGCCCAACTTCAAAACATATGTAGGAGCTTTTGTTTTTAATTTTGTATTATCTTTATTTATTAGATATAGACAGCCAGAAATTAAGAGGGAAGGGGGTGATAGAGAGGGAGAGAGACAGAGAGGTACCCGCAGCCCTGCTTCACCATTCGCAAAGCTTTCTCCCTGAAGGTGGGGACTGGGGGCTCAAATCCACATCCAGGTACATTGTAATATGTGTATTCAACCAGGTGCACCACCACCCGGCCCCCTAGGAGGTTTTTATGTTACTTGTGATACGATGATTCTATGCATATATTTCCATTTTTGGAATTTTAGAATTTTAAACTTACATATAAAGACACAAGCCCATATTTATACTTGAACCAAACTATTTTTGAAATAAGAAATAAAGCATACAAACACATGTGCACATTAAGAGATATTTGGATTTAATTTGTATTATATTAATTATATTTCTCTCCTTTCTTTCACTTTTTATCCTGGAGTAGATCTAGGATCTCACACACGTGCAATATTGCCGAATGACCTCCTCAGTCAGATTCTATTCTTCTCTCCCTCTGTCGGTCTCTCCCCTCTCTGAGGAGAAACACCACAGTAACACAGCATCCACAATATTTCCATGATGTCAGCCACAGTGATCACACCTGGTGGCTGGAATCAAACCAAGGATTTCCCACATGCTAAGATGTCTATTCTACTTGATGAACTATCTCCTGGTCCTACATCACCATGTAAATTTTATCTTACTGAATATTTTCAGTGTTTCTGAATCATTGTGGTATTGCATTTGGTCTCTTTAACAAGCTCTGAAAGCACAGGAAGGGAAAACAAAGTGTAACTTGGACTGAATGTGGTGTACTGCACCATAGCAAAGGAATTTCAGGGAGAAAGGAATGGATGGGGTTGAGAGGAACCGGGACTCTGGTGCAACAGAAATAATCACTGGGCTCTACCCTTACACAGTGAATCCACCACATTCTCTCCTACTCATTTTCCTCTAGTTTATCCTCATCCTCCTCCTCCTTCCTCTTTTTAATTTTTTTCTAATTTGATACAAAAAAGAGAAATTGAGAAGGGAGGGGAGACAGAGAGGGAGAAAGAGAAACTGCAGCATTGCTTCATTGCTTCTAAAGTTCTCCCTCCGTGGGTAGCGACCAGGACTGGACACCATATCTGTGAGTATGGTAACATGTGCACTGAACTGGGTGTGTCACACTTGCCTGAAAATATCTCTGGGCCATTCAATTTCGAACATTAAGTCGCTCAAAACTAAACCTTTTTTTAAAGTTTTTATCTTTGTGAATAATGTTTCAGTAAGTAGGTAAATATAAGCACTGATTTCACTTCCTTGATCATGCACATAATGGGATTGTGGATCTGAACATGACATTGTGGTTTTTCATTTGCATTGCATTTCCTTGATAATTAGTGATGCCTACTGTCCATTCAATTTTTTAATTGGTCTACTGGCTACCTTTTAATCCGATTCTGTGTGTGTGTTGCTATAGAGTCAAAATGCTCCTACTGTGTGTTATATAGTTAAAATACTGTCAACAATATTTATATACCTTTCCCATATTTGGGAGCTACTCTCTTCCCTGATCCAGCTTTCTGGTCCTTTTGCCAGACATGACACTACCTCCCCAGACAATAATTAGGATCCACCTGCAGATCAGACTTAAAGATCAGGCAAAATATATAAAAAAATAAACACACACTAGTATAGCCACAGGCCCTTTGGAATATAACTAAAATATGCCTACTAGCTATCTACAAAATGGAGGGCCCCCCAACTCTTCATTTGTACTATTCCAGCCCTTAGGTCCATGATTGGTCAACAATTTGTTTGGCTTTGTATATTAACTCTCTTGTCAACCAACAGGTTCCAGATGCTAGCATGATGCCCACTAGACTTCCCTGGACAGACAACCCCACCAATGTGTCCTGGAGCTCTGCTTCCCCAGAGGGCTTCCCCACTAGTGAGAGAAAGACGGGCTGGGAGTATGGATAGACCTGTCGACACCCATGTTCAGGGGGAAAGCAATTCAGAAGCCAGACCTTCAACATACTGCATCCCACAATGGTCTTGGGTCCACACTCCCAGAGGGTTAAAGAATAGGAAAGCTATCAGGGGAGGGGATGGGATAAGGAGTTCTGGTGGTGGGAATTGTGTGAAGTTATACCCCTCTTATCCTATGGTTTAGTCAATGTTTCCTTGTTATAAATAAAAAAAATAAAATAAATACTGACAGTAGACCTTATCATACACAACTAAAAATGATAACTATGTCTAAGATCATGAGTATATTAACTTAGATTGATATTTGGTTTTCTTTCTTGTGTGACCAAAGCATTTATGTATGTGTGCAGCATTCATTTGATTTTTTTCTAAAAATTAAATTTTATTTAAAACAATATACACTTCAAGTTTTTTAATTAATTAATTTATTTTCCCTTTTGTTGCCCTTGTTGTCTTTTTATTCTTTTTTATACTTATTTATTTATTCCCTATAGTTGCCCTTGTTTTATTGTTGTAGTTATTATTGTGGTTGTTACCGATATCGTCGTTGTTGGACAGGACAGAGAGAAATGGAGGGAGGAGGGGAAAGACAGAGAGGGGGAGAGAAAGATAGACACCTGAAGACCTGCATCACTGCCTGTAAAGTGACTTCCCTGCAGGTGGGGAGCCGGGGCTCGAACCGGGATCCTTAAGCCAGTCCTTGTGCTTTGCGCCACATACACTTAACCTGCTGTGCTACCGCCAGACTCCCGTCTTTTTATTCTTGTTGTAGTTATTATTGTTGTTGTTATTGATGTAGTCCTTGTTAGATAGGACAGAAAGAAATGGAGAGAAGAGGGGAAGACAGAGAGGAGGAGAGAAAGATAGACACCTGCAGACCTGCTTCACAACCTGTGAAGGGACGCCCCTGCAGGTGGTGAGACTGGGGATCAAACTGGGATCCTTACACTGGTCCTTGTGCTTTGCACCACGTGTGCTTAACCCACTGTGCTACTGCCTGACTCCCACACTTCAAACTTAAAACTTGAACTTAAAACAGTCTAAAATCTTGTCTCTTCTATTTTTTGTAAATAAATAAATAAATAAACAAATAGGACTTCTCTGCTTAAAATGTTATAGCTGGGTAATTTTTTAAAAATTATTTTTGAGGTAATAATTAGGCAGATGTACTTACATGAAAGTACCACATCCTACACACACATATATGTAGTTTTTGTTTATTAATCACATCTATGAACTGGAAAAATAAAATAATTTTGAAACACTATGTATACAAAAATATACATATTGTATCTATTATTTGTATATTACATGATATTTGCTTTCTAGTAACATGGTAGAAACTAAAATTAATGCAGTATTATTTACTTTCTCTTTTGATTCTTAAAGTTTTATAATAATGCTTCAAATTTACATGACCCTATTCTAAACTGGATAGTCTTTATACCAACCCAATTTGATTACTGTTATTAATTAATTAAATGATCTGCTGTAGAAAATATCTTGGTTGAAAACTCAATACATCTTTTATAAATTTTCATAAGAAAGTTTTAACATTCATTCAATAACATGAAAATCTCATGGGTGATCACTGTATTATCTTGTTATTGATGTGGGATCTTAACTTAGAGAGAAATTGTTGTTATTGCAGTTTTTTGTGTCACAGCAGTGCCAGGTATGAGACACTTTTTTTTTTGATAAATTGGATTCTTGTTTCTACAATTCTATGCATCATCCTATTTCTCTTCTCGCTTGCTGACATAGTTGGTGATAGATATTCTATTTTTTATTGTGCTTTTTTATTCTCCTTCCTTAATGCCGCTAAGACAGTTTTCCAAGTCAATGACTCATGAAACTAATGTGTCTACTTCTGATCTAACATATGATTTGCCTGTTGCAGCCTGGCCAATTTATTATTCATCTCTAACAAAATCCTCATGAAGAAGTCATTTTGCACACTTGAGTAATAGGTACCTCAACTTTCTGTTGGCATACCTTACATCCTTACTTTTCATTATAGAATGTAATTTGTTCCTGAGCATTAGTTCTTGCCTCTTAGTTTCAATATATTGGTATACTTTCAGTGCCATAAGTAAGTTCTACTTTTCTCCCACCACCTAGAATTAAAGAAAATGGCTCTGAGGACTCAAAAGAGAAATTAAATTCACAGTTACTATGGAGTCTATGTCATTTAATCCTTCAGTAAGTAGAAAGTTTGTTTCGGCTGATGGCATACTCAGCGATTGGCACCAGAGAATGCTATATGCCTTATGTAGTATCAAGTTCAGAATAACGAGACATATTTTAAACTATCCTAATTTTTAAAAGGACTTTCAAGTCCAATGATTCATATGAATATGACTCTGATATTCTGAGGATACCTATACACATATATATTTATATATACATACCCACTCTGCTGTGTACATTCACTTGCCCTTATACATTTTATATTCATACACATTTGTAACATGTTTTAAGGTATTTATTAAATACTTCTGAAAGCTCTTGGACTAACCAGAATATTTTAAAAGACTCTGGACCTTGGGGTTGGGGTGGCAGGAAATGGTTATGCACAAAAGTCTCACGCCTGAGGCTCTGAGGTCCTAGGTCAATCCCCAGGACCACTGTAAACCAGAGCTGAGCACTGAGTGATTAGTTTTTCATTGAGTTTAAATGTTTTCTTACGACAATTCCTCTCCTGGGTACAAATCCTAAGGAATAAAACACATCCATCTAAGGAGATCTGTAAACACCTATATTCAGAGCACCATTATTTGTAGTTTCTCAAACTTGGTAGCAACCTGAGTGTCCAACAACAGATGAGTAGCTAAGAAAGTTGTGGTATACAGAACCCACCCCCCATCATCTGAGGCCCTAGTCAGGGAAATCTTGGATTCCCTCACAAATAGCATGGGCCTAGACCTCTTATGGATCCCTCTCTCCACCATCACTGGTTACTTCCATCAGGAACGTCATCATAAGCCCTCTTGTGGGCCTTTCCTGGGCCTGACCCTTACTATAAAGCAGCATTTGTAAGGGACTGCCAGATTGGGAACTACTCTCTGGCTTAGCCCTTATGTCTACTTTTTAGCCCTTAAGTCTACTCTGACACCATCTTCTGAGATAACATTTTTGTCCAAATCCATGTTATCTATCAAACTCCAGCAAAAACAACAGCAGCCCCAGGCCTCTAGGAACATGCTTAAAATGGACTTCCTACCTTCTTTCCAGCCTAAGATCCCTATTGTCATCTGCTCTGTTCCTATATTTGGGTTTATGTTTATTAATTATTTTCTTCCTGCTTTATATCTTACTGCCTTTCAGTCACCAAGTTGCAGACACTGTCATGAGTCTATCTATCCTGACTTCCTGGGGAAACAGCATCACCAATGTGTCCTGGAACCTCATCTCTCCAGAGCCCTACCCAACTATGGAAATAAAGAAACAGGCTGGGGATATGGATAAACCTGCCAATGCCCATATTCAGTAGAAAGTTATTACAGAAGTCAGAACTCCCACCTTCTGCATCCCAAAAGTAATTCTGATCCATACTCCCAGTGGGGGAGAAATGACGGGGAAGATGACCAGAGGGCTCTTAACTCCTATTCCATCAGCACCGGGAAAAAGAGAAGAAGGAAAAGGGAGGGAAATTTGGATGTAGTAAGGGGTGTATGTGTGACTTGGAAAGGAAGAGAGGAATGGACTATTGGGCAGGGAGGCAAATACATACAAATATAGACAGACAGTTTTTAAAATATATTTTTAATATTTATTTTCCCTTTTGTTGTCCTTGTTGTTTTAGTTATTACTGTTGTTATTGATATCATTGTTGTTGGATAGGACAGAGAGAACTGGAGATAGGAGGGGAAGACAAAGAGGGAAAAAAAAAGAGGAAAGACAACTACAGACCAGCTTTGCCGCCTGTGAAGCGACCCTCTGCATGTGGGGAGCCAGAGGCTCAAACCAGGATCCTTACGCCAGTCCTTGCACTTAGTGCCAGGTGTGCTTAACCCGCTACGATACTGGCCAACTCCCTAGACATACAGGTTTACAAACAGTTAACCCATATCTGCTTGAGCTTAAGAGACTGCTGTAGCTTACAGTGGAGGGATTGAGGATTCAGAACTCAGTTAGTGGAAATACTGTGGAGTTCTACCCTGTTATTTATAATTTTGTAAAGCAATATTAAAACAATTAATTAAAAAATATAGAGAGAAAAAGAAATATTAAAAAAAGAAAAGTTGTGGATGGGTGGGTGTTAGTGCAGCAGGTTAAGCACACATGGTGCTAAGTACAATGACTGGCTTAAGTATCCTGGTTTAAGGCCCCAGCTCCCCACCTACAGGGGGATCGCTTCACAAGCAGTGAAGAAAATCTTCAGGTGTTTATCTTTCTCTCCCCCTCTTTGTCTCCCCCTCCTCTCAGTTTCTCTCTGTCCTATCCAAAATCAACAATAGCAGCAACAATAACAATAAGGACAAAAATGGAAATAAATGGCCTCTAAGAGTAGTGGGTTCATAATGCAGGCACCAAGCCCCAGCAATAACCCTGGAGGCAAAAAAAAAAAAAGACGAAAGTTTTGATACATATACACAATGGAATACTACTCAGCTGTTAATAATGATGAATTCGCATTCTTCATCTCATCTTGGAGCGTGAAGGAATCATGTTAAGTGAGATAAGCCAGAAAAAGTAGGATGAATATGGGGTGATTTCACTCAGAGATGTAAGTTGACAAATAACAGAAAGAGGAAACACAAAGTAGAACTTGGATTGGCTTAGGTGTACTGCACCAAAGTTAAGGGGAGTGATGACTTTCAGGTTCTGAGGTATGACCTAGACTGGGGTTGAGAGTGTTCTGTAGAAAACAGGGTCCATCTTGGGCTGATGAAGCAACCCACTTAACATGAGATGGGCAGTTAGAAAAAAGAAACAAACCAAGTTACAGATATGTAAAGAATCTACATGGATGTGAATTCTAAATCCAAGGGGCAAAAAGAGGATTTCTGAGCTAAGAAAACGGATAAGGGATTCAGGCTTAAGAAAATAGGAGGTGGGGACGGGGGTGGGGGTAGCACAGTGGGTTGAGCACACATGCACGAAGCATAAGAACTGGTGCTCAAGGACCAGTGTAAGGATCCTGGTTCGAGCCCCCGGCTCCCCACCTGCAGGGGATTCACTTCACAAGCATGGAAACAGGTCTGCAGGTGTCTGTCTTTCTCTCCCCTTCTCTGTCTTCCCCTCCTCTCTTCATTTCTCTCTGTCCTATCCAACAACAATGACAGTAATTAACAACAACAATGATAAACAACAAAGGCAACAGAATGGAAAAAAATAGCCTCCAGGAGCAGTGGATTTGTGTAGTACAGGCACTGAGCCCCAGCAATAACCCCGGAGGAAAACAAAAAGAAAGAAAAAAATAAAAAGGAGAGAAGAGATATGACTGAATTAATTATTCCATTTGTTTTCTTTCTTTTCCATAGATTATTTATTTATTTATTAATGAGAAACATAGGAGGAGAAAAAAAAAGAGCCAGACATCACTGTGGTACATGTGCTGCCAGGGAGTGAGCGCTAGACCTCATGCTTGAGAGTCCAATGCTTTATCCACTATGCTACCTCCCAGATCACGATTCCCTTTATTTCCTATTCAGTTTAATTTGAATTTCTCTTACTCACCAAAACACATGGCAAATGGAACCATTTGCAGTTTCCACCTGTCTTCTCTAGTCATCATTTGTTCTGTCTAGAATGTCTGTCTGACATGTCTTCCTGGGCCTGGGAGATATGCATGCAGCCAAGGAATACAAAACTTGCATGCATTTAATGCTAGATTTGATCCCTGGAATAACACAGACTGAAGCTGAGCAGTGCCATACTTCCTGCTTAATAAAAATACTTTTTATGTTTTTTAAAACAGCATATTTCATATCTTAACTACCCTTAATCTTTAGATACATTTTTAAGTTTTCTCCTTGTATATAAGTAACTAATCACATATAGGGAAGCCTTACATTAGTTTTGCAAATGCTAAATCTTTTCTGAATATCCTTTTTAGCCTATATGGATTCTTATAGTTATATTAATCAATTATTAAAAATGACAAACAGAAAATATGCCTTATTTATTTTATGTGAATATGAATTAACCATGATTTTAAAGGACATATCAAGAGGCATGAATGATTTGAATAGCAAAAATCAACCAAAATGACTTTAAGGGAAAACAATTACACACACAATCACACACACACACAAACACACACACACACACACACACACACACACACACACACACACACACACAAACACACATTCCACTTGTTGGCATTTGCAAAGTTGACTGTACTTTTCCTGAAGAAAATATCAAAGATTTGTTAGAAATTGGGAAACAAATATCCATAGGCTGTGCTCTCTGCTAATGGTACAATAAAGCTAAATATCACCAACTCCCCAGTTTCTTTTTATTTTTAAAAAATCAGTAGCACTTTTTCATGTATAAAGTCTTGATGAAATAGAGAACTAATGTGAGATGCAGAATCTGTTCTCTGAGCCCCTGCATGTATCAGGAAGCACACAGAAAGATCCCAAAGTCTAATCTAAACATTACAGGAAGCCGCTAGAAAGGCACATGTCTGCTGGGCTAGAAAGGAGAAGGGTGCTGGACCATGGAAGTGACAAACAGTCATTGAGAATGTTAGATGTTTGCTTGCACTTTGTTCTTTCTCCTTCTGTGATGTGCAACTGGTCAGAGCATGATCTAGAATCTGATTAGGAAATACAGTGATCTCTTTAGGCACAGTGTCAGCTGTTAGATCTCAAAAAAACTTGGCCTAGAGGTTCTCTAACATGAGACAATTCATTAGTCTACAGTCTGAACTCACAGTGAAGGTGAGAAGTCTGGGCTTCCTCCCTCCCTCCCTTCCATTGTTGTTTCTGTACTTTAGGATAGAGATAGTGAACACAGAGTTAGAGACAGAGACACAGACCACAGCATGAAAGTGCAGCATCTAGGTGAGCCATTTTTCCAGCCCGTGACTGTCTTTCAACCTTCTCCTGATATACATGATCACCTCTCATACGTCACCCTCCACAGTTGTGCTTAGCAGGTCTATTTATCTAGATGTGCTTGCATGTGTGCTTGTGTGTGTGGATACGTGTGTGTGTGTGTGTGTGTGTGTGTGTGTGTGTGTGTGTGCACGTGCGTGCGTGCACTTATGAGCAAAACCTCCTGTTCCTTAGTGAGAAAAGTTAGGCTTCAGCTTCCTCTTCCTTCTCTTCTCCAACCAAACATGGCTATACATATTTAACTACAAGTTATCTGTTACCTACTTTTTTGTTTCTTATTGGGGGAGCAATGGATTATAGTATAGTTGATGGCACATAGGTAAAAATCTCTCATCTCCCTGTGTTGCGTGTCTATAAAACACTCTCACTCTGAGTTTAGGTCCCTTCCCACTATATGCTCCAGGACTCCAAAGTCTACCCCACTCCCCACCCCTCTCTCTCCCATTCCTCAGAGTCCTTTGCTTTAGTGCAATATACCACAACTAGTCCAAGTTTTATTTTGGGTTTTCCTTTCCTTTTCTGCCCTTAATTTTCATAAGTGAAACTTGTTTTTTTGGTTCATACTGAGTCTGTCTAAAAAGCTTATTTCCTACTGATGAGATCTTACTGATCATTTTTCAGAATACACAGTTTTTGAAATTTCTCGACTAACAGAACTAAAGATTGTCCCTCAGTGCTTCTGTATCTATCTGCACCCTTCTCCTTTCTAGCCCAGCAGACATGTGCCTTTCTAGTGGCTTCCTGTAATGTTTAGATTAGACTTTGAGATCCTTCTGTTTGCTTCCTGATACATGCAGGGGCTCAGAGAACAGAGTCTGCATCTAACATTACTTCTCTATTTCATCAAGACTTTATACATGAAAAATTGCTACTGATTTTTTAAAAATAAAAAGAAATTGGGGAGTTGCAGATATTTATTATTATTGTGTCTAATACTTTTCTGTACAACCCCAAAGCTAATGGCATGCCGTAAACATTTTCATCTGAGGTAGGAAATAATAGTCTCACTGATGTGAAGAAAAAAACCTTAACTCTGAAATGTCACTGGAAAAAAAAAACATGAGGAAATGAAAGAGCTCTACAAGATGTAGCTGTACAGAACAGGTATTCCCCAGAACTTTGACATGTAGATGATTTCAATCTTAAGATGTACTGAAGCTGTGCAGATTCAAGTAAGATCCAACTATATAGCCAAAAGACACAAAGTGGTTAAGGGTAAAACAGTGGAAATTCATTTGCTATGCAAACAGTAGGCAAAAAAGAGAAAATACTACTTTGTTATTGGACTAAACCATAGTATGGCAAATATTACAATTTTAAATAATATTTCATACCTTATGCTTATTTTATGTTAAAAGAGTCACTATATCAGAAAGTCAGGACCTTTCTCAGTGCACTTGCTTGACCATATAGTTGTAACATACACGTAACAAAACCGGAAATCATTATAAACATAAAAATTTCAATAGTATGAGGATGTAAATATTTATCCCTCTATGAATGACAAAATGGCTATAGGAACCACAGGTAAACAGGTGACAATATAAGACAACTAAAATATTGTGTTCTACCTTCACTTTGCTCATGTATAGTGATTAGTCCACACAACATCAGAATAGTATCTTTCAAATACTGGAACATTTCCTAGAACAATTCTCTGTATGTATATATAAATATAGTAATAAGTATGTGTAT
Source organism: Erinaceus europaeus (assembly GCF_950295315.1). Classification (NCBI taxonomy): domain Eukaryota; kingdom Metazoa; phylum Chordata; class Mammalia; order Eulipotyphla; family Erinaceidae; genus Erinaceus; species Erinaceus europaeus. The sequence continues at coordinate 9,414,309 of NC_080180.1, read as the reverse complement.
GTTATAATTTATTGACCTTAAAACATGCTTATAGGGAGGTTTGCCACTCAGAAAAGTGTTTTTTCCTTGTACACATTATAATAATTTATGATTGTCTACCCCTTACCTCAAGGTTATTACTTTGGTACCCCTAACACTTCCTCTCCACTATTCCAAGCTTTGGGTCCATGATTGCTCAACAACTTGTTTGGCTTCCTATGTTAACTCTCTTTTCAGTCACCAGGTTCCAGATGCCATCAGGATGCTGGCCAGGCTTTCCTAGACTGAAGACCCCACCAATGTGTCCTGGAGCTCAGCTTCCCCAGAGACCCACCCTACTAGGGAAAGAGAGAGGCAGACTGGGAGTATGGACTGACCAGTCAACGCCCATGTTCAGCGGGGAAGCAATTACAGAAGCCAGACCTTCTACCTTCTGCAACCCACAATGACCCTGGGTCCATGCTCCCAGAGGGATAGAGAATGGGAAAGCTATCAGGGGAGGGGGTGGGATACGGGGAATCGGTGGTGGGAATTGTGTGGAATTGTACCCCTCCTACCCTATGGTTTTGTTAATTAATACTTTCTTAAATAAAAAAGAAAAAAAAGAAAAAAAAAAGAAACAAGAACAGAGAGGGTCAGGTGGTAATATAGTGGGTTAAGCACACATGGAACAAAGAGCAAAGACCTGCATAAAGATCCCAGTTCCAGCACCAGCTCCCCACCTGCAGGGGGGGGTCCCTTCATGGGTGTTGAAGCAGGTCTGCTTCAACTGCTCTCTGTTCTCCCCTCCTCTCTCCATGTCTTTCTGTCCTAGCCAACAACCCAACCACAACAATAAGCACCACCCAAAAACCATTCAAGTGTCTTTTCCACAATCAAGTCTCATAGGAAGTGTTGGTTGGAAGCCTGGGGCTTTCAAGTAGTTGCCCAGTGATAATGTTTCCTAATTATGGAGCACGTAACATAGTATAAATACTGTATGTCCTAGAGTTTTATTCTTTGTGTCCATCCCATTTCTTTTAGAAATTCCTTAATATTCAGTGCCCAAAGAGGTCCACTTTCCTCTGTCATTAGTAGTCTTCTCACATTGTAATTATCAAGTGCTAATACTATAAAGGACTGTCGTTGTGAACAAGTAAAGTCATACTAGATTTAAAAGTAGAATATCCCCCTCTATGATAACTGTGGTTTACCCTGTAAATTACAACAGAATCAAGATAACATGCCTGCATTATCTTATGAAGAACTGACCTTTCAGATTTCTAACTTTACAAAACAGTTCATTTATTTTTTATCTTTTTAATTTATTTATTGGTTAAAGTCACCCAGAAATTGAGGGGGAAGGGAGTGATAAAGAGGGAGACAGAGACATCTTCATCACTGTTTCACCACTTGTAAAGCTTTCTACCTGCAGGTGGGGACCAGGGACTCAAACGCAGGTCCTTACACATTGTAACAGGTGCACTCAACCAGGTGCTCTATCTCCTGACCCCGACTTTTCAGATATGTTGAAATCTAGGTGTAAAAACATGTGCTCAGGTAAGACACCTTCAACTAATCTGAATATGAAAACTTACTGAAATTATGAAGTAAGTCATACTTTCAGTGTGTTGTTATAGAAAAATCCACAGACAGATCTTATTTTATAATAGGGAAATAGAGTAATGGAAAAGGATCAACTATTTATAAAATCACAAATTATTATTTTTTTGTTTTTGTTTTTTTAAATTTTTTTATTTAAGAAAGTATTAATTAACAAAACCATAGGGTAGGAGGGGTACAATTCCACACAATTCCCACCACCGATTCCCCATATCCCACCCCCTCCCCTGATAGCTTTCCCATTCTCTATCCCTCTGGGAGCATGGACCCAGGGTCATTGTGGGTTGCAGAAGGTAGAAGGTCTGGCTTCTGTAATTGCTTCCCCGCTGAACATGGGCGTTGACTGGTCAGTCCATACTCCCAATCTGCCTCTCTCTTTCCCTAGTAGGGTGGGTCTCTGGGGAAGCTGAGCTCCAGGACACATTGGTGGGGTCTTCAGTCTAGGAAAGCCTGGCCGACATCCTGATGGCATCTGGAACCTGGTGACTGAAAAGAGAGTTAACATAGGAAGCCAAACAAGTTGTTGAGCAATCATGGACCCAAAGCTTGGAATAGTGGAGAGGAAGTGTTAGGGGCACCAGCCTGGAGGTTGGGATCCACCTTCAGCTTCAGGGCGTTCAGCAGGCTCTTCTTCTTTCTTCTTCTCCTTCTCCTTCTCCTTCTCCTTCTCCTTCTCCTTCTCCTTCTCCTTCTCCTTTTCCTTCTCCTTCTTCTTCTTCTAGTGTTTGCCCTTCTTCCGTAGCCAGTCAACAGCATCAGGTTGAGCCTGATGTAAAGTTTCGAGACCTCCTTTGAATCTGGAGAGGTGGCAGTTGTTGACTATGTGGGTCATAGTCTGTCTGTATGACAGCTTTGACGGCCCCCATGTCCCCCCGCTCCCCCATAGCCTCTGGCCACACTCATGGCAGGGCCCAGGCCAGCCTGGAATCTGCTGCTGCTGCTGCCCACCCAGGAGAAGGCAGGGAGCAGGGCCCACTGGAGTACACTAAGGGCTGCTGGACATCTTGTAGGACTCTGGGTCACCCAGATGGACATGGCCTAGGCTGGAGAGGAGAGGAAAAGCTGCTTCTAGGTGTCAGTTTTACACATTTTAAAGTGTATTATTAGAATGTGAAGTAAGATTACTGGATACAAAATCAATACTAAAAAACAAATAGCATTTTTATACATTAGTTAAAGTTAAAAAGGTATTTGATTTAAAGATGTTATTTACAATAACACACAAAGAATACCTTAAAAGCATGCATGCGTGCGAACACACACACACACACCCCAACCTTAAATACAATACAATACAATACAATACAATACAATACAATACAATACAATACAATACAATACAATACAATACAATACAATACAATTTCCAAGTTAAACCACATATTTTAAATTTCTGTGAGTGTTAGTCTGGTCTATATCATGGCATAATATAAATAATGAGTGTTATTGTCAAGCATTTTGAATAACCACTATCCTAAAAGTAGGTTTCTACACATTATTGTGATAAAAATAATGTCACATGACTTTAGCAGAATTCCAGAAAGTAGTTTTAAAAATGAAATTGTTAGTATGAAAAAGTGATTTCGTTTATTCTGACACCTCATTATATTCAAGAAAATGTAATTAAAACAATGAAAGAAAGGGATCCAGCAGTGAAAAACCTGATTAAAAACATATTAGTGTGCACAAGGACACAGGTTCAAGTCTCTGGCCCCTCACCTGATGTGGGGATGTTTCATGAGCAGGGAAGAAGGGCTGCAGGTGTCTTTCTTTCTCTTTTAGTCTTTCCCTCTCTAGTCCCCATCTCCTCTCAGTTTCTGTCCATTACATCAAATAGAGAAAAGAGAAAATCAAAACAAAAATCTCTCACTGGGAGAGGTAGTTTTGTCCTGCATGTAACTCTTGTGACAATACATATGTATATAGTATTTATATCCTTTGAGGGATATTTCTTAGGCAGTTTTACAGATGCTTGAAAGTATATCTTTCCCAAAAGGAACATCAAGACGTAAGAATCACATTGTTTGGGGTAGGGAGCAGGTAATGGAAGATATCATGATGATATTTCTGCTCAAACAAATAAAATATCAGTAAAATAATATTTGTTCAAAATGTATGTTTTAAGATGTCAACACATCATTTTATGCTTTGCTTGATGTGGCTTACCTAGCATAACGTGTAACACTGCTTTATTTTGAAGGAAAAAAAAGTTACTGAACATCAAGTTACTTCTGGTGACAACTTAAACCCAAAGTGTATCAAGTAACTAATGGACTGTCTCCAACACCTGTGTTTTAGCTCTGAGCGCTGGCTATGCATGTGTGGTCTGTGTACAGATTTTTTTTTCCCTCCAGGGTTATTTCTGGGCCTAGGTGGCTGCACTATGAATTCACTGCTTCTGGAGGCGTTTTTTTTTTTTTTTTTCCATTTTGTTGCCCTTGTTGTTGTTGTTATTGTTGCCATTGACATTTTTGTTGGACAGGACAGAGAGAAATCGAGAGATGCAGGGAAGAAAGAGCGGGGGAGAGAAAGACAGATACCTGCAGACTTGCTTCACTGCTTGTGAAATGAACCCCCTGCAGGTGGGGAGCCAGGGAGGCTCTAACTGGGATCCTTACACAGGTCTTTGCACTTTGTGCCATGTGCACTTAACCCGCTGCACTACCACCCAACACCAATGTGTACAAACATTAACTGCACTTAGACTCATTTGCAGTGCATTTTCTGTTGTATTAAACAGGTCTTCTCTGCTACTTCTGCAGGTAATTTTTACCAGACAATGCCATTGCTCCTTCAGTTCCTGTAGACTGACAGTTTCTTAGAATTTCCTGTTTTTGATCATGGTAACGGTTTCAAGCAGTATTGATTTAGTATTTTTCTAGTGTCCCTCACCTGGGGTTGATTTGATGTGTTTCTTGTGATTAGACTAGAGTTATGTGGGTCCCGTGGAGAAAGGCAGCAGCCATGAAAGTCCCTTCACATCATACTCTCCCGTGGATACATTCCACAGTGTGACACCATTATGGGGGTTGTCCTTGATCATTTCACTAGGCTAGTGTGTGTCAGATTTCTCCACTGTAAAGGTACTGTTTTGCTCTCTTTGAGTGCTGTACTATTTGGAAAGAAGTTTATGTACAACCTACATTCACAGGATAGGAAGCTATGCTACACATCTCAGAGTAGCTACAAAAGTTTTTAGGATTCATCAGGATGGGAGACATTGTTCCTACCCCCTTACCTAACTAGCACCTAGAATTAACTGAACACTTTCTACCTAACTAGTTAGTTACTTAAAATGCATTTGTGTTCTATAGACTTAAAATAATTTTTCAATTCTTCCCAATGATATTTATAGTTTTCTTCACATTATTTGTGCTTTGGTCACTGGAAGATCATTCAATTGAAACCGGAGCTCATGGCCTGGGTGGTGGCTTAGTGGGTAGAGTGAGAAACATACGTGCTAATTTAATTTTATATCTTGTAACTTCTTGTTTTTATTGGGAAGTTAGTGGTTGACAGTGTGGTTGTTGCTGTAAGAGCATGTCAGTACTCTATGATCCTTCTCTCCCCTCCAGTACTTCCCTCCTGAGTCTTTTGTTTTGGTGCACTGCATACTGCCCAGTCCAAAGTTCTCTTAGTGTTTTTTTTCTTTCTGTTTTTCTTTCCTTATAAATTCTACTTATAAGTGAGTTCATCTGACATTTTACCTTCTCTTTTTGACTTATTTTACTTAATGTAATGCCTTCAAATTCCACCCAGGGAGAATCAAAGGAAATGACTTCAACATTTTTTATAGTTGAGTAGTATTCCATTGTGTATATATACCACAAATTTCTTTGCTGCTCATCTGTCAGTGGACATCTGGGTTAGCTACAAGATTGGGTTATTGCAATTGCTGCTATTAACATAGATATCTTTAGATGGATGTTAGATGTCTCCTTTGAATATATCCTCTGGATTAGAAATGACAGATCATAGGAGGTCCCTAGTTTTATCACTGGTGTGGCATATGATGTTCTGGTTTGTATTCTCCCTCTCTCTCTCTCTCTCTCTTTCTCCTCTCTCTCTCTCTCCCTCTCTCTTTCTCTCTCTCCTCTCTCTCTCTCTCTCCTCTCTCTCTCTCTCTCTCACACACACACACACACACACACACACACACACACACACACACACACTCCCTCTCTCATTACCAAATAGATACAATTTTGATAAGGATAATATACTCAAATATGGAAACAGAAGACAAATATCCATGCCTATACTCGATCTGAATAGCAGTCGTAAAGTCACATGTTACAGACTCAGACATATTTTTCTCTCTTTGCACTATTGGTCACAGTAAGCAGAAGCACAACACTATGTAGTGCAATAATGTCCCTTAGAAAAATAATCAGCCACAGGCATGAATTGCACTATGTAGTGAGAAACAACACTTTCTCTGCAAGGAAAAGAACGTTCCCTATTCTTTAATATCTATTAATCTGATCTATAGTTTCTTAAACACTGTCAACTGTAACAAAATTTGGATATTTTATTCTGTGTACAGCCTTGAGGAATAGTTAAACAAAGTCTTCCTCACACACAGAAAATAAGATGTGAAATTTACCTTACTTATTTTCAGTATCCACTCCATTAATTAAACAAAAGTTCTAGGTCAACCCATAGCCACAGGCTCTCAGATATTACCAGTTATATATCACTGTGCTATTTTATCCACTACTCATTTTTTAATTATACTTATGCTTTAGTATTCTTTTCAGTATCACTTATTTTCCAGCTGATGTTTAATTTTGACCAGAAAATATAACTTGTATCCTGAGAAGAGTATAGTTGCTAAATATATAATTCTCAGTATTACTTATGAATATTTTCTTTCTTTTTAAAGTATCTTTTATCTTTTTAATTTTATATTATATTTATGTATTAGATATAGACAGCCAGAAACCTAGAGGGTAAAGGAAGAGAGAAAGAGAGACACCTACATCCCTGCTTCACCGCTTTCAAAGCTTCCCCCCTGCTGGTGGGGACTAAGGGCTTGAACTCTGGTTCTTGAACATTATAACAATGTACACCACCATCTGCCCCCCTATAATAATTTTCTTCTAAGGAGCTATCTGCATGCAAATCAATTGATTCAAGCTACTGGTGAATAACTCAGTAGTCTAAAATATGTTTAAGAAAAACTTTGACTGTGACTACATAGAGATTATTGCTTTCTTTGTGAATAAATAAAGATGTGTGTCCTCTAGGAACAAAGAATTTTCACAAAATTCTGTATAAAAGAGTTTTGAAAGTAAGAAGAGACTGATGAATAATTGTCAAAGTTCCACACTGCTAGAATACATTTTATTATCCATAATTTCTGACAAATTAATTTCAAGAACATATCTGAATCACATCATTATTTGTAAGACTACTCAAATGGGGACTACAGCTAAAGAAATACTGAAATTGAAGATATTACACATAAAATGTCTCCATCATCCACTCAGACATCATTGATAACTTTCACTAACAATCTTGAATAAATCTAATATAGATTCCATTGTGGCTCTTCCAGTCTGTTGAAACATAACTTATTATATATATTTGCCTCCAGGGTTATCAATGGGGCTCAGTCCTTGCATCACGAATCCACTGCTCCTGGAGGGCATTTTTTCCCATTTTTGTTGCCCTTGTTGTTACAGCCCTTAGAGTGAGACAAACTGTTTTTTATTTCAAATATTACTCAAATATTTTATAAAAATCAAAGCTTAATAAAACAGATAATGAAAATGGATATGTTTAATTGCAAAGTACTCCAAGTATAATTTAAATTTTTAGTCACTATCAAGATTAAATTTTGAGAAAGAATTATTCTAACTCAAAGAATATTTCAGTGGTTAATAAAAGATTAAACCGAGTAAGTTATATATACATGTGTGTGTGCACATGTGTGTGATTTTAAAAAGTATAAATACTACAAAATCAATGTGTGGTGTATGTCATGTGTATTAATATATAGTACCTAGTGACATGAAATTGTCTTAATAATACTTTCCATAGAGGGAATCCTAAAGGACTTGGATTTCAGTTGTTCAGTATCAAAAGACAAAGCACTTCATACAGAAGCCCATACCACCCTATCTTTAAACTATAATACTTTCATTTGTTCTTGGATTCATAATATTAGAAATGCAATTGAATAATTGTAAATTTAATTTTAACATGTGACTGAATCTTCAGCACATGTGTAGAGGTAATGCAGTAATCTCTTTGGCAATCAAATTGTTAGTCTTGTTTGACAAACTCTAACATTATTAGAGAAATATTTTTTCCTACCACAGGCAGTCATTTCCTTTGAGTTTAGAAGGGCTATTTTCCCAGTTGGAGCTCCATTTTCCATAAAAAATTTCTTGATTTAATTGGGTTTATAGAGAAACAGTTCTTAACTGCTTTTCAAATACAAATTATTAATTTCCAAAGGGAATTTTTATCCTTTAAAATATTAGTATAAACCCTATGACAAATAACAGTTCCAGAGTTAAAAACTGCTTATTCAGACTGAATTACAGAAGCACTGATAAGATGGCTTGGGGTGGTGAATTACAGAATTGTCATTTTGAAAGCTAAGGATTATGGGAAGACTCATACATACATGTCTATGGTAAAGACTTGTCTTAAATTAATCTACTCCAAGTAACTGACACATGATTTTTTAATACTTCTTATTAATAATTTGAAATATATCTTTTTTAAAAAGATTTACAAATCTATTGATGAAAGCAAACCAAAACATCTGCCATCTGTGAGACTGAGGATCTAACTCGGGACCTTAGGTCTGCAATCCCCATGTTTCACATTCACTGCACAACTTACTGGGTTGCATTTTTTCACACATTAGACCTTTGGGTCTATTTTTGGTGAAGATTCTGTGCATGTCTTCTCCCCAGTTTTTGATGGAGTTTTTTTGTTGTTGTTGTTATTGTTAATTTTGTTACCATCTTTGGTGAGGGTGAGTTCTTTTTATTTTGGGGGGTTATTAGTCATTTGTTTGTTTGTTTTCGCTTTTTGGCATGTAAAGACCTTCTATCACTTTATAGGAAATGTGTTTTCGTGGTGGTTCCGTTTCTTGTGCACCAGCTTTTCAGTATGACACAGTCCCAGTGACTTCTTTTAGTTGTTTGCTTTCCTTTCAGTTGGACTTGAGTACCCTGCAGCTACAGACAGACTATGACCCACATAGTCAACAACTGCCACCTCTCCAGATTCAAAGGAGGTCTCGAAACTTGACATCAGGCTCAGCCTGACGCTGTTGACTGGCTACGGAAGAAGGGCAAAGGCTAGAAGAAGAAGAGTCATCAAAAAAGCTAAGCTCAAAAGAGTTTTGTCAATTTTGTCCTCTGTATATTTGATGCTTACTGCTCTCCAAATCTTTGATTCATTTGGAGTTTACATCTGCTTGGTGAAATGTTGTGGTCCAGTTTCATTATTTTGCATGTCTTAACGATGTTTTCCCACCCAGCATTTGTTGAAGAGTCTCTCTTTTCTTCATTTAATGTTTTGAGCCTCCTTGTCAAAAACCAGAAGACCATAGTGAATTATATCTTAAAGTAATTTAAAAATTTTAAATGTTGGGGGCTGGGTGTTGGTGGTACACCTGGTTGAGCACGTTAGAATATGCAAGGACCTTGGCTTGAGCCTCTAGTCCCCACCTGCAGGGGGAAGGTTTTGCAGGTGGTAAAGCAGGGCTATAGTTGTCTCTATTTCTATCTCCCTATCTTCCATTTCCCTCTTGATTTTTGGCTCTATCCAATAAAGATAACTTTTTAAAAAAGAAAAAGTTTTGAATAACATATGTCTTTAATACAACACAATACAGAAGTTTTCAATAAAATGCAATGGCTTCTATAGGTTTTGATATTTATTATTCCATAAAGTCTATGTCTGTCTTTTTAAAATACATGTTTACTTATTTCACAAGAAAAAAAACACAGCTTTAGACTCTTTGGCATCAAGATCAAATGTGGGTTTCACACACATAAAAAAATGAGTACTACCCAAGGGAAGATGCCTCTACACTTTTCAAATTAAATAAGTAAATAAAAACAGGGAATAGCCAGTAGAGAAAACTTTAAATTATTGTGCAAACTTTATTTAAATTATTTAAATGCACTTAATGTATTAGTCACTGAAAAAAATTTCTAACTGTAATTAAACAAAAATATTTCATTGTAGTAGCATATATGACTGAAAACCAATGAGATCATTTCTTTAATACCACTGATATGATACTGTCTCCTAGAAATTTAATCGTAGTAATTTTTACCATGGTGAATGTACATATGGTTTTGGTGGGTGTGTGTTTTTTGTCTTTAATAGTTAAGATAAAGGGAGGGGGATACACTATAGCATTGGAGTTTACCTCACTGTCACAGTACTCCCAAGTTGAGGAGTGGGAATTCAAACATGGAGCCTTACACCTGGCAAAGAAGTATCCCTCCCCAATGAGTTGTCTTGCTGATCCTGGGTAGGTATTTTGTTGGTCCAAAGTCCATATAAAATATGTAGGGGTGGGGTTCCCGGAAGATGGCGGACTGAGAAGCTGCTAGTGGCTGAGCTCTGACCACATCTTCTGGAAACGGTAGGATTTTCTGCCTTTAGTAGGCCAGCCAATAAGGGGTCCTAGCGGTGACACCAAGGAGGTGACTATAACTTAATTTGGGTTAAGAATTAGAGCAGGAAAAAAGGGGAAAAAATTTTTTTTTCTTCCTTTTAATTTCTAAGCATACCTCCTTCCCCCCCCCCCCCATAACCAGTCCCTGGGGACCAGCTCTTAGCAGGATCCCCTGCTAGGAGCTCCTTTTCTTTACCAAATTCCTGTCCCACCAGGGAGTATCATTAATTCTAAGTCTATACCCTTCTGAAACCTCTGGCCTTTTTTCTTTCTAAGTAGCCAACCCCCCCACCTCACCTTGCATAGCTAATTAAATAATTAAAAATAAATACATAAAAAACCCTTTCCTTTCACTGCCCTTTTATGACTGTTCTTTTTCTTATCTTTTTCTTTTTTCTCTCTCTCTATTTTTTTTCTTTTTCTCATTCTTGTCATCCTTTCTTTCTTAATCCTACAGCTTCCAAAGTCACAGCCCCCAGCCCCCACACCACCAAACTGTGTGCTTTTTTGAATTCACTGATACACATTTGGGAATTTCCTTTCACTGCTCTTTAATTACAGCTCTTTTTCTTATCTTTTCCCTTTTCTCTCTCTTGCCTCTTTTTTTTTTTTTATCTTGTCATACACTTCTTCCTTCTTCTTTGCCTTTCTGAATTTGTGAATTATTTTGGGGAAGAAATCTGACTCAGAGTGGACTCTCTATGTGTGTATCTCTGCTCTAGTTCCCTTTCCCCTCTTGTTACCCCTAGAATATACAGTGGATAGTAGATTTGCATAACTGTCTATTCTTGCTATCCTTTCTTTTTTTTCTCTTTCTTCTTCACTGGGATTTGGTTACTATTTATTCACGGACTGGAGAAATTGTTTGGCTAACTGGTAACGATTAAACTGCTTCAATACTTGCTTCAGTTGCTACTGTAATTCCTGAGGTTGGTGAGTGCAACTGTCATAAAGGTATTTAGTACAGTGTTGCTTGTACTCAAGATACAACAACTGAGGAACAACAGAGCATAAAAAAAAAGAAACACATAAATCAAAAAAATGGGTAGATCAAAACCAAATAAAACTGCTACTCCAATAAAATATGTAGGGGTAGAAAATCTGTGCAGACAGCTACTATCAGGAGCTAAGGAACTACTCACGTGGAGAGCACTGCCACATGAATCTTTATGTCTTTTATGAATTGATAAAAAACTTAAAAAAAAGGAAAATCCTTTTGGGAGGTATTTTAGTCACTTTTTTAATACAGCTTTTTTCCCCTCATGTATAACTTATATCATTTTTTAGATATTTAGTTTATATTAATAGGAGAGTAAAAGAATCAGAGCATTCCTCTCACAACTATGGTACCAGATCCAACCCAGAACTTTATGCATGCAAGTCCTGCACTCTACTCCTGAGTTGCCTTTCCTCTCATTTTAAATGATCAAACTTCTTCTTACAACAGCAGGGGTCTTACCAGCTGAGGTGTACATGTGTTCTATCAATGAACAGCAATGAAGTATACATCTAGTCACAAACGAAGGTCTTTGATTTTATATCCAATTAGTTAACTTAATCATGTGCCCCTGTTCACATTTTAGAATAGTCAACTCGCATGTGTTTATTTTACGAAACTAAATGAGTGAAATACATCATGTTTTCACACCTCTTTTTAATCTCCTACTAATCAACACAAGTGTTTATAATCATCAGCTTCATGTCAGATTCGCTCATTTAATTGAGTAGTGATTTCAACTTTGAAATAAATTATGTAACTATCAACATGCCACATAGTCTATATTGATTTGTCCACTATGGGTTAAGTCAAATACTAAGATATTATGCATTTGCCTATACAAAGATACTAAGAACTATTTTCAGTGATTAAAAATAATCATTTTTTTTCTCACTGAAAACTAATGTAATGCTAATGTCACTATTTTCATGTTAGAGAAAAATGCTAATGTCAATTTGTTAAACTACAGATACAACCAAAAAGAAATGTTATTGTGAAATATAAGATATTGGGGATTGTGTTCACACAGAGGTGCATGTCTAAGCAATGAGCTACTTTTAGACACGCAACTACCATATTAGTTGATAAATCTCTGAGATGTGTACACACATGCTAGCAAGGATAAGCAAATGTTTAGTCAGTTTTCTCCCTTTTAGTAGTTGCTTTAATATGAGTTAGCTGTGGGTTTATATACTAGAAACTGTCTACATACTTTTTTTCTTGAGATTATTAATTTTTCCCGAAAACATCAAATTAGTTCATTGGCTTTGAATTGTGCATTTGCAAATTCATGTTGCTGGTCTTTGTCTACAATTTTTACTTTTTGGGGGGTGGGTGAAGGCTTTCTTTGGAGAGCTCTAGATCTCTATATTCATATAAATTTACTGCATGTTCTAAAAGATTATTTTCACTCAGCTCACAGATCCCTACAGAAAGCACAAAGTTGTTTTTTTTTTTTTTTTTTTTGCTTTAGTGCTCTAGGCTGTTGGAATTGCAAAGTGTATTTTCCAAGCAGTCCTTGAGCCTGCAAGAAACTTCATAAAAGCCTTATGTTTGAAGCTCTTTTGCTCCCACTAAATACATTTCATTCAAATAACTCCTGAATGATTTTTAAAATGTTTTATACTTATAATAATGAGCAAAGAGCTTAACACTAGTTTATTCTCTTACAAAGTCAAATTCCACATATGACAATATTTTAATTTGTTATTTTTGTAGGAACTTATACATGACCTATTCTTGCATAGAATTTCTCTGAAATTACACTTTTTGAGGGCATAACGGGAAGGCTATTACTTTATAAGGTTACTGGCGAAACACAAGTGAAAAAAATCATAACAAAGGATGTGATTATGTTCTCTCTTGAAGGTGCTGTCTTAGAAAATTCGATCATTGACTCCAAGTTATCAAACACAGGGCACTTCATTGAGATTGAACGGTAACAACCTATATCACATATGGTGTTTTCAAAGCAAAGAAAATTTGCTTCCTTGAGTCTCCCCTCAAACCAACTTGTCACAAGATATTTCTAATACACTCTTACCAAGATGGCTTAGGGAAAATATGAACCAAGTCAAATATCTACTCATGGTTTCAAAAAAGTTAAGATAGATGCATTTACCTCAGAAGTAAAAAAAATATATATATATATACATGCAAGTTATCTTCTAACTAAATCCCACTTTAATACAAGAAGTAAAACTATTTTGTCAGTTTGCTGTTACAATCTCTCACATTCAAAGATGATACTCAACATAAATAATGAAAACACCATTTCTAATGTAGCCTACTTATGTGCTCATTTTATCTGATTTCTGGAAACATGAAGAAATATTTTAATGTGTCTTCTACTACATTATAAGCTTCCTGAATTCAGATTCTATATACAAGATATAACTGGTTACTAGGTTATGTCATTATTGTAAATTGTAAGAGTTAGAGATAGTCTATAAGAAACTAGCTGGTTGGTGCACTTAAACAGTAATACCAGACGCAGAGGATCCAAGACCATGTGAAAGCATATGAACAAGCATCAAATTGCAAAGTATAAGCTAACGATACTTAAATGGAAGAGTTAACCTTGCATTACTCCCCTAATTACTCTCATGGTGAACAGAGAACCTGAGATTGTAAATAAAACTTGAAAAGGAGTAAGGAAACTGCCAAAAAATGCAAAAATTCCATAGAGATATAAACAGAATGCAGGGGTCCAAGTGGTGGCACACCCAGTTAAGTGCACACAATACAATACAAAAGGACCCAGGTTCAAGCCCCTGGTCCCCACCTGCAGGGGGAAATCTTCATGAGTGGTGAAGCAGTGCTGTAGGTGTCTCCTTTTCTCTCTTTCTCCCTCTCCCTCTCTCTCTCTCTCTGTGTTTCCTCTCCCCTCTCAATTTCTCTCTGTGTCTCTATCTAATAGTAAATAAATACAAATAGAAAAAAGAGAAGTAAAGAGAATGCAATGTAATCATGGGGACACTGAGGAAATGGAACTAACTGAACAGATGATTAATCCTAGTAAAATGTAAATTACATTAGAGTTACCCAAAATCCAATTACTAGCTAGAGATGATGGTTATTTAATACTGAGTCATACATATCTTGGAGACAATATTAACTTACTATTAGAATACAAAGTCAAAATAGCTACAGCAGATTTTTGAACATAATAATTAGATGAGAAATGATAAAAACATATCAGGTATATGATTGAGGGAAAGTACAATAAATATTTGTCAAGAATTTTAGTTAAATATCTTCCTTGTGGGCTGGGGAGATAGCATACAGTTATATAAAATTATAGCCATTATGTTTCATCCTTCAGTGTCCCAGGTTCAGTCTCTAGAAGCAGGAGCTGAGGTGTGGTATATTGCACACCAAAAGCAAAGAACTCTGGGGAGTGGGGGAGCAGGGAAAGGGAAAGAAGCTGGGGAGTGCTTGGGGCTCAGGTGCATGAGGATGAAAACGGTGACAGCATTGTGCAGGCATTTATCACAAGGAGATTCGAGATAGCACGATGTGTTTACAACTTTACCACAATCTATAAAGTCAGAAAAATGAAAGCAAACTCTTCCTTCAAGCAAATGTATTCAGATGAATGAAGAAGACAAGTGAGGGAGTCAGGCAGTAGTGCAGTGGGTTAAGCTCAGGTGGAGCAAAGCACAAGGACCCATGTAAGAATCCGGTTCTAAGCCCGGCTCCCCACCTGCAGGGGAGTCACTTCACAGATTGTGAAGCAGGTCTCCAGGTGTCTATCTTTCTCTCCCGCTCTCTGTCTTCCTCTCCTCTTTTTATTTCTCTTTGTCCTATCCAACAATGATGACATCAATGACAATAACAATAATAACTACAACAGTAAAACAAGGGCAACAAAAGGGATAAATAAATAAAAAGAGACAAGGAAATAAAAATAAATTAGGATGCAAAGTATGGATAAAGAAATAATTGAGTAACAGCCAGTGTGAAAAATCCAGTGTAAAAGTGTTTTTTTTATTTTACTCTCATTTTCTAAACAGATTATAATTCTATAAATGTATCATATATCTTTAAACATGTTATTTACTGTTGAAAATAAAATGAAATACCTGAACTCTGCCTTAGGCAAATATTTTTGTTCTGAATTTATATTTAACAAGTAATAAAAATAAATGATACACACAAACACACACATATAGTAACAAATATAGTCCTGAATTATTCATTTATTATACATAACATATATATTATATATCTTTCTACTGTGCACATTATGCAGGTGCACTGAATTCAAATTAAATGTGTATAATAAAGTAATGACTACCTTATTTCTACATTCTCTCTGCTTTGGAAAATGTACAATGTGTACACACATAATCTACACAAAAATAAACACATTTATATTCTTTTACAAATAACAGAATCATGCTCCTTATATCCAGATTAGTGCAAGTGAAAGGTTAACAGGTGACAGACCTTTCTCTTCCTTGAAATCTCTGTCAAATGAAATATATAATTCATTCTACTCATTATTTTAAATTTTAATATAAAACATATCCTTATTTTTTGAAGACAATTTCTAAAGTTAGTGAAATTACATTGCAACCACTGTAATGTTTATTTCCATATGTCTTTTTCCCACTAAAAACAGTGGTAATAGGGAGCTGGACAGTGGCCCACTCAGTACTACTCAAAGAACTCAAGTCCCCACCCCCACTCACCATCTGCAGGGGGAACAATTCATGAGCAGTGGAGAGGGTCCGCAGCCCCCCCATCTCCGTGTGTGTGTGTGTGTGTGTGTGTGTGTGTGTGTGTGTGTGTGTGTATGTGTGTGTGTGTGTGTGTGTGCACGTCCATCTTCTCTTAATTTCTCTCAGTACAATCCAAAAAAAAAAAAAAAGGAAAAGATGGTCACCAGAAGCAGTGGATTCATAATGCCAATACCAAGCCCCAGCAACTAAAGTTAAAAAAAAGAAAGAAGGAAAATAGTGGTAATAATTTATAATAGTTTTGAAAAGTGGCATTTGAAATCACCACATGTAGTACTGGCAAAAGCATACATACAAACTGACTGATAAATCACATTCTATAAAGCTATCAGCAATATTCTCCAAGGGCTTTTTTTTCCCTATTAACTTGATTAAAAAAAAGAAACTTCCTATTCTGAAATGATGACAATAAAACTGTAGTCATTGTAACGGGAAAGTCAAAGTTGTCAAGTATCTTTCAAACAACATAAGTAGTGCCTTGCCTTAGCACATTGCCAACATATTTTCTCAAGGATCTGAATAGAAATCAAACATTCTTCCAGTTCTGTAATATTCAAACTTAGAAGACACTAATAACACATGGAAATTGTATTATAGTTTTGGATGAATTTCAGAGTATTTCTATTATATGTTCCTATGGTAAACTCAATCCCTGATCTACTCCAAGCCTGAAATCCAGTCACACATATATTCATTAATTTAATAAAAGTTCTGAATTCTAATAGAAGTCTTTTTTTTTTTATTTGCCATATTTGGACAGAGCTTAGAGGAATTATGTTAAGTGAAACAAAACAGGAGAAGAACAAATACAAAATGATCTCACTTATTGATGAAACTTAAGATACAAGAAAAATAAAATACAGGGCATTAATTTTTTTTAAGCAAGAACACTACTAAGCACTGGTTTATGGTAATGCCTGGGATTAAACCTGGGCCTCCTTACCTTAAGTGTGAAAGTTTGTTGTGCAAAACTACTGTGCTATCTCCCTGGTGCTAAGGATAAAACTATATTTAAATATCTACTGTAACAAATTTAAGGATTCTAAAGGGAAGGGAAGAGAGGCAGATGAAAAGGCTGGGGAACAGAGTGTCATATGGTAGCGAAAGAGGATAAATTGATGAAGAGTGTGGTAGGCAGAGAGCTCTCATGGAGAAATGTGAGGTTTTACATATGCGACAACAAAATTTTTGTAAATCAACAACGTGATCTACTAAAACAACATCCCCCAAATTCAATCAAAGAAAATTCCAGTGCTTGTGAGACAATAACCAAAAGTCAAATAATAGATAATAAATTTGAATCTAATGAAGGACCAGAGTGCGGATTTAATCCAGAGTCTCTATATTCAAAAGCATATGCCAGTGCCAAGTAAAGTCTCACTTCTTTCCCCGCCAATTTAATCAAACAAAACTTAGTGGTAATGGTATCAAATCCCTTACAGTTCAAAGAATATTTCCAGTGTTAATATAATCTAAACTCTACTAAAAGTCTACAAAAATCTAAATAGAATAACATTGGATTATTTTATAGTTTTAGCTTAAGGAGATTAACACTAAACTATCAAATACCCTCTCCCTATATCAAATATACATTTCTTTACTAGTCAAATCAAAACTCTAAAGTTATCAAGAAGATAAATTCCAGAAAAATAAATAAAAGACTTGCATATTCAAGAACATATTGATTTATCAACTGCTTCTAAAGTCAACATATAATTCACATCCGGAAGTGAAGTGAGACAGATCAAACCACTGATGCTTCCACTACGCAGGTAAATGCAAACAGGTAAGGTAGACATCTCACTTACAGTCCAGTCTGAACATTGAATCTATTATTGAGTAATAATGTGTTGACTTATTAGGTTGAATTTGGTCTTTCAGAGTCCTAGTTTTTATTTTTCATTTATTATTATGTATAATAATGCAGTATGGGCTACTAATGGGATATTCCATAGTTCTAAAAAAACTTAAAAAAACTAAATTATTATTAATTCAGGAAAATGTATTGGTAAAGTCTAAATTGTTGCTAATAGATACTCTATGGTACGTCTATTTAAAAAATTATCATGGAGTATTGCAAACAAATTTAGTTACCAACTTCTAATACATCTGGATATTATTATGTTCTTGTGGCTTAGAAATATCAACACTACTTTTTTTTTTTTTTCTTTTTTTTTTTTCTCTCCTCCAGGGTTATTGCTGGGCTCGGTGCCTGCACCATGAATCCACTGCTCCTGGAGGCCATTTTTTCCCCCTTTTTGTTGCCCTAGTTGTTGCAGCCTCATTGCGGTTATCATTGCCATTGTTGACGTTGCTTTGTTGTTGGATAGGACAGAGAGAAATGGAGAGAGGAGGGGAAGACAGAGAGAGGGGGAGAGAAAGATAGACACCTGCAGACCCGCTTCACCGCCCGTGAAGCGACTCCCCTGCAGGTGAGGAGCCGGGGGCTCGAACCGGGATCCCTACGCCGGTTCAACACTACTTTAATGTCCTATTTCATTTTCACCAACTTCAACCTTTCTACTAGTCACCATATATATATATTTTGCTTTGTTTTGTTTTGCCTCTGGGGTTATCACTGTGGATCAGTACCTGCACTAAGAATCCACTAGTTCTGGTGGCTACTTTTTCCATTTTGTTGTAGTTGTTGTTATTGTTGTTGAGAGACATTGAGAGAGGAGGGGAAGACACAGAGGGGGGAAAGAAAGGCACCTGCAGACCTGCTTCTCCTCTTGTGAAGCAACCCCACCCCCACCCCCTCTGGTGGGGAGCTGGGGGCTCCAACAGGGATCCTTACTCTAGTCCTTATACTTTGCAACCTTGTACATTTAACCAAGTGCACCACCACCTGACCCTGTATATTCACTTTTTATCCTTCAAATAAGCAATATCAGAATATTCAATAATGCCATGTATCTGTCCCTCTCCATCTGGAACTCTGGGTACCTAACACAGAAATAAAATCTTTTGAGACTACAGAAATATACTCTGTGCAGCACAGTTGCCACTATAAACTGTTATGTACTAAAATGTGCATTTTGATATTCCTTCAAATAAGTTATGTCCTTTCATTATGTACACACACACACACACACACACACACACACTACACAAACAGCTATACTCATGATATACCATATAGAAATCCTTAACAAAATGGTTGAAACATTATTTAGATGGTGTACTTTAGACCTACACTGTCCACATTTTAATATAAATCATTTATTCCCTCCTAGATGTATTCAAGAATTTAATTCTATATGCAAAAGTTCTTAGATGCCCTCTTGATCATTTTTTTTTCTTTCTAATTTCTCTCTCTTCCACCTAGGAAAAAAGATCCTCAGAATGGATTCTAGATTATGTATTTCAAGTTCAGATGTGAGGTCAAAAAATGAAAAATAAGAAGTCTTTCTCACGTTATGGTTGCTATAGTTACTGCCAGAACTTTGACTACATACTTCCAACAGTAGCATTGGATGTTTTACAAACCTGTAGCAGATTCCAAAATAATATGTTTCTTTTCTGCTTTACAGCATCATATAGCTAGCACTAAGTTAGCATTGATGTGAATATTTACACTATGAAAACCAGTAAAATGTACAAATACAGATCTTTTGCTCATGTCAGAAAGCTAACTTACCAGCGCTTACATTGTGGCTCTGCTCATTAGTATTAGACAAAGGGATAATTTTGGATTCCTTTTGTCATGGAAAGAAAACTACCTCATGCTCAAAGGATGAAACACTTTCAGTTATGGATTTGTCTTCTCTGTCATTGGACATCTGCCAACATCATCACTGTGAAGTGAGATAATAGCTTTTATATTGCTGTCAAAATCCACATCATGTCATAATTTATCATGAAGAAATGTGGCAATAGACAAAAGTGAATGGAGTCTACTAGCTCTATAAGGAATCCCAGCACCCAGAAAGTTAGTTTGATAGGAAGGCTGAATGACCCGATACACTATAAATTTTTCCTTTCAATTGGAGAAAAACATTTTGTGTAGGGTTATCTATTTGATGCAGTATTTATTTTATCTTCAAAGAATAGTCAATATTTTGTGGAAACTCAATTATCCTTAAAAAAAAAACCTCAAAAATTTGACAGGATGAAATTCTATGGGATCCGTCACACCAACGCATATAACTACCTACTTGAAAATATTTTGATTATTTTTTTTTTTTACCAGGAATGGAATGTTTAACCCAAGGGCTCAATGATCTGGATGTGGGGCATGCCTTCTGGCCATTTGGGCATCTACTGTGACAAACAATTATTATGGCAAAAAAGAAGGAAATGGTTGAGATCATAGTGGAAGAACAGATAAAAAAAAGCAGTCTAGAGAGTCTGAATGCCCTGGGTTAAGCGCACATGGTGCAAAGCACAAGACCGGCATAAGGATACTGGTTCAAGCCACAGGCTCTCCACCTGCAGGGGAGTCGCTTCATAAGTGGTGGAGCAGGTCTGCAGGTGTCTCTCTTTCTCTCCCCCCTCTGTCTTCCCCTCCTCTCTCCATTTCTCTCTCCTATCCAACAATGACGACATCAATAACAGCGACAATAATAGCTACAACAGTAAAACAACAAGAGCAATAAAAGGGACCATGTCAACAGCCATGTCGAGTGGAGAAGCAATTACAAAAGTCAGAACTCCCACCTTATCCACCCCAAAAAGAATTTTGATCCATACTCCCAGAGGGGTAAACAATAGAGAAGTTTCCAAAGGAGAGGATGGAACACAGAATTCTGGTGATGTGAACTGCCTGGAATTATACCACTGTTATCTTACAACCTTGTAAATCAATATTAAATCACTACTAAAAATTAAGAAAAAAATAGTCTATCACAACATTATCTTCTCATCCTGCCTAAAATATAAATATCTACAATATAGACAGATAAGTATATTTCACATTTAGAGAAACTGAAAGTTAAGTTAGCTGAATAGCTTGCTTTAGTTTCTCCCAGCAGATTCTTGCTATTAAGAATGCTAGGCTTAGACAAGCTCTATCAAGGTAGTTCTGTGTGTACACTTGAAACAAAGTTGTTTATCAGTGCATTCTCACTGAATTGGAAATGCATTTTTTCTCTTTTTCCAGATCTTCAGGTCCTATTAATTTTATCAATTCACACTGAATAGTAGGAAGCAAATTTTTAATAAAAGGAAACAGTTATTTTTCTTTTTTAAATATTTATTTTATTTATTTATTCCCTTTTGTTGCCCTTGTTGTTTTATTGTTGTAGTTATTATTGTTGTTGTTGTTGGATAGGACAGAGAGAAATGGAGAGAGGAGGGGAAGACAGAGAGGAGGAGAGAAAGATAGACACCTGCAGACCTGCTTCACCGCCTGTGAAGCGACTCCCCTGCAGGTGGGGAGCCAGGGTTCGAACTGGGGTCCTTATGCCGGTCCTTGTGCTTTGCGCCACCTGCGCTTAACCCGCTGCGCTACAGCCCGATTCCTGAAACAGTTATTTTTCTGTCTCCATCTATTTGTGTTTTACTCTCAGGTTTACCTTTACTTTGTATTACTTGAAGTCACTTTTTAGTATTTGATGGTATTGAGCAGATAATTAATTCTATCCCTAGCCCTTCTCTCACTTCCACTGTGGCTCACATTTCTGAATACCTTTGAGTTGGATTAGATAGCATTCTCCAAGTTAGCAGCAACAGGGTAGTTCAAGTATAATACAGATGAAAGTGGGCACACTCTCAGTCTCAGATCTCTCTGTCAGAGTAAAATTAGCAACAGGATGGATGGTGAGGTCTATCATTGTGCAACATCCTAAGATTTCTTAGCCTGCAGCTCATTTGAGAACTGAAAAATGAACGTCAACTTCTCATCTACGGTAAATCATGATGAAACTAAAAGTGAAACAGAGCTTTGCACTGAGACCTTCGCACCTATACCTCCCCAACCCAGTGGACGTTTTCCTCATACCATGCAGGCTTCCATAATTTGATCTTGTAATTATTACTTATCATAATTATGAAAATAGCATGGTCTCAGTGAGCTATTTCATTGAGATGCAAATAGGAGGTCCTGACCACCTCTTTATTAGAAGTCATGCCACTAGGTGTCCATATAAGTGAGTTGTACTCTTTGCTTAGTTCCTCAGTCAACTTGATAATTGAAAATCTACTCCCTGAAGCAATCCTTGCCTCTCTCCATGTCATGAATAGTGTAGAGTACACATTCACTTGAGATCTACAACTTTCTTAGCTACAGAATATGCTGTAGGAATTACTTTTACTCATATGAAAAAGAGCTAGGTTCTATTTAACCCACTGAACTTACCAATTTTGGTAAGTTCTTTGTTTTGTTTTGTTTTTTCAATACTATTGACAACATAAAACCAACCCAAATTAGATTTTCTCACCTATTTTTGTTGATAAGCATTATGCTAGTTATATGTAATGCTCTAGTGGAAGAAATTTTCAGTGTGACTAAGGTGAGAGGTGTGTTTCATAAGCCACAGAAAGAGGAAATTTTTTGTGAGAACTTAATTATTTTCTTCACCAAACACCATCTGCTTAATTATATAACTACATTTGCAAAGGATATTAAATGCCACAGGTATAAATTTCCATTTTAATGACTTTTATGCTATATATATATATATATATATATATATTCAAAATACAAAAGACAATAATGAGAACATAATCAGAAAGGGATAATTTGAAAGGAAATATCAATGAACTTAGAACCAATTTGAAGCTCACAGTGTGCCAGCTGCTCCATTTAACCTAGTGGCAGTACTATCATATAAGTCTTACTACGTCCCTTTATTATTAATGACAATATTTAAAAGGCAAGTTCTAAAATTCAAAATAAAATGTGAAAAAGTGGGATTTGAACTCCTATCTTTCCTCTTCTCCAAGCTAAAAGGAGGCAAAAGTCCCCAGATAATTCTGCTTTGACTTATAACATTGTTCTTAGTTCTAGTAAATATTTACATGAAGAGACATATTAAAGTATTACAGGACTAGGGCCTTTTCTTGCTCATGCATTTGAGAGTAAATGCTTAAGGAATAAACCCCTGAGGAATTCAAGAAAGTGGCAGCAAATCTCCCAAACAGGCTGACTCCGGAGATGTGTTACTTTGTGGTGAACATTTCTCTTTCCTGAAGCCTTTGGAGTTGCTTCTATGTCAGAGAGCTTCATAAGAACTCAACTTAAGAAATTTCCACTGATTTCTCCCTGAGGTAGATACAGAAGAGGTGTAAGCTTTTATAACTCTTGCATTATAAACTAGTTACAGGGAATAGAAAACTGTCCAAAATGTATTTTATGATATATTCATTTAATTCTTAATAATATTCTACTTATGTTTACAGAAATAAAAGTCTTCAAGAAATATTATGAAGTCCCCATTTATAAAAGATGATAAAAGTTTTATATACTAAGTCTTCTTTCTCTCTCTCTTTCTTTCCCTTTCTTTCCTTCTTTCTTTCTTTATTTCTTTCTTTCTCTCTCTCTCTCTCTTTCTTTCTTTCTTTCCTTCTTTCTTTCTTTCTTTCTTTCTTTCTTTCTTTCTTTCTTTCTTTCTTTCTTTCTTTCTTTCTTTCTTTCTTGTTACTAACATCCTTTGGGGCTCACGTGCGAGTACTATGAATCCACTGCTCTTTTTGGCATTTTTTGTTCTGTTTTGCTGTTATTTTATTTAATAGGACAGAAAGGGAGACAGGAAGATGGGCACCTGCAGACCTCCTCCACCACTCATGAAGCAACCTCCCTCCCCTTGCAAGAGGCTTGGTTTCCAAGCAGAAACCTTGCCCATGGTAACACTGTGCCATCAAGATATACTTCTGATGTGTGTGACTTCAGTGGTTACTTAGTGAGAAAGGAAAACTAAAGGCTTTCTTACCTTCCTCTACCACTGATATCTGAATCTCTGGAGCCTATGAATGTTTTATTTTACATGGCAAAGGAAAATTAAGTTTGAGGATAGAAATATGTTTGCTAATTCCCTCACACTGTAATAAAGAAATTATCATGTATTATCCACCAAAGCCCAATATATAAGTAAGGTTTCTAAAAGAGAGAGAAGGCAGGCAGCGTGGCAGACGGATTCAGTACCAAAACAGGGAAAGTGAAAGTTAAAAAAAAAATAGGTGCCTTACTGGATCATATGGAAGGTCCATGTCTACCCTTGTGAGAGTTTTCCAGACTGCTCTCCACAGAGGCTGTACCAATTTACATTCCCACCAGCAATGTAAGAGGGTTCCTCTGTCCCCACAACCTCTCCAGCATTTGTTGCTGCTGTCCTTTTTGATGTATGCCATTCTTACAGGAGTGAGGTGGTATCTTAGTGTTGTCTTAATTTGCATTTCTCTGACAATCAGTGACCTAGAGCAGTTTTTCATATGTTTGTTAGCCTTTTGGATCTCCTCTGAGGTGAATGTTTTGTTCATATCCTCTGCCCATTTTTGGATGGGGTCATTTGCTTTTTTGGTGCTAAGTTTGCTGAGCTCTTTATATATTTTGGTGATTAGTTTCTTGTCTGATGTCTGGCATGTGAAGATCTTCTCCCATTCTGTGAGGGGTCTCTCTGTTTGTTTAATAGTTTCTCTGGATGTGCAGAAGCTTTTCAATTTGATGTAGTCCCATTGGTTTGTTTCTTCTTTAGTCTTCCTTGCAATTGGGTTTGATTCATCAAAGATGTCCTTGAGGTGTAGGTGGGAAACTGTTTTACCAATGTTTTCCTCTAAGTATTTGATTGTATCTGGTCTGATATCTATGTATTTGATCCATTTGGAGTTGATTTTTGTTTCTGGTGAGATAAAGTGGTTCAATTTCATTCTTCTGCATGTTTCAACCCAGTTTTCCCAGCACCATTTATTGAAGAGAGCCTCCTTTTTCCATTTAATCCTTTGGGCCCCCTTATCAAAGATTAGATGTCCATAGGTGTAGGGATTTATTTCTGTGCTTTCAATTGTGTTCCACTGGTCTGTGTGCCTATTTTTGTTCCAGTACCATGCTGTTTTGATGATGATGGCTTTATAATATAGTTTAAGGACTGGGAGTGTGATGCCTCCATTTCTGTTTCTTTTCCTTAAGATGGTTTTGGCAATTCTAGGTGTTTTCAGGTTCCAGATACATGATTGTAGTGTTTGTTCTATTCTCTTAAAGAAGCCTGGTGGAACTTTGATGGGTATTGCATTAAATTTGTATATGGCTCTGGGGAGAATATTCATTTTGATGATATTTATTCTTCCAGTCCATGAGCATGGGATATCTTTCCATTTCTTGGTATCAGTTTCTATTTCCTTGAGTAGCGATTCATAGTTTTCAGTATATAAGTCTTTCACTTCTTTGGTCAACTTTATTCCTAGGTATTTGATTGATTTTGCTGAAACAGTAAATGGGAGTGATTTCTGGATGTCTTCTTCTTCAGATTTAGTGTTTGCATA
This sequence comes from Erinaceus europaeus, assembly GCF_950295315.1. NCBI lineage: Eukaryota > Metazoa > Chordata > Mammalia > Eulipotyphla > Erinaceidae > Erinaceus > Erinaceus europaeus. Next base: position 9,388,913 of record NC_080180.1, on the reverse strand, counting down.
AAGAAATGCCACTGATTTCTGTACATTGATTTTGTAGCCTGATACCTTGCTATATTGCCTAATAACTTCCAGTAGTTTTCTGCTGGATTCTTTAGGTTTTTCTATGTATACTATCATATCATCTGCAAATAGTGAGAGCTTGACTTCTTCCCTTCCAATCTGTATTCCTTTGATTTCTTTCTCTTGCCTGATTGCTATGGCAAGAACTTCCAATACTATGTTGAAGAGTAACGGTGACAGTGGACAGCCCTGTCTAGTCCCCGATCTGAGGGGGAATATCCCAAGGACTCCATAACACCCAACCAAAAAGAGGTATGTACTCCTATGTTCATAGCAGCACAATTCATAATAGGTAAAACCTGGAAGCAACCCAGATGCCCAAAAACAGATGAGTGGCTGAGAAAGCTGTGGTATATATACACAATGGAATACTATGCAGCTATCAAGAACAGTGAACCCACCTTTTCTGACCCATCTTGGACAGAGCTAGAAGGAATTATGTTAAGTGAGCTAAGTCAGAAAGATAAAGATGAGTATGGAATGATCCCACTCATCAACAGAAGTTGACTAAGAAGATCTGAAAGGGAAACTAAAAGCAGGACCTGACCAAATTGTAAGTAGGGCACCAAAGTAAAAACCCTGTGGTGAGGGGTAGACATGCAGCTTCCTGGGACCGTGGGGGGTGGGAGTGGGTGAGAAGGATGGGTCTCAGTCTTTTGGTGGTCGGAATGGTGTTTATGTACACTCCTAGTAAAATGTAGTCATATAAATCACTAGTTAATTAATACGAGAGGGGGAAAATTAATTGTATGTCTAGAAGTTTTTCAAAACACAAACTGAATCTTTTCAATATATAGGCTGTGTAATTGATATGCAGACTCTCTCAAAAGCCTAGACCAAGTAGATCAGAAGCAACCAATAGCACAGCTATATTCAAGATACTTGTTACTGTACAGCAAACCCTAACAAAAGGACTTTTCAAAGTTAACCCAATTACCAAATAATGTGATGATAACATTAACTATTGATTGTCTTTTGGAAACCTAAGACAGCAGGAACCTCACATCTCCACTATAGAGCCTCTACTTCCCCTAGTCCTGGAACCCTTGGATAGGGCCCACTTTCCTGTATGCCTCTCCCAATCCATATCAAATAATATTGCATCTGCCGATCACAACCTAACCAACACAATGATTGCCACCTCAACATGCTTCACTTCAGACTGTGTCCAGAGACTTCACGTGTGGAATGACAACCCTTCAACTTCATTACTCGGGCGAGACCTTTCCTTTCATAGTATATTCTAATTTCATCTCAGGTGGTTCACTTTCTAACAAAGTCTCAAAACCTAGATATAGTTTACTAGTATACCAGTTTCTGTGAGAGAGAGCATATGTTCACACATATCTGTAAATTACTGCAAAATATATACTTGAAAGCAGAAGTACACTAGAGTTTGCAGTGAGTATCCCCCTAACACTTCCTCTCCACTATTCCAAGCTTTGGGTCCATGATTGCTCAACAATTTGTTTGGCTTCGTATGTTAACTCTCTTTTCAGTCACCAGGTTCCAGATGTCATCAGGATGCCGGCCAGGCTTCCCTGGACTGAAGACCCCACCAATGTGTCCTGGAGCTCCGCTTCCCCAGAGACCCACCCTACTAGGGAAAGATAGAGGCAGACTGGGAGTATGGACCAACCAGTCAATGCCCATGTTCAGCGGGGAAGCAATTACAGAAGCCAGACCTACTTTCTGCAACCCACAATGACCCTGGGTCCATGCTGCCAGATGGATAGAGAATTGGAAAGCTATCAGGGGATGGGGTGGGAAATGGAGATTGGGTGGTGGGAATTGTGTTTTGTTGTACCCCTCCTACCCTATGGTTTTGTTAATTAATCGTTTTTTAATAAAAAATAAATAAAAATAAATAAAAAAATAGGTGCCTTAACAGGTAAAGAAAGACCAGGTAAAGGATGCATCCCTACTCACCTACTCCAGAAAGGACTGTGACCACAAAGTCAGTTGGATTTTAAACAGATGAGACATATATCATCATACAGAACTCTAAGACATGACATTCATGTTCATGTAAACCCTAAGTTTACTGTAAGCTGTTACAGTAGAAACAAAAAAAATCATCTATCAGAAGTAAAACAGTGGACATTGGGCTTGAACTTGTGTGTTTAATCATGACAACTGCACATCAACTGCACATTTACGACACGTGAATGCTACTTGTGATCTGGAAACATGAAAATTGTGCCTACTTTATGTTTCTGATATTTTTCTTAGTGTATTATGTATACTATATACTTCTGCCATATTACACATATTTTGAGTATCCATCAATGACAGTAGATGATGTCTCACTAAGTAAACACTAAGATGAAGCAAGATGAACAACCTTAGAAGGACCATGCATCTATGCCTTTCATTAAGATGAACCCCAACTTATTTTACATTAACATGCCATATATATCCCCGTATCTGTGTAAACAGACATAAATTTTTCAAGGAAAACATACTACAGAGTGCAACTTCAATGCACCTGGCTGTATCTCATGTCAATCAGTCTACTTTGTTATCTTACTATTACTTTACTAATGGGTAGTGATGCCAATTCTTATATCACTGAACAATTAAGTACACAAATAAAAAAAGTCAATTCCATTCCTGATATAGGATTCAGATACCAACTAATCCACTAAACTATCCTGGGTATACTGTAGATCCTGAATTATCTTCCACTAGTCTATATATTTCAAATGGTCTTTGATAACTGATGATTCTATTCCAATGGGAAAATAAGATTGAGTGATAAAAAGATCATATGAGGGGGTTGGGTGGTAGCACACCAGGTTAAGTACACATGATGTGAAGCACAGGGACCCGTGCAAGGATCCTGGTTTGAGCCCCCAACCAGGGGGGGGTCTCTTTACAAATGGTGAAACAGGTCTGCAGATGTCTCTGTCTTCCCCTCCTCTCTCAATTTCTCTCTGTTCTACCCAGTTAAAATGGAGAAAACTGCCGTTAAAAGCAGTGGATTTGTAGTTTATTTCCAGAACTTTTTGCTCCATAATAGACATGTATTAACATATGTTTTATAATTCATTTATAATGTATGTTTTATACACCTTAGTGAAGTTTGTTTTACTAATATTTGGAGGAAGTACTGTTTGTATTTTAATTAGCTCAAGTGCTACACTAATACTGTAAAGTTGTGAACTAGATAACCATATACACTAATTAGTACTACTAAAACTTGCTGTGTGCTTTTGCAGGAGTGTGTATGTACTTACAAGGTATATGTTTAGGTTTCTCTAATGTTTACATTTTCTTTATAAAAATTATAAGGATACATTATACAACTTTTTCAAGAATTGTACAAACCTATATTGTGGATTATGTTGTTGTATTAATACCTATAAAGTTTTTTTATGTTTAAAATTTGAATTGCTGATCAAACTTCCCTATTTTGGATATAGATGACTGAGTTTATTGAAAATTATGTATCGGTAATTCAATACTATAGCATTATGTGACCAGTCTTAAAAATATAAGTGTGGATGACACTCTAATATAGCACCAGTGAATGCTTATAAATGAATCAAACCAAACAGTCCATAAATTACTAGCATATTTGGCCAAGATTAACCAGGTTACTGGCAACAAAGACTGTGAACCTAACAGAGATCATTAATGAGATAAATTGTAGCAAATTACAAGAAATAGCTTTGGTAGATAGAAAATTCTGGACAGTAAAAAATACTTCAGACAATTTGTTAATTTGGTTGATTGGGTAGAAAAATAAATATCTTACAGACCTACCAAATTTGTGCTTAAAATTCTATGATTGGTCTATAGAATATTATATCTGATTTTAACATCCAATATAATGAAAATAACAGGGCCTAGGTGCTGGCACACCTGGCTAAGTGCACATGTTATAAGGCACAAGGATCTGGGTTTAAGACTCTGGTCCCAGTCTGCATGGGGGGAGCTTCACAAGAGGTGAATCAGTGCTGCAGTTGACTCTCTTTCTCTACTCTGTTCTCTCTCTTTCTCCCTTCTAAGTTTCTCTGTCTGTATCCAAAATAAGAGGAAATTTATAACAAAAGTAAAAGAACAAAACGGCATATGAATTTTACCAGTAGTATTTGAAAGTAGAAACAGGGTAGGAGAAAGTATTTCATGGCTGGAAATGATACTGTATGTACATCTTTCCATTAGTCATTTCTGTAGTTTAAGAAAATTTACACGAAGGGTTGGGCAGTGGTGCACCTGGCAGAGTGCACATGTTGCCACATGCAAGGACCCAGTGGACTTGTCATGCAGGCACAAGGCCTCAGAAATAACTCTAGTGGGGGAGTTAGGAAGATGGCGGCCTGAGAAGTCACTAACAGCGAGTGCTCTGATCACATCGTCGGCAACGGTAGGATTTTCTGCCTTTAGCAGGCCAGTCAATAATGGGGGACACCAAAAAGTGATTACAATTTAATTTGGGTTAAGAATTAGAGTAAAGGAGACACGGACTAGCGGGGCGCCAGAATTCCCAGGCGGCGCTGGGCAAGGCGAGTGCGCCGGGCATTGTCCTCCGCCAGCCCAGGAAGGCGGCTCCTCCCCCGGTTGCGGGCAGAGGACCCGGAGAGAGCACTTTAGCTCGGGGTCTTCCTCTTGGGAGTCTCCAGGGTCCACTGCGACCCTGAGGGCGGATCCAAAGACTTCTTGAGTATAGCTCTCATTGGATCAAAGGACTTGGAGCTAATTTTTGAGAAATCCTTTAAAAAAGTCTGGGGGGGGGGGGGTTTCCCGGAAGCTGGCGGACTGAGAAGCTGCTAGCCTTGGAGCTCCGGACACATCTCGTGTAAACAATAGGATTTTCTGCCTTTAGCAGGCCAGCCAATAAGGGGCCATAGCGGTAACAACAAGGAGGTGTCTTTAACTTAATTTGGGTTAAGAATTAGAGTAGGGGAAAAAAAATTCTTTTTTCTTCCTTTTAATTTTCAAGCATACATCCTTCCCGCCCCCCCCCCCCCCCATAAGCAATGCCTGGGACCAGCTACTAGCAGGATACCCCATACCACCAAACAGGGTGTTTTTTTTTTTTTTTTTTTTTTTTTTTTAATTCACTGATACACATTTGGGAAGTTCCTCGCACTGCTCTTTAATTACAGCTCTTCTTCTTATCTTCTCCCTTTTCTCTCTCTTATCTCTCTCTATCTCTTTTTTTTTTTATCTTGTCATACACTTCTTTCTTCTTTGCCTTTCTGAATTTGTGAATTACTTTGGGGAAGAAATCTGACCCAGAGTGGACTCTCTATGTGTGTATCTCTGCTCTAGTTCCCTTTACACTCTTGTTACCCCTAGAATATACACTGGATAGTAGATTTGCATAACTGTCTATTCTTGCTATCCTCTCTCTTTTCTCTTTCTTCACTGGGATTTGGTTACTATTTTTTCACGGACTGGAAAAATTGTTTGGCTAACTGGTAACGATTAAACTCCTTCAATACTTACTTCAGTTGCTACTGTTATTCCGGAGGTTGGTGAGTGCAATTGTCATAAAGGTATTTAGTACAGTGTTACTTGTGCTCAAAACACAACAACTGAGGAACAACAGAGCATTAAAAAAAAGAGAGAAACACATAAATAAAAAAAAAAGGGTAGATTAAAAACAAATAAAACTGCTACCCCAATGAATGAAGACAAGAGCCCAGAAGAAACCACAAATCAGTCAGAAGTAACCATAGATAAGAAAAGTATGCAAGCAATAATAAACTTATTAATCACAGAAATGAAAACAACATTGGAGGAAAGGAATGGCAATATTAGGGAAACAACAGTTGAGACCCCCAAGGAAAATACTGACTATCTTGAGACAATTAGAGAACTGAAAGCTGAAATAGCTGTAATGAAGAAAGAAGCTGAGGCAAGGGAAAGCAGACTAACAGAAGCAGAAAACAGAATTAGTCAGACAGAGGATGAGTTAGAGAAAACTAAGAAAGAGGTGAAAAGAGCTTAAAGAGATTGAGAGACACTGAAAACAACAACAGAGACATATGGGATGATCTCAAAAGAAGTAACATTCGCATAATTGGCCTGCTAGAAAGGATATCAAGGTTCAAGAGGCCCAGAGAGTACCAAACAGAATCAACCTGAAGACACCAAGACACATCATAGTCACAATGAGAAGAAGTAAGGATAAAGAAAGGATCCTAAAGGCTGCAAGAGAGAAACAAAAAGTCACATACAGGGGAAAACCCATAAGACTATCTGCAGATTTCTCAACTCAAACTCTAAAAGCCAGAAGGGAGTGGCAAGATATCTATCGAGCCCTGAATGAAAAAGGGTTTCAACCAAGGATAATATATCCTGCTAGACTTTCATTCAAGCTAGATGGAGGGATCAAAACCTTCTTAGACAAACAAAGTTAAAGGAGGCAACTATCACCAAGCCGGCCCTGAAAGAGGTACTAAAAGACCTCTTATAAACAAGAACATCACTATAATACTTGCAATACATCAGAGTAAACAAATTGTTTTTCAGAACAATGGCACTACAATACATTAAATCCATAATATCAATAAATGTCAATGGCTTAAACTCACCCATCAAAAGGCACAGGGTGGGGGGATGGATCAGAAAACATAACCCAACCATATGCTGCTTGCAAGAATCACATCTGTCACAACAAGATAAACACAGACTTAAAGTGAAAGGATGGAAAACTATCATACAGGCTAACGGTCCACAAAAAAGGGCAGGAACAGCCATTCTCATCTCAGACACGATAGATTTTAAATTAAATAAAGTAATAAAAGATAGGCAAGGACATTACATAATGATAAGAGGATCAATCAGCCAAGAAGACTTAACAATTATTAACATCTATGCACCCAACGAGGGACCATCTAAATACATTAAACACCTATTGAAAGAATTTCAAAAATACATCAATAGTAATACAATAATAGTGGGAGACTTCAATACCCCACTCTCACACTTAGACAGATCAACAGTTATAAAGATACAAGAGAATTGAATGAAGAGATTGACAGACTAGACCTCTTGGACATTTTCAGACTCCTCCACCCAAAAAAACTGGAATACACCTTCTTTTCAAATCCACATAACACATACTCAAGGATAGACCACATGTTATGCTACAAAGACAGCATCAATAAATTCAAGAGCATTGAAATCATCCCAAGTATCTTCTCAGACCACAGTGGAGTAAAACTAACTTTTAACAACAAACGGAAAATTATTAAGAGACATAGAATTTGGAAACTAAACAACATGCTCCTTAAGAACCACTGGGTCAGAGACTCACTCAAACAGGAAATTCAAATGTTCCTGGAAACTAATGAAAATGAAGACACAACCTATCAAAATATTTGGGACACAGCGAAAGCATTACTGAGAGGGAAACTTATAGCCATACAATCACATATTAAACACCAAGAAGAAGCCCAAATGAATGACCTTACTACACACCTCAAGGACTTAGAGGAAGAGGAACAAAGGAACCCTAAAGCAACCAGAAGGACAGAAATCACTAAAGTTAGATCAGAAATGAACAACAACGAAAATAAAAGAACCATACAAAAGATCAATGAAGCCAAATGTTGGTTCTTCGAAAGATTAAACAAAATTGACAAACCCCTAGCCAGACTCACCAAACAAAAAAGAGAGAAGACTCAAATTAATAGAATTGTAAACGATACAGGAGATATCACAACTGACACCACAGAAATCCAGAGAATCCTGCGAAACTTCTATAAAGAACTATATGCCACCAAGCTAGAGAATCTGGAAGAAATGGAACAATTCCTAGAAACCTATGCACTTCCAAAACTGAACCAAGAAGAACTACAAAATCTAAATGCACCAATCACAGACAAAGAAATTGAAACCGTTATTAAGAATCTCCCCAACAACAAAAGTCCTGGACCAGATGGCTTCACAAATGAATTCTACAAAACTTTCAGGAAACAGTTAATACCCATACTTCTTAAGCTATTCCATAAGATTGAAGAAACAGGAATACTCCCTTCCACCTTTTATGAAGCCAACATCACCCTGATACCAAAAGCTGATAGGGACAGAACAAAAAAGGAAAACTACAGACCAATATCTCTGATGAACATAGATGCCAAAATATTAAACAAGATCTTGGCCAACTGGATACAGCAACACATCAAAAAGATTGTTCATCATGACCAAGTGGGATTCATCCCAGGAATGCAAGGCTGGTTCAACATCCGTAAATCAATCAATGTCATTCACCACATCAATAAAAGCAAAGCCAAAAACCACATGATTATCTCAATAGATGCAGAGAAAGCCTTTGACAAAATCCAACACCCATTCATGCTCAAAACTCTACAGAAAATGGGAATAGATGGGAAATTCCTCAAGATAGTGGAGTCTATATATAGCAAACCTACAGCCAACATCATACTCAATGGACAGAAGCTGAAAGCATTCCCCCTCAGATCGGGGACTAGACAGGGCTGTCCACTGTCACCATTACTCTTCAACATAGTATTGGAAGTTCTTGCCATAGCAATCAGGCAAGAGAAAGAAATCAAAGGGATACAGATTGGAAGGGAAGAAGTCAAGCTCTCACTATTTGCAGATGATATGATAGTATACATAGAAAGACCTAAAGAATCCAGTAGAAAATTACTGGAAGTTGTTAGGCAATATAGCAAGGTATCAGGCTAGAAAATCAATGTACAAAAATCAGTGGCATTTCTTTATGCAAACACTAAATCTGAAGAAGAAGACATCCAGAAATCACTCCCACTTACCGTTTCAGCAAAATCAATCAAATACCTAAGAATAAAGTTGACCAAAGAAGTGAAAGACTTGTATGCTGAAAACTATGAGTCACTACTCAAGGAGATAGAAACTGATACCAAGAAATGGAAAGATATCCCATGCTCATGGATTGGAAGAATAAATATCATCAAAATGAATATTCTCCCCAGAGCCATATACAAATTTAATGCAATACCCATCAAAGTTCCACCAGGCTTCTTTAAGAGAATAGAACAAACACTACAATCATTTATCTGGAACCTGAAAACACCTAGAATTGCCAAAACCATCTTAAGGAAAAGAAACAGAAATGGAGGCATCACACTCCCAGACCTTAAACTATATTATAAAGCCATTATCATCAAAACAGCATGGTACTGGAACAAAAATAGGCACACAGACCAGTGGAACAGAATTGAAAGCCCAGAAGTAAATCCCAACACCTATGGGCATCTAATCTTTGGTAAGGGGCCCAAAGGATTAAATGGAAAAAGGAGGCTCTCTTCAATAAATGGTGCTGGGAAAACTGGGTTGAAACATGCAGAAGAATGAAATTGAACCACTTTATCTCACCAGAAACAAAAATCAACTCCAAATGGATCAAAGACCTAGATGTCAGACCAGAAACAATCAAATACTTAGAGGAAAACATTGGTAAAACTGTTTCCCACCTACACCTCAAGGACATCTTCGATAAATCAAACCCAATTGCAAGGAAGACCAAAGCAGAAACAAACCAATGGGACTACATCAAATTGAAAAGCTTCTGCACATCCAAAGAAACTATTAAACAAACAGAGAGACCCCTCACAGAATGGGAGAAGATCTTCACATGCCAGACATCAGACAAGAAACTAATCACCAAAATATATAAAGAGCTCAGCAAACTTAGCCGCAAAAAAGCAAATGACCCCATCCAAAAATGGGCAGAGGAAATGAACAAAACATTCACCACAGAGGAGATCCAAAAGGCTAACAAATATATGAAAAACTGCTCTAGGTCACTGATTGTCAGAGAAATGCAAATTAAGACAACACTAAGATACCACCTCACTCCTGTAAGAATGGCATACATCAAAAAGGACAGCAGCAACAAATGCTGGAGAGGATGTGGGGACAGAGGAACCCTTTTACATTGCTGGTGGGAATGTAAATTGGTACAGCCTCTGTGGAGAGCAGTCTGGAAAACTCTCAGAAGGCTAGACATGGACCTTCCATATGACCCAATAATTCCTCTCCTGGGGTTATACCCCAAGGACTCCATAACACCCAACCAAAAAGAGGTGTGTACTCCTATGTTCATAGCAGCACAATTCATAATAGGTAAAACCTGGAAGCAACCCAGGTGCCCAACAACAGATGAGTGGCTGAGAAAGCTGTGGTATATATACACAATGGAATACTATGCAGCTATCAAGAACAGTGAACCCACCTTCTCTGACCCATCTTGGACAGAGCTAGAAGGAATTATGTTAAGTGAACTAAGTCAGAAAGATAAAGATGAGTATGGGATGATCCCACTCATCAACAAAAGCTGACTTAGAAGATCTGAAAGGGAAACTAAAAGCAGGACCTGATCAAATTATAAGTAGGGCACCAAAGTAAAAACCCAGTGGTGAGGGGTAGACATGTAGCTTCCTGGGCCAGTGGGGGGTGGGAGTGGGCGGGAGGGATGGGTCACAGTCCTTTGGTGGTGGGAATGGTGTTTATGTACACTCCTAGCAAAATGTAGACATATAAATCAGTAGCTAATTAGTATGAGAGGGGGAAATCAATTGTATGTCTCAAAGTTTCTCAAAAGACAAACTGAATCTTTTTAATATATAGGCTACGTATTTGATATGCGGAATCTCTCAAAAGCCTAGACCAAGTAGATTAGAAGCTTCCAATAGCACAGCTATATACAAGATACTGGGTACTGTACAGCAAACCATAACAAAGGGACTTTTCAAAGTTAACCCAATTAACAAATAATGTGATAATAATATTAACTATTGATTGTCTTTTTGAACCCTAAGACAGCAGGAACCTCACATCTTCACTATAGAGCCCCTACTTCCCCCAGTCCTGGCACCCTTGGATAGGGCCCACTTTCCTGTATGCATCTCCCAATCCAAACCAAATAATATTGCATCCACCGATCACAACCTAACCAAAGCAACGATTGCCATCTCAACATGCTTCACCTCAGACTGTATCCAGAGACTTCACGTGTGGAATGACAGCCCTTCAGCTTCATTACTCGGGTGAGACCTTTCCTTTAATAGTACACTCTAATTTCATCTCAGGTAGTTCACTTTCTAACAAAGTCCCATAACCTAGATATACACCAGTTTCTGTGAGAGAGAGCTTATGTGTACACGTATCCTTTAACTATTGCAAAATATATACCTGAAAGCAGGATTACACTAGAGTTTGCAGTGAGTACCTCCCTAACACTTCCTCTCCACTATTCCAAGCTTGGGATCCATGATTGCTGAACAAATTGTTTGGCTTCATATGTTAACTCTCTTTTCAATCACCAGGTTCCAGATGCCATCAGGATGCTGGCTAGGCTTCCCTGGATTGAAGACCCCACCAATGTGTCCTGGAGCTCAGCTTCCCCAGAGACACACCTTACTAGGGAGAGAGAGAGGCAGACTGGGAGTAAGGACCGACCAGTCAACGCCCATGTTCAGTGGGGAAGCAATTACAGAAGCCTGACCTTCTACCTTCTACAACCCTCAACGACCCTGGGTCCATGCTCCCAGAGGGCTATAGAATGGGAAGTATATCATGGGAGGGGGTGGGTTATGGGGACTGGGTGGTGGGAATTGTGTGGAGTTGTACCCCTCCTACCTTATGCTTTTGTTCACTAATCCTTTCTTAAATAAAAAATTAAAAAAAAAAAAAAAGAAATAACTCTAGTGGCAAAACAAACAAACATACCAAAAAACATAGATCCGCATCATGTGTAGATGACTTAAATCAGATAATACTATCCATAGTCTCAAATTTTTTTTATCATTGTATTGAGGGCATAATGATTTATAGTATAGTTGTTGTCACATGGGTACAATTTTTCATCACATCAAGACAGGTGTCTACAAAGCAGTTTCATCCCAAATTTAGATCCGTTTCCACTGTTGTGCACAGGACCTAAAGGCTCCCCTCCCCAAGTGCTTTCTCTGCTCTCCTTCCCCTGAGTCCTTTACTTTGGTGGAATACACCAACCAAGTCCAAGTTTTACTTATTTTTCCCCCTTTCTGTTCTTGTTTCTTAAGTTCTCTCTCCAAGTGAAATCATTCCATATTCATCCTTCTCTACTTTGGCGTAACTCAGTTAGCATGATTTCTTCAAATTTCATCCAAGATGAGATGAATAAGGTGACTTCGACATTCTTAATAGGGTTCTAATATACCATTGTGAATGTATAATGCAATTTTATTTTTTAGTCACTCATCAATTGTTGGGCACCTAGGTTGTTTCCAAGTTTGAACTGTTAGAAATTGTTCTGCTGTGAGTATGGGTGTACATAATTTTAACTTATTTTTATTTATTATTTGGCATATAGGCTTTTTAGGGTCTTTATGATCCCACTATTCTCTGTTTGCATTTCCCCCCTTCAATCACAGATAGAATTAAAGCAAAAGGAAAAGAAATAGAGAGTAAAAGACACACGACAGTATTGCTTCACTTCATTAATTAGGAAATGATCCCTGTGAATTGTGCTCCCCTGCAGTGAGTGCCAAAGTGGTTTGAATTCAAGCCATCACACATCGTAATGTATGTACTCTACTAGCTGAGCTATCTCCTGACCCTTTCAGTACTTATAAATTAATCATTAATATTTCAGTGAACATGCATGCAATATAAAAAGTTCATCTATAAATTCACTGAAATATAGCTATTTTAAAAAAGTTATGTTATCTGTATTTATTAGATAGAGACAGCCAGAAATTGCAAGGGAAGAGGGGAGATAGGGAGGGAGAGAGACAGAGAGACAGCTGCAATACTGCTTCACAAGGCATCCCCCCTGCAGGTGGGCGACCAAGAACTGCAACCCAGGTCCTTGCACATTGTCACATGTGCTCTCAACCAGACGTGCCACCACCCAGCCCCCTGCAATAATCTGCATACATGTTTCAATATATAAGAATATTGATACTTTGCATTTAATTTACAAATATACAGATATCATCAACGCTGATGTCTAAAACACAACATTAATGCTTGAGATAAATTAAAATTTTTAAAGGCTAGCAAGACATTCCCCCGGGATGGTGCACTGACTCTGCCATGCACAGCGCTTAGAATTGAGTCCAGCCCCCAACACACCACAGGAGGCTTTGCTTCATTGTCATCTTTCCTTCTCTTCCTCTGCCCGTAGGGTTGTGCCTGTATTTGAAAAGTGGTGTCAGAGTAGTAAATTCCCAGTGACCTGTGTTCATACACAGACACATAAAGAAAACTTTGAGTAGGGCTTATTATACACTTTGCATTTTTTCATGAAAATTACGTTATAGTCTTGATTCACTGAAATTAAATACACTTTTATCAAACTAGAGGAAAACTTAAAATAGAAGACAATTTTGAAGAAAAAAACATTGATTTTCTATCTTTGCATTAAAAAAAAACTATCTGTCCCTAATACATCTGTTATAGAAATTAAAATGGTATTGTGGGATGGGGTGGTTGCACAGCTGGTAAAGCGCACACATTACTGTGCTCAAGGTTCCAGGTTCATGTGTTCAGTTCCTACCTGTAGGGGATGAGGGAGCTTCAAGAGTTGTGAAGCAGAGCTACACATGTTTCTCTTTCTCTATTTTCCCCTTCCCTATCATTTTTTCTCTGTCTCTATCCAATAAATAAGTAGTAAAACATTTTTTTAAAAAAAACATTTTCTTAAAAACAAATGTCATTTAAAAATGACATATCGCAATTTTTTAAATCCCTATACTTATTCATTAGGATGGATTCATTTGCTTTCTAAATGACTGTCATGTGTAGGAGAGATGAAAGATGTCAACAAGAATGAGAGTAAATTACTAAGGAAATCTCAGTGTTCTTGATCATGAAGCAAAACTGTCTTATATAACCTCACCAAAAATGTAGTAATATGAGAGCTATGCTCTTATTCTGAATATCATAGCTCTATGATATTCAGAATAAGGTCCTGAATACTTGACAATGGAGGAGTGCACATCCCTTAAATAATATAAGCATTTCAGTGATATTATCTTTTCCTGTCTGAAATAAATGGTGTGGGATAAATAATGATCACTGGCAATAGGCTTCCCTTCACTATACATGTTTTTGAGCCTTTCCCGAAACAGTGCACATTAATTCTTATCCAGTTGCAAGTATGTAACAAGTGGGCTGACCTCCACTAATTTAGATTGAATCTGCATACGCATCACACAGAGATTCTGGGAAAAGTCCCAGCCATCACAATTTGTCAAAAGCACCAAAGCTGCCTGTCTACATGACAATGTGTCTGATACTGCAGATATTTATAGATTTCTGCAAAGATACCATGATTGTTGTATTTATTCTTACAGAATAGGATGTTTAGAAGTCCCTAGATATTATATTTTATGTTTATTCCTATTTCAAGCTAATATTATTGGAACATAATTACTCATGTTGAGTATGTATTACTTGACACATTAAATTATTGTATTATTACCTACATGGCCATATTACTTATTCAGGAAAAAGTTATCAAGAACCTGTTATTTTCATAGCATTTACCAGTATCTGACAAAACTTGAAAAATTACGAATGGTATGCAGAAAACTACTGATCCCACTAATTTTCACTTTTACTCACTACGCTCTTGATTTCAATTTTCTTCTTCTGATAAAAATCTATGCTCAGTCATCCTAATTACCCTTCAACAATTGCATCTGTCTCCCCTTTCACTCAATCCCTTTAGCTCAATGGAACCTGCTTGAAGTTCACTGCTCTAACCCTCTTCTACCTGCAACTTTCTAGTTGAAAATGGATGGGAAAATACAGATGTGTTCCCAAGTTTATGAAAAAAAAAAAACTTTCTGTGGACGGGAGTCTTACAATGTGTTGCTAGTCACATTCTTTTGCTTTGATATAACTATTCCTTACTATTCGTAAAATCTCAGTATCACATTGGTATTTCCTCAACTTATTCTAAAGTAAGAACTTGCTTGTTATTTTTACTGAGGAAATTGACTCATCTCATGAATCTATCAAGCTACATGGCATATTTTTTTTTCTCTTTTGCATCATCAATTGTTCATTCTCTTAGATTTTATCAGATTTCCTCTCCTAGGGACATCCTAGGGAGTCAAACACACTCATCCAAAAAGATCTGGGTATACCTCTGTTCACAGCAGCACAATTTGAAATACATATCCAACCTACATATCCAACAATGAATAAGTAAGTGGCTGGTAAGTAGTCCTATATATACATAATGGAATACTGTTCAGCCATTAAGAATGATGAAGTTGGGGGTTGGGCAGTAGTGCTATGGATTAAGCACAAATGGCATGAAGCCCAAGGACCAGTATAAGGATTCCAGTTCAAGCCCCCAGCTCTCTGCAGGCGGGTCTCTTAACGGGGTGGTGAAGCAGGTCTGCAGGTGTCTATATTTCTCTCCCCCTCTCTATCTCCCCTCCTCTCTCTATTTCTCTCTGTCCTATCCAACAGCAGCAGCAGCAATGACAACAACAATAATGATGACAATGAGGGTAACAACAAGGGCATCAAAAGGGGAAAAATGGCCTCCAGGAGCAGTGGATTCATAGTGCAGGCACTGAGGCCCAGCAATAATCCTGGAGGCAAAAAAAAGTGATGAAGTCACCCACTTCCCCTCATCTTGGATAGAGTTTGAAGGAATCATGTTAAGTGAGATATGCCAGAAAGAGAAGGATGAATATAGAATGACCTGACTCATGGAACTAAGATGAGAAAGAAGAACAGAAAGGGGAAACACAAAATAGAGCTTGATCTGGGTTTGATGTATTGCACCAAATTAAAGGACTCTGGGGAGAGGGTCTTTCAGGTCCTGCTGCATGACAGTGGAAGAGGATACAGGCCTGGGGTGCAAGTGTTTTACAGAAAAATGAGAAATTTTACACATATTAATTGCATTTATGATAAACTATTAATTCCCCAATAAAAAGTATACTTCCCTTCCTCTAAAATTCACCACCATTTTTTTTCTTTGTGTGTTTTTTGTTTTTCTCATGATTGTGCTTAATGCAAAAGCAATACTTCCTTCTTCGTCTCATGTAATACATTAGCAACTGACTTAGCTGATCAGTTCTCTTGAAACTTTGAGCCATTTACTTCAAGTAAACATAAGTAACACCACAATGTCCTAGTTTTTCACTTATCAAATGATCTTATCCTAAACAATCTTCTCTAGTGCGGTTTCCTTCTTTCCTAACTCCTGTGTAAGGGGACTTCTCTCATACTCAACTTTAGCCTTTTTGCCTGCTATATTTTTATCTGTATCATTAAACTCTGAGTGATTATGCGTTAGTCTTATGACTGTATAACATCTCAAAATTAAACTGGGCTAAACCAAAACCAACTTTGCTTTCTTCCCTAAAACAATGATAAAATAAAAGACAACATTTCCTCATCTTTTTTAATTAACCTTACCCACCATAGTAGAAGTAGTCACTCTTATCTCCTATCTTCTCAGGTCAAAATGTCTGAAGAAACTGACAACTCGTGAATATCCCACAAGCAATCAATTAACACTTCCTCATTGCTCCAACCATTTGTACCAATGTTGAAAAATTGAGAGTACTGATGTAATAACTGTCATTATTTTCAGTATAAATTTTAAATTAAATTGATTATAGAAAACCCCTGCAAAAATATTCAATGGGGGGGGGGGTCGGTAGTGCAACAGGTTAAGCGCAGATGGCGCGAAATGCAAGGGTCAGCATTAAGAATCCTGGTTCGAGCCCCCGGCTCCCCACCTGCAGGGGAGTCACTTCACAAGCGGTGAAGCAGGCCTGCAGGTGTCTGTCTTTCTCTCCCCTTCTCCATTATTCCCTCCTTTCTTGATTTCTCTCTGTCTTATTAAGCAACAGAAGCAAAGACGACAATAACAATAATAACAGCAAGGGCAACAAAATGGGAAAAATATCCTCTAGGAGCAGTGAATTCATAGTGTAGGCACTGAGCTCCGGCAGTAACCCTGGAAGCAAAAAATAAATAAATAAAAAACATCCAATTAGTCATCTGGTAGGCCAATTTACCTTGAAAGTCAAAGCAGAAATATATGAATAGAGGTAGCCAAAGCACAGCATCATAATCTTCGAACACAGAAAGAACATGCAAGCAGCATAAGCATGCCATATTTACATAGGGAACATATTATACGGACAGCAGGCGAGAGTCAGAATTCTGGCTTCTCTATGGAACTCTGAAAAGCAAGAAAATGTTTTGAAAAAACAAAAACCAGGAACAATGACACAATCACATCACTGAATAAGTGGAAACAGATACATATTAAAAGCCACACAGTTGTTCATGTATTAATAGAGGAATGTGAATTCAAGTAAAAGTCATGAAATTTTATTAAAATATAGATGATAGGCATAGTCTTTTTTAGTTTTAATGACTGTTAGTAATGGTATAAATCTGTGCAATTTAAATTCCATCTGAAATTCAGATGCCCAATTAGTAGTGAGATTCATTCTATTGGAAGCACAGATGTTAAAGTCAGAACTAATTTTGAATTGCTGAGTATATTTCTCAATTTCCTGTTACAGAGACTGGAATAATAAGAGTAGGATTCTCACTGGGGTTGAGACTTAACAGAAAATGTGAAAAGAGCATGATAGGTTGTGCATGTAATTCTGTGTGGAGCCGGTCATCATTCACTCAACTATTTCTTAAACGCAAATTGTATGTGCAATTTTCTGTTCAAGCCAATTTCAAGTTAGGTGCTACTGCATTATTTTTATAAAAAAAATTATGACAGATGATATGCTTCATTTTTTTTTTTGCTGGAGCCGGCAACTTCATAATTTCAGGTTGGTTGTATAAGATAGAGGGAGAGAGTCAGAGAGAGAGAGAGAGAGAGAGAGAGAGAGAGAGAGAGAGAGAGAGAGGACAGAAAGGGGTGTAAGACAAACACTACAGCACTCAAGTCTCCCCCAGTGTTGTAAAAACAGACGCATTATTCAGGTGAGTTCTATTTTTGGCCCCAAGTTTCACCCTTTTTACACTTAGTTTAGTTTATAGTTTCTTCTTACAACTTTCACTTTTATCTAATAATACATGCCAATGAATTAATTTTAATGAATTAAAAATACCAGTTTAAAAATAGATTCCATTCTGGCATGCTCATTATGTGACATACCCACAAATCTTTTTTTATTTTTTTCCTCCAGGGTTATCGTGGGGTTATTGGAGCCAACACTATGAATCCACTGCTCCTGGAGGCTATTTTTTCCCATTTTTGTTTGCCCTTGTTGTAGTTGTTATTTTTGTTATATCCGTTGTTGTTCTTGGACAGGATAGAGAGAAATCGAGAGAGGAGCAGAAGACAGGCAGGAGGAAAGACACCTGCAGATCTGCTCACAGCTTGTGAAGCAACCCCCGCCCCCAGCAGACAGGGAGCTGGAGGTTTGAACTGGGATCCTTACACCAGTTCCTTGCACTTTATGCCATGTGTGTTTAACCCTCTGTGCTACCACCCAGCCCCTTGTATTTGTTCTTCATTATGTAAATGTTTTCAATTTTATTGCAACATGTACAGTGGGTAAAAATCTTTCAAAACTTTTCATGAAATCATCATTTAACATATTATTCATTTATTACTACCTCAATACAAGCCTTCATTAGCAATTTTCTACAAACAGTGTAAAGGGTGGTACCTGATATAGCACATTTCTTTACATTTGGTTTATTTCTTCAGGTTCATTTTACCAATAACTAATCATTTAATTACAGCGGGGAAGCAGTTACAGAAGCCAGAACTTCCACCTTCTGCACCCTATGATGTTCCTGGGTCCATATTCCCAGGGGGATAAAGAATAGGAAAGCTTTCAAGGGAGGGGATGGGATACGAAGTTCTGGTGGTAGGAATTGTGTGGAGTTGTAGCCCTCTTATCCTATGTTCTCGTCAGTATTTCCATTTTATAAATAAAAATAATAAGGATAATAAAATAAAGATTGACTTCAAAGGAGCACCTCCTTGTCTGCAGCTGACTCCCTCACCCTTCTGTTGTGGGGGTTGGTCTTGGGGGGTAGAGGGAAAGAGCAAACCCCACAGCCACAGCCAACTCTGATTCCTTTGCCCTTTTCAGTGTCCATTTGCCAGCCTAAGGCTAGGTTACAGGGTCTCCCTTGGTTCCACCTTGGCTGCCTCCTGCACTCAACCACTGACCTGGGAAATCCTACCCTCACCCAAAATTCCCAGGGTTAAAGCAGCCTCCTTACAGAGCTCGTGCCAGATGTTATCTCCAAGTCACCATCTTGGATCTGCCCCCACTTATTTCTATGAATTTCCATTTTGTGACAGATTGTTCATTCATATATTATTTATCCCAAGTTCGGAGCTATTAGGATGAGAGTTGTTTTTGATCATTTCACACATTTTAATTTTATTTCTACACATAACAATATCAAAAATAAAATAGTGATTGATGAATCAATATTGATTCAAAGGCATTATATCTCTGTCTTTATTTTGGATAGAAGGAGAGAGAAATTGAGAGAGTGAAGTGATACAGAGGAAAACAGAAAGAGAGACACAGGCAGCACTACTTCACTACTTGTGAAGCTGCCTCCCAACAGGTGGGGGCCAGAAGCCTGAACCTGGGTCCTTTGGCATGGCAAAATGTTTTTTCTACTGGGTGTGCCACCACCTGGCTTCTTAATTATCTTTTTTATTATTGCAGCACTATGAATAATAAATCTTCTCTGTCTTGATATAAAAGCTGTCTCAATTGTATCTCAATATAAAATAACTGAGTCTATATAAGGCAGTCTATATAAGGGTTTGATTCCTGAAACAATAAACAGGTGATCAGGTGATTAAATACACAATAAATTTATATATCTTCGTACAACCTTTTCCTGTCCCGTTAGAGTGTTGAGCTTACAATTATCACAATTACTTTTTAAATTATTTCTTTATTACTGGATGGAGACAGAGAAAAAATGAGAGGGAAGAGAAAATAGGGAGAGAGACAGAAGAAACACCTGCAGCCCTGCTTCACCACTTCTTTCCCCCTGCAGGTGGGGACCAGGGTTTTGAACCTGGGTCCTATGCATTGTGATTTGAGCGCTTAATAAGATGTGCTACCACCTGACCCCAATTCTCATACTTTTAAAATAGTAATTTTGTGACTCATCAGTCTTTCCCAAGTCTCACTAGGCACATTTGCTTTCATCTCAGGTGAGGGGGGAGAGAGAGAGAGAGAGAGAGAGAGAAAACACACATGCCCCTCCTTTATTGAGAAACAATAAAGAATTTCCCCATCTCCTGGAACTTTCTTGGGCTAAAAATGCAGATAATTAGGTGCCAGGTAGTTGAAGGACAAGATCACATTTCATTATATACAAGGAGTATCTATATAGCTGTGAATTCTAACTAAAACAAATTGAGGCTTTGTATGCTCAGCTAAGAAGTATGATAGGCAGGGAGTCGGGCGGTAGCGCAGTGGGTTAAGCGCAGGTGGCGCAAAGCGCAAGGACCGGCGTAAGGATCCGGGTTCCAGCCTCCGGCTCCCCACCTGCAGGGGAGTCGCTTCACAGGCGGTGAAGCAGGTCTGCAGGTGTCTATCTTTCTCTCCCCCCTCTGTCTTCCCCTCCTCTCTCCATTTCTCTCTGTCCTATCCAATAACAACCACATCAATAACAACAACAATAATAACTACAACAACAATAAAAAAAGACAACAAGGGCAACAAAAGGGAAAATAAATAAATAAAATAAAAAAAAAAGAAGTATGATAGGAGTGTGAAATGTCAAACAAAAAGAAGGGATCTAACACCATGAAAATGAACAACTTCACAAGGCAGACTCATGTCTCTAGATATTTGCTCTATTTTAAGACATGTGAATCCAGTAAAATAGCCTATTTCTGGAGATGTTCCCTAAATCTGTGTAGTCAGTATTCGTTAGAGTCATGCTAGGAGTGAATATTTTCTCCTGAGGACCATATGACCTTCAATGACTTCAGCTCCACCTACCAGGTGAAATGCATTAGGAACAGTCATTCTTAGAGTTCTATATTTTCCTATAAAAATAAATGCAAACAGCACACCCCTTATTTTGGCTTGTCCTACTATACTGATGCTCATTATGGTAATCTTAAGATAGTTTTCTTTTGAGGAAATACTCAGGTCCACAGAATTTTGTTCAACTTAATAAAGCAACTATTTTCACTCTAGTAGATTTAACTCTAAACTAAATACTGTATCTAAACATACATTTTAAATCGATTTTAAATTGAGTTTTGGGGAATAGATTCAAACTTTTAACTGATATCTGAAATATAAGTGGATAAGAGTTCTAAAGCAATAATAGCATATTTTGAGCATATGATGCTCAAAAGTGAGCTCATAATAGCAGCTAGACAAAACAGGAGATGGGAGTCAGGAGATACTCTCAGTACACACTTGACTATGCTTGAGAACCTGGGTTTGAGCTCCCCAATCACCACACTGGAGAACCTTTGCTTCACAAATGATGAAGTGGTATCTCCTGTAATCTCTGTTCTCTCACAGTCTATTTGACGGTGGGGGTATACTATGGGGAGCAGTGGAATCATGAACTCATGCTGTCCCCACAACCCCCTAGATGAAAAAAAAAAGGGAGAAAGATACAGTACAATGTTGACAAAGTTATTTCACCTTAGACTTTCCTTTTTACTACAGTGAATATACAGTCTAATTTCTCTCATATATATATACATATATGTCAAGGTACATTTATTTGTTTTAATACTTCCTTTTTATTACTGATATATCAGAGATTTACAAAATTATAAGACAGTAAGGATGTGACTTTCTACTTGTACACAGGAATTGTAAATCATCCCGAGTGTAGTTCCTTTTTGAGTTGTATAGCTTAGGGTAAACTGCCATGCCATAATATATTTTTATAGAAACAATAGGTTTCCAGACACACCAAACAAAAAAGAGAGAAGACTCAAATTAATAGAATTGTAAATGATGCAGGAGATATCACAACTGACACCACAGAAATCCAGAGAATCCTGCGAAACTTCTATAAAGAACTATATGCCACCAAGCTAGAGAATCTGGAAGAAATGGAACAATTCCTAGAAACCTATGCACTTCCAAAACTGAACCAAGAAGAACTACAAAATCTAAATGCACCAATCACAGACAAAGAAATTGAAACCGTTATTAAGAATCTCCCCAACAACAAAAGTCCTGGACCAGATGGCTTCACAAACGAATTCTACAAAACTTTCAGGAAACAGTTAATACCCATATTTCTTAAGCTATTCCATAAGATTGAAGAAACAGGAATACTCCCTTCCACCTTTTATGAAGCCAACATCACCCTGATACCAAAAGCTGATAGGGACAGAACAAAAAAGGAAAACTACAGACCAATATCTCTGATGAACATAGATGCCAAAATATTAAACAAGATGTTGGCCAACCGGATACAGCAACACATCAAAAAGATTGTTCATCACGACCAAGTGGGATTCATCCCAGGAATGCAAGGCTGGGATGAATCCATAAGTCAATCAATGTCATTCACCACATCAATAAAAGCAAAGCCAAAAACCACATGATTATCTCAATAGATGCAGAGAAAGCGTTTGACAAAATCCAACACCCATTCATGCTCAAAACTCTACAGAAAATGGGAATAGATGGGAAATTCCTCAAGATAGTGGAGTCTATATATAGCACATCTACAGCCAACATCATACTCAATGGACAGAAGCTGAAAGCATTCCCCCTCAGATCGGGGACTAGACAGGGCTGTCCACTGTCACCGTTACTCTTCAACATAGTATTGGAAGTTCTTGCCATAGCAATCAGGCAAGAGAAAGAAATCAAAGGAATACAGATTGGAAGGGAAGAAGTCAAGCTCTCACTATTTGCAGATGATATGATAGTATACATAGAAAGACGTAAAGAATCCAGTAGAAAATTACTGGAAGTTATTAGGCAATATAGCAAGGTATCAGGCTACAAAATCAATGTACAAAAATCAGTGGCATTTCTTTATGCAAACACTAAATCTGAAGAAGACGACATCCAGAAATCACTCCCATTTACTGTTTCAGCAAAATCAATCAAATACCTAAGAATAAAGTTGACCAAAGAAGTGAAAGACTTGTATGCTGAAAACTATGAGTCGCTACGCAAGGAAATAGAAACTGATACCAAGAAATGGAAAGATATCCCATGCTCATGGATTGGAAGAATAAATATCATCAAAATGAATATTCTCCCCAGAGCCATATACAAATTTAATGCAATACCCATCAAAGTTCCACCAAGCCTCTTTAAGAGAATAGAACAAACACTACAATCATTTATCTGGAACCTGAAAACACCTAGAATTGCCAAAACCATCTTAAGGAAAAGAAACAGAAATGGAGGCATCACACTCCCAGACCTTAAACTATATTATAAAGCCATCATCATCAAAACAGCATGGTACTGGAACAAAAATAGGCAAACAGACCAGTGGAAAAGAATTGAAAGCCCAGAAGTAAATCCCAACACCTATGGGCATCTAATCTTTGGTAAGGGGGCCAAAAGGATTAAATGGAAAAAGGAGGCTCTCTTCAATAAATGGTGCTGGGAAAACTGGGTTGAAACATGCAGAAGAATGAAATTGAACCACTTTATCTCACCAGAAACAAATATCAACTCCAAATGGATCAAAGACATTGATGTCAGACCAGAAACAATCAAATACTTAGAGGAAAGCATTGGTAAAACACTTTCCCACATACATCTCAAGGACATCTTTGATGAATCAAACCCAATTGCAAGGAAGACTAAAGCAGAAACAAACCAATGGGACTACATCAAATTGAAAAGCTTCTGCACATCCAAAGAAACTATTAAACAAACAGAGAGACCCCTAACAGAATGGGAGAAGATCTTCACATGCCATACATCAGACAAGAAACTAATCACCAAAATATATAAAGAGCTCAGCAAACTTAGCCGCAAAAAAGCAAATGACCCCATCCAAAAATGGGCAGAGGAAATGAACAAAACATTCACCACAGAGGAGATCCAAAAGGCTAACAAACATATGAAAAACTGCTCTAGGTCACTGATTGTCAGAGAAATGCAAATTAAGACAACACTAAGATAGCATCTCACTCCTGTGAGAATGGCATACATCAAAAAGGACAGCAGCAACAAATGCTGGAGAGGTTGTGGGGACAGAGGAACCCTTTTACATTGCTGGTGGGAATGTAAATTGGTACAGCCTCTGTGGAGAGCAGTCTGGAAAACTCTCACAAGGCTAGACATGGACCTTCCATATGATCCAGTAATTCCTCTCCAGGGTTATACCCCAAGGACTCCATAACACCCAACCAAAAAGGGGTGTGTACTCCTATGTTCATAGCAGCACAATTCATAATAGGTAAAACCTGGAAGCAACCCAGGTGCCCAACAACAGATGAGTGGCTGAGAAAGCTGTGGTATATATACACAATGGAATACTATGCAGCTATCAAGAACAGTGAACCCACCTTCTCTGACCCATCTTGGACAGAGCTAGAAGGAATTATGTTAAGTGAACTAAGTCAGAAAGATAAAGATGAGTATGGGATGATCCGACTCATCAACAGAAGTTGACTAAGAAGATCTGAAAGGGAAACTAAAAGCAGGACCTGACCAAATTGTAAGTAGGGCACCAAAGTAAAAACCCTGTGGTGAGGGGTAGACATGCAGCTTCCTGGGCCAGTGGGGGGTGGGAGTGGGTGGGAGGGATGGGTCACAGTCTTTTGGTGGTGGGAATGGTGTTTATGTACACTCCTAGCAAAATGTAGATATATAAATCAGTAGTTAATTAATATGCGAGGGGGAAAATCAGTTGTATGTCTCAAAGTTTTTCAAAACACAAACTGAATCTTTTTAATATATAGGCTGTGTATGTGGACTCTCAAAAAGCCTAGACCAAGTAGATCAGAAGCATCCAATAGCACAGCTATATACAAGATACTGGATACTGTACAGCAAACCATAACAAAAGGACTTTTCAAAGTTAACCCAATTAACAAATAATGTGATGATAACATTAACTATCGATTGTCTTTTTGAACCCTAAGACAGCAGGAACCTCACATCTCCACTATAGAGCCCCTACTTCCCCCAGTCCTGGAACCCTTGGATAGGGCCCACTTTCCTGTATGCATCTCCCAATTCAAACCAAATAATATTGCATCCGCCAATCACAACCTAACCAACGCAACGATTGCCACCTCAACATGCTTCACCTCAGACTGTGTCCAGAGACTTCACGTGTGGAATGACAACCCTTCAGCTTCATTACTCTGGTGAGACCTTTCCTTTAATAGTACACTCTAATTTCATCTCAGGTAGTTCACTTTCTAACAAAGTCCCATAACCTAGATATACACCAGTTTCTGTGAGAGAGAGCTTATGTGCACACGTATCCATAAACTACTGCAAAATATATACCTGAAAGCAGAAGTACACTAGAGTTTGCAGTGAGTACCTCCCTAACACTTCCTCTCCACTATTCCAAGCTTGAAATCCATGATTGCTCAACAAATTGTTTGGCTTCATATGTTAACTCTCTTTTCAGTCACCAGGTTCCAGATGTCATCAGGATGCCGGCCAGGCTTCCCTGGACTGAAGACCCCACCAATATGTCCTGGAGCTCAGCTTCCCCAGAGACACACCTTACTAGGGAAAGATAGAAGCAGACTGGGAGTATGGACCGACCAGTCAACGCCCATGTTCAGTGGGGAAGCAATTACAGAAGCCAGAAGGTAGAAGTACCTTCTGCAACCCACAATGACCCTGGGTCCATGCTCCCAGAGGGCTAGAGAATGGGAAAGCTATCAGGGGAGGGGGTGGGTTATGGAGATTGGGTGGTGGGAATTGTGTGGAGTTGTACCCCTCCTACCTTATGTTTTTCTTCATTAATCCTTTCTTAAATAAAAAATTTAAAATAAAAAAACAAAAGAAACAATAGGTTTATTCTGGTATTAATACGTTTTCACAATAAGCATAAAGTAGTATTCTCCAAAGGAAGGCTGGGTCATCCTGCCCTGCCATTCGAGGAAGACTGGTTCTCAAATGAGCGCAGCTTACAATCTTTCCAACTCGTGGCGCAAAGCAACCACCATAAGGATCACGGTTTGAGACCCCTGCTTTCACCTCCAGAGGAGTCACTTCACAAGCAGTGAAGCAGGTCTGCAGGTGTCTCTCTTTCTCTTCCCCTCTGTTTTCTCCTCCTCTCTCGATTTCTCTCTGTTCTATCCAACAACAAAAATAACAACAACAACAATAATAAAAACAAGGACAACAAAAGGGAAAATAAATAAATATTTAAAAAAGAATGTTTCCAACTGTGACCATGAACTGTGAGCTCAGACTGACAGGGACTCAGAGGTTATACAGGCTCCTGTGCTAAATATAAATATACATTGGCGCTGGATAAGGTGGATGGGGTAAACAGTTAATTTTATTCATAGATTTTCTCCAAGATTAAGAGCTATTCACTGCTCTAATGCAACTATCAATCCCTGTTCTCAATTCTGACACCATCATCTCAGACAATATTTTTTGTCCAACTCCAGTTACATATCAAACTCAAGCCAAAAGACCCTAAGAATATGCCTGAAATAAAGTTCCTCACTTATTTTCCTGCTAGTATCCCTAGTCTCATCTGCTTTATCCCTACCTTTTTGTTCCTGTTCATTAATCATTTTCTCCTGCTTTATATCGTACCACCTTTTAGCCACCAAGTTGCAGAAGCTACTTTAATTCCATCCTGACTCCCCTGGACAGACAACCTTACCAATATATCCCAGAACATCACCTCTCCAGAGCCCTACCCCACTAGGGGAAGACAGAAACAGACTGCGGGTATGAATCAACCTTCCAATGTTCATGTCCAGCAGAGAAACAAATACAGAAACCCAATCTCTCATTTTATGCAGCCCAAAAAGAAATACACTCACAGCGGTTAAGAAATGATAGGAGGAAGATGACGAGAGGACTCTAAACTCCATCTCCATTAAGATCCTGAAAGAGAATAGAAAAAAAATAAGACATTTGAAAGTAGTAGTAGGTTTAGGTGTGACTTGGAAAGGAAGAGAGGATGGGACCATAGGGGAAAAAAAATGGGCAAATATATACAAATACAGACAGGTAGTTGTAGAAATAATAGTTAACCCATATCTGCAACATTAGGAGAACTCCTGTAGCTTCCAATAGAAGGGATCGGGATACAGAACTCTGGTGGTGAGTATGGTGTGACATTATACCCCTCTTAACTCATAACTTTGTAAATAAATATGAAATCACTAATAACTCCCACCTTCTGTTCCCCCAAAAGAATTACTGTCTATTCTCCCAGAAGGATATACAATTGGGAAGTTTCCTATGGAGGGGATGAGACACAGAACTCTGGTGTTAGGAACTATATGGATTATACCCTGTTACCTTACAATCTTGTAAATCAATATTAAATCACTAATAAAAATAAAATATAAAGGGAGTCAGTCAGTAGCACAGCAGGTTAAATGTAGGTGGCGCAAAGCACAAGGACTGGCCTACGGATCAGGGTTCGAGCCCCTAGCTCACCACCTTCAGGGGAGTCGCTTCACAAGTGGTGAAGCAGGTATGCAGGAGTCTTTCTTTCTCTCCCCCTCTGTCTTCCCCTCCTCTCTCCATTTCTCTCTGTCCTATCCAACAATGATGACATCAATAACAATAACTACAACAAAAGCAGCAAAAGGGAATGAATAAATATTTTAAAATAATAATAAAAAACATAAAAAAGAAAGTGTCAGTAGCCACAAGTTAGAGATGTCCAAACAATGAAATTTGTTCAGCATAACTTGTTGAAGATTTGTAATTCCTTTTAAAGACTTTTTTCATATTTACTTGCATATTTAAATTGGCAATTAGAATGTGTTTTAGGTAGAATAGCCACTTAGGCCATTTTTCCAACTGATGAGCACAGAATCTTTTATTATTTTTTTATTCTGTTCATTTTAATAATATCTTAACATTTGTAGGGTATAAGATTTTCATGGGAATAGGAATTGTTGCAATCATTGTAGAAATCAATGGAATCTCTTCAAAATATTACTTCATTTTGTTGATCAGTCCCACATTTCTCTTGCTCACATTAACCTGAGTCCAAACCCCTGATCCCTACCAGTAGAGGGGGAAACTTCAGGAGTTTCAGGAGTGGTGAAGCCATGCTACACATGTCTTTCTCTCTTTCCCTCTGTTGCTCCCTCTTCACTCTTAATTTCTCTCTATCTATCAAATAAAAAATAATGGCCCCTGGGATCCGTGATTTCTCGATACCAGAGATAACCCCCTGGTGGTGACAACAACAACAACAAAGAGAGAAAGAGAGAGAGAAAGAGAGAGAGAGAGAGAGAGAGAGAGAAGGAGAAGAAGAAGAAGACCTGGACTTTAGTGAAAATACTTTCTCACTGTTGTGTTTTTCCTCTTATTATGGCTAACAAGAGGTTTTTCCTCTAATTATGGCTCACAAGAGATTCTACAGTAAATGTCTCCTGTAGCTGAGACCACTCAATAAAGGCAGCCAGTATGTCCTCCCCAAACCCCTGCACACAAACAACTTTTGAGGGACTTAAATTAGTTGAGCAGTTGAAAGGGACTGTTTCCCATGGCAGACATTCCATGCCCCTCCTCCCTTTGTGATCTCAGCAGTGGTTTGGCTGCGTAGTGGTTTCCATACCAGCAGATAAGCACACTAGTCTTAGCTCTAGGGCCAGAGGAAGGGTGTAGTTGTGAAGACATGTCGAAGAGTGCAGAAGCAGCTACGGACTCCGATAATAAGAGAAAAAGCTCACAGCGCCGGGGCCTGGTAAAAGGACCAGATTTTCGTTATTTCCAGCGTCGGTCTTTCACAGCTGCTGAGGTCGCTCAACACAAAGAAGAGGGAGATCTCTGGGTATCTTACCTTGGACATGTGTACGATCTAACGCCACTGGCCGAGGAGTACAAGGGAAACATACTCCTGAAACCCATTGTAGAAGCAGCAGGGACGGATATCAGCCATTGGTTTGATGCGAAGACAAAAGACATCCGCAAGCACGTAGATCCACTAACCAATACTCTGAGATACCGCACCCCGTGGGGCCGCTTCATCCATATTCCACCCCAGTTGCCCCGTTCGGACTGGGCGACTGATTATGGTAAGCCTTGGTGGCAGGGGACTCAATATATGGTGGGACGACTGATCTCTAAGACCCGGCACATCCGCCTCGTGAACTTGCTCACCGCACAAGAGCACATATTGGAGGTTGGCACCCTGGAAACCATGTGGGAAATCGTACACCGATTCCTCGCTTACAATGCACATGCTGCCAGCTACACATGGAAATATGATGGGAGGATACTGAACATGGACCGTACTCTGGAAGAAAATGGGATCTACAATGAGGAGGATGACTTTGAACTTCTCAAAATGGATGACCCCCTTTACTTGCCTGCAATAACGCTTCATTTCAATGATGATCTCACCGAGTTATAAGAAAGAAGATGGAGGCACAAGCAGACTCAAGCTGCATTTGGGGTTTCTGTGATCACTATGGAAAACACTGGGCTGGAGGGAGGGGGTTCTTTGGGTTTAAGCCCTTATTCCACTCTGGAAACTGACATGGGATGCCCATACCTTTCAGAAATCATTAAAATTGCTCAGAGAATAAAAAAAAAAAAAAACAAGATTTTCATCTCAGTTAAATTTATTTGTAGCCATTTTATTCTTTTTTGCGTGATTATAAATGGAATTGTTCTCTGAATTCCTTCTCTGATAATTCAGTACTTGTGCATAGAAACATAAGATTTGGGAGTCGGGCTGTAGCGCAGCGGGTTTAGCGCAGGTGGCGCAAAGCACAAGGACCGGCATAAGGATCCCGGTTCGAACCCCGGCTCCCCACCTGCAGGGGAGTCGCTTCACAGGTGGTGAAGCAGGTCTGCAGGTGTCTGTCTTTCTCTCCCCCTCTCTGTCTTCCCCTCCTCTCTCCATTTCTCTCTGTCCTATCCAACAACGACAACAACAATAATAACTACAACAATAAGACAAGGGCAACAAAAGGGAATAAATAAAATAAATATAAAAAAGTCTAAAAAAAAGAAACATAAGATTTATATTTCTTTATTTTGTGGCCTGCTTATCATTGCATTAATTTATTACTTCTAATAGCTTTTCTTTCGTATCTTGATATAGATACAGAAGCAGATTATTCACTCTTATTCACATTTTTTCCCAGTAAACTGATCTACAGGGAAGGAAGTGTCTACTATCCTGTGAATGTGTGCAGAATGTGGACACAAATAACAATATACAACTTATTTTTGTTGCTTAATAACTATGAAATATGTGTGAGTACAAGGATTTCTTTATACCCCAGGTTAGTAATGCAGACCTATCTAGAAGGATTATTGCGATGATTTAATAAGTTAAAAAAAAGTGATCAGAGTAGTTCCTGTCATACAAGGAATAGCACGTGTTAACTATCGTCATGTCTTTGTCCCAGAATTACTGATTTTTAGCCTCGCATTTATAGAAATGTTATATATCCTCAAAATATTTATTTGACTAAAGTTCATAGCCTTAACTCTTTATGATATTATTTTTCTCTGCAGCTTCCTATCATGAAGTACTTTCTAACTGGTATTATGTAAACTTTTTAAACAAACTGTAACTGTATATCCCAGACAGTAGCTTCTTTCTCCCAAATTACTGTTAAGATTAATAAATTAGGCATAAAAGTCTAATATAATACCTTGTAGATTGTTATTATTATTAGTTATTAATCAATCTCTCTGTAATTGGTGGTGACTTTGTACCTAATAAAAATGTCAAAGAAATAAACTAAAAGACTGCATTTGGAAGCGGGGAAGAAGAAAGGCACAGAATAAACAAAACATGCATAAAAGGAAAACATGCAAAGTACTTATAACCACTTCAATACTGACATAAATAACTGACAACAAGCTAAAATGGATACCAAAAGCAGGTACTTAACAAAATCCTAATGGGACACATGAATATAGAGAATTACTGAACAATTAACTGAATGAAGCTGCTGGTAACTGTTACACTTGTGTGACAAGTGCAAACAAGAGAGAGTTAACTTGTACCTAAACTGCTGTAATTTTGTGTTTATCTCCAGGGATATCTGCAAGCACATACTGACCCTTGTCCAGAATAAAGATGAAATGTACTAACTACTGAGGAATAGATCTACATAAAAATCACTCTCAAAAGTGCTTGATGCAGCTTGGTTCAGTTTTTATTTTGAAAATATACAGACCTTTGGCTTGCACCTGACTTAACTAATCACACAGCAAGCTTCCGACTGTGACTGGTGAGGTACAAAAGGCTACTAGATAAATTGAAATCTTGGCTCTTCAGGTAAAATATCTCTTAAGGGTCTTAGTGACTTATATTTCAAATGTAAAATGCATCCTTTTCTAATAGGGAAATTCTTATTAGACACCTGAAAAACATGGACTTGTGTTTGTGTTTTCTTGCTACATGTGAATAATATTCTTAACCTTCATTATAAGTATATCCTGTGGAAACTCATGGATTATTTCCATATTCCAACCTGTGTGCTTGTTGCAGTTAGTTGATCAAGAAAACTGAAAAGAACTTTCACTCCATAATTTAAATGTTAGGGCTTAGTTGTACAAGAAGAATGATGAGTAAGCAGGAAATAAAAAGCCTCATCTGAAGATGCCAGGCAGAAATTTAGGACATCATAGTTCTAAGGCCTCCAGTCCTTGTAACCACAGGTGTGAAGAAGAAAAATTTATCATGGAAATTCGAATTTGATCCAGTCTCAGGATAATAGTGATTTACTAAAGAAATTCAAACAGCAAAAGCCAGTCAAGAATTTGATACTTTAACTACTCAGTGCATTTTGTCTTTGGGGGAAAAAAATGAAATCAGTAAGCAAGTTCTACCTATATTTCCTATATTCATACCAGAAAAGATTATCAAAATGGCTGGGAGAGATCACTAAGACACAATAAAAAATATGGATATATTCAATCAAAACTGCTCGAAGTTATATTAACTTCTGAATAATAGCGGTAGCTTACTGATGACACACCATTGACACATTATTCATGTTAGTGAGAAGAGTACTGCTTCCCTCTCCTTCATACTGCTACATGTCAGATGTTTGACTCAGCATCTTTACTAGGCTATAGAAAGTGAATAAATAAGCCAAATTTCTGCCTGTTGTGCAGAATGAATGTGGGGGATATGGCATGCGCCGCAGCTTGTGTATTTGTCTAAGTACAAATATAGATAGATGGTTTTTCTTCAGAACGACCTAGGCCAGGCAACACAGGGAAAGAATGATTTTTTTCCCCCAGAAAGAGATGCATATCACTATAAAACATCTACAATGAGAGTCATCTTAAAATGTCTTAAATTCTGTATAAGTACCGCGTGCTAACCAATTGCACCACTGGAGCTCCAAAATGTCTTAAATTCTGTATATTACTAGTATTCTACATGTATTATGAAACACTGAGGTTGGTGGAGGATGGAGGTTATGAGCTGAAATTAAGAAAGGAAACATGTACTAGTGTAAAAGAACTTTCTCACTTTATTCATAAGTTTGGAATTCAAAAGTGCAAAGTGAAGATATAAAAAGAATTTTAGATATGTAAAAATAAAATCATATGTACTTGATAATTAAGAAGGAGGGTATTATGTGAACTAAAACTGAGGAAAGAAGCAGAGTTATAAGCAACCTTGATGTTCTTGGACATGAACTCTTTACAACTACTTATGCTGGTCCCCACCTGCAGGGGAGTTGCTTCACAGGCTGTGAGACATGTCTTCAGGTGTCTATCTTTCTCTCCCCCTTTCTATCTTCCCCTACTCTCTCATTTCTCTCTGTCCTATTTTTCAAAGTTAACCCAATTACCGATTAATGTGATTATAACAATAACTATCTATTGTCTTCTTGAACCCTAAGACAGCAGGAACCTCACATTTCCACTATAGAGCTTATTATATCTTCCCCAGTCCTGGAACCTGAGGGTGGGGCGCACTTTCCTGCATGCTTCTATCAATTCATACCAAGTAATATTGCATCCACTGATACCAACCTAATCAACACAACAAGTACCACCTCAGCATGCTTCACTTCAGACTGCGTCTAGAGACTTCAGGTGTGGAATGTGGGTGAGACCTTTCCTTTCATATTATTCTCTATTCCATTCCAGGTGGTTCACTTCCTAACAAAGTCCCAAAACCCAGATATAGACCAGGTCCCACGAGATAGAGCATATGTTCACACATATCCATAAACTAGGGCAAAATATATACCTGAAAGCAAAAGTACACAACAGTCTGCAGTGAGTACCCCCAACACCTCATCTGTACTATTCCAGCCTTTAGGTTCATGATTGTTCAACGATTTTTTTGGCTTTATATGTTAACTCCCTTTTCAGCCACCAGGTTCCAGATGCCAGCATGATTCCAACCAGACTTCCCTGGACAATGTGTCATGGAGCTCTGCTTAACCAGAGCCCCACCCTACTAGGGAAAGAGAAGGCAGGCTGGGAGTATGAATCGACCAGTCAATGCCCATGTTCAGCTGGGAAATAATTACAGAAGTCAGACCTTCCACCTTCTGCATCTCACAATGACCTTGGGTCCATACTCCTAGAGGGTTAAAGAATAGGAAAGCTAACAGGGGAGGAGAAGGGATGCGGAGATCTGGTGGTGGGAATTGTGTGTAGTTGTACCCCTCTTATCCTATGGTTTTGTTAATGTCTCCTTTTTTAAATTAAAAAAAAAACCCTAAAAGCATTGAAAGACATTCCACTTTCAAACATTTAATCTGTCAAGAAACGAAGGACATCCTGAAAGAAGAGACACAAATTAAATCAACTATGAAGTTGTCCTTGTCTTTAATGAAGCAAGAAGATGGAATCAGAATACAAAGGATCCACGATGTACGGAAATGGTGAAAATGGAAGGAAAATGGGTCAGAAAGAACCTCAAATATCTGCCTAGGTTCTCACTGGGATTTTTGCTGGTTGCTAGGTTTTATATGAAAGAATGGAACTTCATAAATACTAACAAATAAGTAAATAAATAGAAGGGAGCTTCTTTAGGAAAAGAGAGATGTGGTACACTTAGTAATGGTCAGAACTCAAATAGAAAGGGAGATATATCTGACTACAATAACTACGAGCCCATACAGTCATCAGGGATTTCAAAATATATTTACTGACATTTGTGGAGAAGTCACACTTTTAGTTGAAGAAATGAACTTCACACATTTGCAACTTTTTCTGGGCCCCAAAAGTTAAAGAAGAAGTCTCAAAAGGATTAAATGATTAGAGGGAATTCTTGCCCAAAGAAAATATCTATCATCTAAAGAAAGACTAAGCAAATTAACAAAAAATATACAGAAATATAAAGATGCAACACTGTAATGTTGAATATATAACAAAAAAATAACAGGATGCTAGCTGAAATGAGCCAGATATAGAAGGATGTATACTAAGAACTAATATCATTTTTCTTTTCATTATATTTAATTTAACATGTTTGTTTGTTTATTACAGAATTCCATGTCAACAAGAGTTAGAATCGACACCATTCCCACCACTAGAATTCTGAATTTTCAGTCTTCCCACTGCAATC
This sequence comes from Erinaceus europaeus, assembly GCF_950295315.1. Lineage (NCBI taxonomy): Eukaryota > Metazoa > Chordata > Mammalia > Eulipotyphla > Erinaceidae > Erinaceus > Erinaceus europaeus. Next base: position 9,354,212 of record NC_080180.1, on the reverse strand, counting down.
CACCATAGTTCCCCTAAGGTTGTAGACATCGGCCAACCACCATCTCTACAAATATCTGTCCACATCTATACACAGTTCCCACCCCAATTTTATTTTTATTTATTCAATTTTCTCTCCCCCTCAAAGCCACTCATGACATCATAACTACCTCCATATGTCCCTCTCCTTTTCCTCCTCTCTCTCTGGGTGCTGATGGAGCTGGAGTTCAGAGCCCTCTTATCTTTGTCCTATAACTTCTCCCCTGCCGGGAGTATGGATCAAGGTTGTTTTGGGGGAGCAGAAGGTAGGAGTTCTGGCTTTTGTATTTGCTTCTCCACTGAGCATGAACCTTGACAGGTCAATCCATATCCCTAGTGGGGCATTCTATTTCTTCCTAGTGGGTCACTAACCTCATTTTTTTTATCTGTATTTCTTATTAGTTGTTGAGAAACACATCAGTTGAAATTGGAGAGATATAAGCAGGTGGAATATAAAACAAATTATTTTGCTATCTGAAATATTTGAATCAATGTGTGATAATTTAAAGGTTCACTTATTATTCAAACACTGAAACATTTACATTGCTAATTTCATGCATCCCTATCTCATTTAAAAATAATAATATACCAATTTATCTATCTTTAATTTTATATAAACTACTGTGATATTTTATATATAGGTATCAAATTTATAAATGCAATTTTGACTGACTAGTATAATTAATCAAATTAACTTCACTATGTATATATAATTTTGATTTGATGTATCTATGTATATTGCACGTATGGCTGAATGAAGCTGTCATGAAAAAAATCTTACAGGTACATATATGTGCTTGGTTGCATGCATACATGTACATATGTACTAACATACACATGCTTAATTAAGTATTCAAAGCATGTTAAGTAACAGATGAATTCAAATTCAAATTCACCACACTTCAATTTAATTATCTTGATATCAGACAGATATTTTGCTATGAAATTTATTGAATTTATTTCCATATCTGATCACTGACTTAATGATGATATACTCTTTATCATTTTCAGATAAAATTTACACTCTGTGAGGAATGTAAAGTCCACCAATTTAAATGTCAGTTAGAATTATGATAATGCAAATTAGATTTTTTAAATAACCACACTGTGATGAGAAAGGCCATTTGAAATTATGTGGCATGTAGTTATTTTTAAGTGAAGCTTAAAAGTGTAAATGGGATCCAGCTAGGAATGACATAAGGTGTATAAAATTTGCCTTAAAAGATTCTCACAATTTTTCATAATCTTTGGAATTCATTCTCTAAATATCATTTATATCATTAACATTTAAATAAATGCCTAAACCTTGAAAATAAAGCATTTTGTTTCTTAAATGTCTAATCACTTTCTTAAAATAATAAGTGAATGTGTTAGGAAGTCTAGTACTGCACCTCCTTTTCCTTTCTCTCCATTATTCTAGTTTTTTTTTATCCCATGGTAAATTTCACACACATGCCCCACCTCCAAATCTCCCCATCTGTTGGAGGTCTCCAGACAGCCTGGTAATCACCCACACTATACTCTTCAGAACGTGTACATATCAGAGAACATTTCAACTGAAATAATGGGGAGATTCTGATCCTGATGCTGCTTTTCTAGATCTGAAATCCACACTGCCCCGTAATTCACCTTTCACTAACAATAGTGCTGGAATAACAACATTCAAGTACCTTCAATGTCTATGGCTTCTGAAATTCTGCACTTCTGAAACTGTTTACTCTTATGAAATGGAAAAGTAATCATTAAATATTAAATAAAAGATAGGAAGGAATCCAAACAGTTCAAACATATCTTAAATAACTAAATGGAAGTTAATTTTATAGAAAGCTTAATTCAAATCTAAAGGTGCTGGAACATTGGAAAAATGGAGAAAACGTAACTTAAGTGCCTTTAAGTAAGAATAAGTAAGCAATGACTAGAAGATATTACTCAGTTGTACAACTTTACAGAGCCTGAGGTTATTAGCCTAAGTAGAACTTAAGATATCTGGTTCTAGTTAGAGCCCTTAATTTCAAAAACAACAGCAAACTGGATAGAAACCATCAAATGCATTTTCCATTTTACCTTTCCTTTTATCTCAATCAAGAAAATTCAACTGGACTACTAAATAAATGGGATGCAGAGCAGATGGGAGTATGTAGAAACCTTTGTCAAAGGCTGATTATTTTTACTCAGAGGAAAATACAAATACAAAACAAGTTAAGATGATGGAAACAGAGTTTGGGGACAAATGTCAAGCTTAGGCTATTTTCACATGTTCAGTTTATAGTGAAGATTGTTAATAGGATCGTCAGAGGCTGGAGGGTCTAGTTTATAGCATACTTCAATAGCAAATCAAAAGCAAAGGGGGCAAACTCAGGGAGAGGGATTTATCTTTTGGGGTTCTCTCACAAGGGGGCAACGGAGTCTGCATCCCATTAAAGCAATGATCTAAATCAGTATTTCTAGGCAGCATATTAAAACCTTATTATTTTACTTTCAAGTTTGCTATTCATCTTTCATGCAAATGAAATCCTGGTAGTCAATAAGACAGTAAACAAAACCAAGTGCTAACAGCAATTTATAAAATTAGGGAGAAGCATTTAAATGTACAATAAAAATAAGATTGGCCAAGAAAACAATTCACCTGAACAATGTATCTGCCTTGACCTGTATGTAGTCCACCCAGGTTTGAGCCTAGTCCTCACTGCACTGAAGCAAGTGTGCATGCTGTCCACTCTCTCTCTCCCCTCAGTCTCTGTCTCTGCATGTGTGTAGATATCTGTTTCCCTCGAAGAGACAAGAACTGGTACAACCCCAACAAAGAGAGAGAGAGAGAATTTGAAATTAAAATATAGTATAAAATAGTTGATTTATAGTATATAATTATCTTTATGAATTTAAGGTTTTTTTTATTAAGAGTAAAACACAGCCAAGTGTCCTTTTATTGTTTATTTTAGTGTAGGCAGGTCTAGTTCTATGTCTCAGACATCACTAGCTAGTCCTCTTTCATTTAACTTAGAGAATATTTAGAATAAAAATTTCCCCAAATCACAATTGTTTTAGTTATGAACACATTATTCATATTTAAGAATCAAATTTTAGTAGAATACTATCAAGATATGCATCCATCACTTAACAGCAGACATTTATTTTAGAGATTTCATTCAAAGTTGAATTCTTCACATTCAGAAATAAGTTATGTAAGTACAAATCTCTCTGAAATAAAATGTGATAAAGAAAACTAGCGAATCAAATAGTATGATTAAATGACTGTTTGCTTTAGGTTTTCACCACTGAGCATGGTGCTTACTTCAGGGTTTTTGTACATAACCTTTACTAAACTAAGGAACATTGCCAGGACTTCTCATCCTCTGTAAAGGGTTACAATCAATTATCTCATTGTTTTTCTTTTATTTCTTTGATGTTTAGTGACTCTAGCTAAAGATACATAAATCTCTATTTGCTGTGACAAAAAAAAAAAATCACAACTAGGCCTAGACTGAAGGAACACCACTTAGAATATTAGCAACTACTCAAATACCTAGCTTACTTTCCACTTTGTATGTCACTGGTCAAATAGAAGTACGGAAAAGCAGGGCCAATCTTCATGACTGTCTTCAAGATTCCAAAAACCTACACCCACAAGACCTGCTAGACAGAGATCAGACTCTGTCATGCAGAGGAGACGCTGTCAGGTAAGTGGGATAATGTTCTTGTGTCTCTCCCTCTGTTCCTCTCTGTCTCTCACTCTTAGTCCAAAAAATAGAGAGAGAGAGAGAGAGAGAGAGAGAGAGACTAGTTGCATTGGAATAGTGCCAATGTGAAGCTCTAGCAAAACCCTGGTGCCAAAATTAAATAAAAAAGAAAATAAACACTAGAGAATTGGGCTAAGAAAAATAGGGCCTTCCATTTAATAAATGTTTATAAGCATAGTTTCTTCAAATAAAAAAGCACTTATGAGAGGCAAATGATCTGGCACATGATCTATCAGGAATCAAACTCAGGACCTTACAGATGCAATTCTGCTTTCCACCATTGAGCTACCTTCCTTGTCAAAGGCATTTGCAGATACAATGTAACAGCTCTCTCTGTAAGAGTTCCTTTATCTTCCCCCCTTCTTCTTCTAGCATTTGCCCTTCTTCCGTAGCCAGTCAACAGCGTCAGGCTGAGCCTAATGTAAAGTTTCGAGACCTTCTTTGAATCTGGAGAGGTGGCAGTCGTTGACTATGTGGGTCATAGTCTGTCTGGAGCCGCAGGGGCAGTTCGGGTCGTCTCTGGCTCCCCAGCGATGGAACATAGCGGCGCATCGGCCATGGCCTGTTCGATAGCGATTGAGGAGGGCCCAATCATAACGTGCTAGGTCAAAGCCGGGTTGAAGCTTGCAGGGGTCTGTGATGAGGTGTTTGTTCTTTACCTCAGCTGACTGCCAATTCTGTTTCCAAGAGTCTGGAACAGAGAAGTTCAGTGTAGGCGTAGGGGACCAGATTGGGTGACGAGACGTCAAGCGTTGGACAGGGTGGGCGAAGATATCCGTGTATATTGGCAGGTCCGGTCGAGCGTAGACGTGGGAAATGAACTTAGATGATGCCGCATCCTGACGAATATCTGGCGGGGCGATGTTGCTAAGAACTGGCAGCCATGGAACCGGGGTGGAACGGATGGTTCCAGAAATGATCCTCATGGAGGAATATAATTTGGAATCGACCAAGTGGACATGGGGGCTACGGAACCATACTGGGGCACATTATTCTGCAGTGGAATAGCATAATGCCAGAGATGATGATCCTAGTGTGGAAGCGCTCGCGCCCCATGAGGAGCTGGCCAGTCTTGCAATGATGTTACTCCTCGCGCCCACCTTTGCTGCAGTTTTTATGAGATGTTTGTGAAATGACAGAGTGCGATCGAGAGTAACACCAAGATAGACTGGCTGGGCTTCATGCTGGATTCTCGTATCACCAAGCTGCACATTAAGCTCACGCGAGGCCGAGGCATGGTATAGATGGAAAACAGATGATACCGTTTTTGCAGTGCTAGGGATTAGTCGCCATTTTTTACAGTAATCAGATATCAGAGACATGTCTTTCGTGAGTGTTTCCTCGAGGATGTTGAACTTGGATGCCTGAGTTGCACAGCAGATGTCATCGGCGTAGATGAACTTCCTTGAAGAAGTTTCTGGGAGGTCATTGATTAAATATTAAATAGCGTAGGAGCCAGAACAGAGCCCTGGGGGAGGCCACTTGAGACAAGTCTCCATCTGCTAGATCTTCCCCCCTGTATCAGGGAAGACCCTATTGTCAGTAATCACTGTGTGAAATGCAGTTTTTAAATCAAAATGTCACATTTTATTCAATATTGTTTATGTCATGATCCAGTATGAAAAACAGAGGCAATATCATTTATTTTTGACAGCTGGGAATTAGCACAAGAAACAGCTATAAAGTACAAACTGTGGAAATCATTGGGCAAATAACAGGTCATCATTTGAGTCATCAGTACCCAGAAACTTGAGAAGTGATTTCAGTGTCCTCTGAAGTCCAGGATAGTATGAGAGGATTGAGATGGTGGGAATTTGACAACACACACACACACACACACACACACACACACACACACGTCTAAACACCCTGTCAAGACAAAGGGTCCTCACTGAATTCATGTTGCAAGAGAAGGACACCAGGAAAAGGCAAGTTGCCCCCCCCCCCCTTATCTCAAGGTATTAGGACACTTCTCCAGGGAGGCACATACCTGACAACAATGCAGTAGGCAAAATCTGATCCACAAAATTGCAAAGCAGAGTGTGTAGACCTGACACAGCAATACTAACTGGCAGATAACATATACTCAAATTTTTCCAAAATCTGTCCTTATTTTCTTTGCTGCCAGAATGCAAATGTCAAGGTTCCATGGATTAATGACTATTGGAAAGTATTACATTGAGTAGTGTTTCAATGATAATATCCTCCCTCTGTTTAATGTTAAAAAACAGGCAATCACATAAAAGTTCCTATAGATTTATGGCACTATGAAATATATTTGCTTCCAGGGAAACTGTCGACAGAAGTATATTTGGGATAAATTAATCTAAAAAGTATCTATACTAAATGTATGATTGCTATTAATCTCCTCTAATTCTGAAATATTTACGTTTCATCAATATTTTACAATTCTTCTGAGGACAAAGTGTTGACAGCAAACATCACGGCACTACCTGGCACATGCGCCCTACTTGGGAAACTTCTTTCAGCATTTTCATGGCAGAAGGGCCTCACAATAAATTTGAGTGGCACAGTTATGGAAACCAAAGCCAACAAGCTAATAGTAATTCACAGTTTGATAGCATAGTTGTCACAGTTCTCAAAAGAAAATGCTCTAAAGGAAAATTGCCATTTACCATTACCTAGAGAAAGTTTAATAGCTTTGGGTCTCTGAGTAGTCTCGACTAGAAGCATGACCCAACATTAGAGCACCCAGCAAAAGGTTTTCAGACGTCTTACTAAAATGCTTTTCCTATACTACTTTTCTGGCACTTGTGGTCTGCCACTACGAGAGGTGTCTTCTGTCTAGTCAATGATAGTATATACGAAGCTCTTGCATAATCAATAAAAAACTCAATAGGTACTATCAGCACTATGTTGGCATGATTTCTGGTAGAACTTGTATGGGAGCAGACAGTGTCCTTGAACTTGCACGCCTTTTCCTTTGCCACCAGTTTACCACAAGTAATCTAGAATTTGAGAAGAATGCAAGCACACATTTTCTCAGATTAGGGGTTCTATCTTGTAAATCGTGTTAAGAATTAACTAGACAGAATTCACCCTCTGTGCTAGGGAGATAGCATAATGGTTAGGCAAAAGACTCCAAGGCTCCAAGGTCCACGGTTCAATCTCCAGGACCACCATAGGCCAGAGCTGAGTAGTGCTTTGGTCTTTCTATGTCTTTCTTACTGAATCTTTCTCATTAAAATAATAAAATGAAGGGGGTCAGGCAGTAGCACAGCGGGTTAAGCGCACATGGCACAAAGCACAAGGACCGGCAGGAGGATCCCAGTTCAAGCCCCTGGCTGCCCAATTGCAGGAGGGTCGCTTCACAGGCAGTGAAGCAATTCTCTATCTTTCTCTCCCCCCTCTCAGTCTCCTCTCCTCTCTCAATTTCTGTCTGTCCTATCTAACAACAACAACAGCAGCAATGATAACAACAATAATGATGACAACAAGGGCAACAAAGCAGGAAAAAATGGTCTCCAGGAGCAGTGGATTTGTAGTGAAGGCACCAAGCCCCAGCAATAACCCTGGAGGTAAAATAATAATAATAATATAAAAATAAAATTAAATAATAAAATATGTAAAAAAACAGAATTCACCCTCTATTAATTTCAGTACTAATAGTAGTTATTGATAATTTAGACTATAATTAAAAGTATATAAATTGATATTAAGAATACATCACTTTTTCTCATAGTAATTAATATATAGTTTGTTTATTTATTTATTTATTTATTTATTTTTTCCTCCTCCAGGGTTATTGCTGGGCTCGGTGCCTGCACCATGAATCCACCGCTCCTGGAGGCCATTTTCCCCCCTTTTTGTTGCCCTTGTTGTTGTAGCCTCCTTGCGGTTATTATTGCTGTTGTTGACGTTGCTTTTGTTGTTGGATAGGACAGAGAGAAATGAAGAGAGGAGGGGAAGACAGAGAAGGGGAGAGAAAGATAGACACCTGCAGACCTGCTTCACCGCCTGTGAAGCGACTCCCCTGCAGGTGGGGAGCCGGGGGCTCGAACCGGGATCCTTACGCCGGTCCCTGCGCTTTGCGCCACGTGCGCTTAACCCACGGCGCCACCGCCCGACTCCCTATATAGTTTATTTTAATTGAACTTAAACACTAACTATTGTATTTGTTCTCAACAGCAATGCATATATATATATATTAATAGAATTTTTGTTTTAGATCTATTTTTGAGAGACGTGGGTGGTAGTTCTTTCAAAAGAAAGGCTACTTTTATGATATGTGATGACCAAGGTTCAAATCGCTGCTCTTCACAGGAGAATGTTGACAGGGGGAAAGGTTCAGGAGTGGTGAATCAGTGCTTTCTGTGTCTCTCTTTCCTTCTGTCTCTCCCACCTCTCTCTCTCTCTATCTCCACTTTCTATAAGACAAACACACAAAATAGCTTCTGGGTAGAGTGGGGTTATGTGGCATTGAACCCTAGAGACAACCTCTGTGAAAAAAAGAAACAGAACCACTATATTTTTGAGTGCCTACCATGACTGCTTGATCTGTGTATGTCAGCATGTGCATATGCAGTTTGGTAATGTGTTGCCCTTCGCGACTTGTGAATCACGAATCGCCAGCTTCTCTTTTGCCACTTGAACCCGTTTTGATTCCCAATGCTCTTAGGCCTTGAGGCCAATTCTTCTTGGTTATTGCTTTTAATCTCTCTCTTCTGTCTCTAGCCTAAACTGTTGATTCTTATTTCTACTTTTCTATTTGAAAAAAAAGGGGGCTATTTAGACATAAGAAAGCAATTATTTTATATGTTTCCAAATAGTCAAAAGAAATGTTATAAATTATTTTATTATTTTTATTGAGGGTAGTGTTGGTATTTCAGGGGTATGATTTTTACCTCTTCCCCCAATATTGGCAAGCTCATATAAAATTGATTATGGAAAGAGAAAAATATAATGAAATTCTAACCAAAATGGAGGACCCCCAACACTTCATCTGCACTATTCCAGACATTAGGTCCATAATTGTTCAATAATTTGTTTGGCTTTGTATGTTAACTCCCTTTTCAACCACCAGGTTCCAGATGCTAGGATGATGATGACTTCCCTGGACAGAGGACCCCGCCAATGTGTCCTGGAGCTCTGCTTAACCAGAGCCCCACCCTACTATGGAAAGAGAAAGGCAGGCTGGGAGTATGGATCAACCAGTCAACGCCCATGTTTAGCAGGGAAACAATTACAGAAGCCAGACCTTCCACCTTCTGCATACCACAATGACCTTGGGTCCATACTCCCAGAGGGATAAAGAATAGGAAAGCTATCAGGGGAAGGGATGGGATACAGAGATCTGGTGGTGGGAATTGTGTGGAGTTGTACTCCTCTTATCCTATGGTTTTGCAAATATTTCCTTTTTTAAATAAAAAAAAGAAAGAAATTCTAACCAAAATAAATGCCATATGTCAGAGATCTATAACTTTACTTGTGAAGGGAGAGAAGTATTTTTAGGATTTACAGACCACACTCTTTCAAACTCACGCTACTGCTTCTGCTTATCCTTATTATTTTTTTTCTACAGCCATTTAAAAATATCTTGTGACTTGGCCCCTGTGCTTTTTAGTCCCCTAATCTTTCTTATGTATCAGTTTCTTTTACCACTAATTTTATTTTACCCATTAACTCATTAAAACATTTTAAGCTTAATTTAGTTAATAGCAAAAATTGCAACCTCTACTAACATATAACCTGAAAGGTTATGTAATGATAGACAGCTTCTTTCTTGCCCCAGCTCCCTGCCTCCAGGTCACCCATTCTTCAATGTTAGGGGCTGTTGGCCTCTAGGACACAGGGTGCCTCTATACTGACTATGAAGTTAACTTTCTTTTATTTTGTATTCTGTCTGTGACAGCAATACCATATTTTAATACACATAATTTAAAGTACTTGTATAAGCATAATTGATTGTTGCAAGAGCTTTCTTTTGGAAAACACAGCAAATTTCTTAACTGTCAAATTATTTTTCTTTGTCCTTGGGCAATTTAGTTATTAACTTCTCATTTTCAATCATGAATTGTTTATACATGTACCTTCTCATCAAGGGAAGGTGAAAGGCAGTATTTACACAGTTTCTTCCAGAATTTTACATCTTCTATTATACATTTTAACTTTTAAAGAAAACATCCTGAATGAATCGCAAATATAGGGGAACAGTTGAAAAAATTAAAAGACACATAAATTAAACTACCTAATTAGAAAAGAGGAAAGAAGGTTGATATATGTTTTAAGAAAAATCAAAGAACAGGAAGAATACCATAAATAAAATGGAACTAAAAGCAACTACAACAGCCATAAGATGAAATAGAACAGGAATGCCCAAGATGCATGGCAGTACTAGTCATAATTTTTCTAAGTCATTTAAATGCTATTATGTATTTAATCAGACATATGAAAGCCAAAAGGAGGGACCAGGCGGTGGCACACCTGGTTAAGCACACACATTACAGTGTGCAAGGACCCAGGTTTGAGGCCCTGTACCCACCTGCAGGGGGAAAGCTTCACAAGTGGTAAAGCAGGGCTGCAGGTGTCTCTCTGTCTCTCTCCCTCTCTGTCTTTGCCATCCCCTTTCGATCTCTGGCTACCTCTATCCAATAAATAAAGATAATAAAAAAGAAAAAAAGGAACTTGTATTCTAATTTTATAAATAAATAAACAAACTCACAGATCTTTTATAAGGACAATAGGAACTAAATCCCTCCATGGCCCCAAGTTCAGTTCCCAGTAGCAAAGCTGAGCAGTGTTCTCATCTTTCTCCCTGTATCTTTCTGAATAACTTACGTTAAATTTAGAAAAGAATTAGTGGGTCAGGTGGTGGTGCACCTGGTGGAGCATACATGTTATGGTACGCAAGGACCCAGGTTCAAACCTCCAGTCCCCACCTGTAAGAGGAAAGCTTTATGAGTGGTGAAGTAGTGCTGCAGGTGTCTCTCTGTCTCTCTCCTCAATCTGCCTTTCCTCTCTATTTCTAGGTATCTCTATCAAATCAATAAATATGATTTAAAAAAAAAGAAGTTAGATCCAAAGTCTAATTGAATTTCAGAGGATCTTTATTATTATATCATCTCTCAATAATGCAGAAACTAAGGGAATTTCTTGAAACACTGTATATAATTTTGAGTTAAAATGAACTAAATCGGTGAGTTCGTGTTGTCAGCTATAAATAATTCAAGGAGATCTACACTGTCAGAAATGTGATGAAAGGAGTAAGAGTTGCAAGTGGTATGGGCCCTTTCCTAGTTTTGTATTTGCAAACAGCACCTGAACTCTATGAGCATCTTAATATGCAATACCTTACCAAGCAACCATTCACACAGGATAATCGTGTCCTGACAACAGTCTTTGTGCAAGGACCGAAGCAAGCATTTTGATCAATTCATATGTGCTTGGTGCTGTGACTGCTCTTTTCTTGCACCAGCTCCAGAGAGTCAGTGACATTTAGCATAAGAGAATTCACTGAGAATTCAGTTGCAATAGAGCAGTTGCACTGAGCACAGTGCTAGACATCTATCTCTTCAATATGCTTAGATCTGAATTTTTCTACCAATCAACCCTACTTAACTTTGTAGAAAGTCATCCTCTCACTCCAACCACCAGGATCTTCTACCTCTTTCCAGGTAGATCCTGGGTGACCTTCCTCTTCTTGATGGGTCCTCCATCTCCCTCCTGCTTCCCAAACACCCACCCCTTCACTCCAAATTAAAGAATATCCTTAACTTAGGAACACTGAATTTGAGATATTTAAAAGGTATGCTCTAGTGCCTTGATGGAATTCACTTACTTTTAATACCATTCTGTTGAAAAATCAAGCTGTGATTCTCTGAGTACTGGGGAGACAGTGTTTCATTAACATCTTACGGTTGAGAAATAGACTTTATTACATCATCAATAGTGAGAAAAGAGAGGGGATATGTAGCGGCTGAAATATAGCAATATAGTGTGCATCTTACCATGAGGTTCTGCAGAATGTTTCATGCACTTTCTAATATTTCTCTTTCAAGCAAGTTCACTGTTTTTCTGTTTATTGGGTATATGTGCATACCATTATGTCAAGTATCTTAAACCTTAAGGTTATACATAAAAATATACATCTTGAGGGTATGCAAAATTGAATGATCTCTTTAGCGTATATAGACCACTCTATCAGATTTATCATCTCCAATTCTAGTGCTTATATCAGATTCTATGTTTACTCTGCAAATCCTGACCTCATTTCAAAGATAAAGGTGTAATTCAGGGATGTCAGAGAAGGCAGGATTCACATAAGCCTGAAGGGCCTATTGATCATTTATTATTTGTGTTTATCCTACTATGGCCAAAACATCCCTGGGGGCCAGAAACAGAACTACAGAGATAACAATGAATTTTTAACATGTCTAGTATAATACATAGCTGTTAGTAATAATAAAAAAAAACAGTTCTCCAGTTTCCCATATAACAACTGGGGAATGTTATGCATGTACAAACTATTGTACTTACTGTCGAATGTAAAACATTAATCCCCCAATAAAAAAATTAAAAAGAAGTTCACAGCGAAATAGCAGGCATTATAATAATTCAATAGGAAAATCTAAATAATTTATCAGTAGCTTTTTTTTTCAGTATTCATGTTTGAAAAAGTGTCCTAGAAATGAATATTTAACATTTCCCACTACAATCCAAGTATGGATTATCTTCTTTTTTAGAGAGCAGAACCAGCATTTAACTCATGTGTGATTTTTACCACCAGTCTGCACATTGTCATTCTCATAAAAAGAGAGACACCACAGCACTGAAGCTTCCTCCAGAGCTAGGTCACCCCCACTTCCCAGTGGTACTCCATCTCAGTCCAGAGTTGCTGATATGTCAAGGCATGCACCCTACCCAGGGAGCTCTCTCCTGGGTCCCCTTTTACTTTTTTCCTTTTTTTAAATTTTTAAAAAATATTTATTCCCTTTTGTTTCCCTTATTTTTTATTGTTGTAGTTATTATTGTTATTGATGTTGGATAATACAGAGAGAAATAGAGAGAGGAGGGGAAGACAGAGAGAAGGAGAGAAAGACACCTGCAGACCTGCTTCACTGCCTGTGAAGTGACTCCCCTGCAGGTGGGGAGCTGGGGGCTGGAACCAGCATTCTTTAGCCTGTCCTTGAGCTTTGCACCACCTGCGCTTAATCTGGTGTGTTACCGCCCGACTCCTGGGTCCTATTTTATTTATAGATTATCTTTGGTTTGTAACAGCTAATTAGATTTTGCTTCATACTTAGACATGTAATTATTAAGGGATTCTACTAAGAAAATTTAGAAATTCAGGCTATTGGGTTAAAAAGTGCCAGCATACGTGAGGCAAAGTAACAGCAGTTTTAAATGGATGCACCTAGATTTGCCTATAGAATTTCCATCAGCTGTATACGATCCTCAAACACACCTTGCACACCTCCCAAGGCTCTGCTCTTACATCTATGAAGTATATTTTTCAAATGAACTGGTTCCACATTGCCTCACTATATGTACAGGGCGTGGCGGTAGAGCATCTGGTTGAATGCACATGTTACTCTATCAACTTATTTGGAGTTTTATTTTTTAGTTTTTCTGCACCAGTTTTATTCCTGAGCTTGGTGCCTGCACAACTATAACATTCTCAGCAGCCATGTTATTATTTTTTTTCTTGCTCTATTTGAGTGAGAGATACAGTAGAGGGTGGGGGGCAGAGGGAAGAAGAGAAACCTGCAGCACTGCTCCACTTCTTCTCATGAAAACTTCTCCCCTGCAAGTGAGGACCTGGGGCTTGAATCTTGGTCTCAGTGCTCAGTCATGTGTGATGTGCACTCTGCTGGGTGTACTATCATACAAATACTATTGGGAGATTTTTTTTTTCTAACTGAAAGGATCCCAGTTTTACAGACTTTTAGTTTAATGTAGATATTGCATGTCATTTGGAATCTCACCAACATTAATTTTACCTCAACACTGAAGTAATTCAAAATACAGTTTACAGAGAACAGAGAGAACTTGAAGAAACTATTTAAAACCCCTGTATCTCAATTTCCTTATCTTTAAAGTAACTTTGGTCATGTTGGAGCTAGCTAGACATTTAAGATTCCTTCTCTAGCCATAAATAATATCGACAAAATATGCAGTTGCCAACTCACCACTTTATTTTCTGATGTATAGGCACAGTCATTAAATACAAGCGCAACATCAAAGAAATGATCCACACTGAGGTGATACAGGCCACCTTAAATCTGAGGAAACTGCATTTCCCACACTGAAATCTAATAAGCCGAGGTTCATAAAATAACTGGAAGAAAGCCACGCATACGTGGGGACTAGCAATTTAGACGTGGAAAACTAGGGATGTTAAAGTGCTGTCCACTAGCCAAACAAAGCAAATCATTAGGGGATATCATAAAACTCCCCCTATACCATAAAATGCTACTATTTTATACCAACAAGCAGCAACTTCACTACTTTTCTATGTATTTTATGGCATGCGATACTTTTATGGCATCATATACATTTAAATCTAACTTTTAAAAATATTTTTCCCAGACTTTTCACTTTTCAAAATACCATGGCTCACAAGCGAATAATCAAGTGTTTCTAAAGCCAAAATCATTACATAACATGACATGTTTCAAAAACAAATAAAACATACATCCTGTAGCATATGTATATATAATGCATATATATTGCATCCTCATGATATTTAGAATACAGATTGATATGTGAAGATCTACTTATACAATCATAGATATTTATTATATATGTACTGTGTGATTTCAGTATGAATATGAATATATATATATTAAAAATTGCATTTTAAGTGTGATTGGACTATAGTCAATTGCTCAAGTTTCAAAAAGTGACATTTATGCTATGAGTTATACAGTATTTGATTTGGGATATTTTTGTCAATTTTATTTTTGATTATTTATGATTACTTATATATATTTTTTCTTTTTTAGGGGGTTAGTGGTTTTATAGTCAACAGTACAATACAGTAGTTTGTTTATGTGTAACATTTCTCAGTTTTCCACGTAACAATTCAACCCCCTCTAGGTCCTCCTCTGCCATCATGTTCCAGGACCTGAACCCTCCCCCACACCCCAGAGTCTTTGACTTTGATGCAGCACATCATTACATATTTTAGTTTATTTTAATTTATTTTGATTGTGGATGTTTATGTTTACAGTATAGCTGTTGGCATGAAGACAATTTTCTACCTCACCAAGAGGCAAATCACTCTCACCTACAACTTAGGTCATTTTTCACCATCATGTACTAAGACCTGAAAGCCACCCCTCTATCTTCCTTTCCCAGAGTACTTTGCTTGGGTGCAATACACCCTACGAGTCAGTCCAATTTTAATTTTTTATGTTTCCTCTTTTTTTTCCCTTAAATTCTGCCCATGAGTGAGATCATCCCACATTCATCCTTCTCTTTCTGGCTTATCTCACTTAACAAGACTCATGAGGTAAAGGTGACCTCATCATTCTTTTTTATTTTTTTTAAATTATCTTTTTTTTTTAATAGAAACAGCCAGAAGCTGAGAAGAAAGGGGGAGACTGAGAGAAAGACAGAGAGACAGAGAAGAGACAGAGAGAGACATAGAAGAGACAGAGAGAGAGAGACCTGCAGCACTGCTCCACCACTTGTGAAGCTTTCCCCCTGCAGGTGGGGACCGAGGGCTTGAAGTCAGGTTCCTTCCTTCCTTCCTTCCTTCCTCCCTTCCTCCCTTCCTTCCTTCCTTCCTTCCTTCCTTCCTTCCTTCCTTCCTTCCTTCCTTCCTTTCTTCCTCCCTTCCTTCCTAGCTTCTTTCCTTCTTTCCTTCCTTCCTTCTTGAGGGCACTTCTCTACTCTATTTCATGCTGAAGAGGTCTAGAAGTAACTCTCATGCTGAAGTCATTTTTTTTCTCCAGAAACCTCAGTAGGATGCATTGCATTGACTATATTTGCTTGGCCATCCAACTTTCTCTTCGAGGCATTGAAACACTAGTGAAAACCACTGGCTATTTGTTTCAGTAAAAGCAAAATGGCCAGATTATATTATTGCAAACTGATAGATTCTATCCCCTGTTCCCTACATGTAATGAACTTCCTACCAAATCCTGTAACTAAAACTTCTATTCCTCATCTATATTTAGCCCCGATATATTTCTATAATATCCACTTTTTCAGAAGCAACAGCAGTTTAGTTTAACCAAGAAACATATCTAGAATATAGTTGTAGTCAATATAAACTTATTAAAATACATTATCTACTTCTCTTTATACTGAAGTCAATATGAAATATTCATTACGTATAGAACAATGATACCTACAAAAGGACACCTAAACATTTATGAAATTTTGAGACATAATTGTTAAATATAGCACTTGGATAAGAATAAATTCAATATGATATTAAGTAAAGAGAATAATTCTATATGACATAAAATTAAAGGAAATAAAAGGGAATGTATTTTCATAATTCAATTATCAAAATATACAATAGAATAAATGTAATTATATATTAGAAATATATTTCAAATAGAATAATAAATGAAATATAATGCCGATAAATGCATTAAATTTTAAGTCAAAAGCAGAACAATACCTTCATACTCTTGTTTTTGCATGTTTCTGGATTTAAACATTACATTGCTTTTGCGTTAATAACCTAAATTAGGGGGTCGGGTGGTAGCATAGTGGGTGAAGTGCAGGTGACTCACAAACAAGGACCGGCATAAGCATCCCAGTTGGAGCTCCCGGCTCCCCACCTGCAAGGGGCTAGCTTCACAGGCAGTGAAGCAGGTCTGCAGGTGTCTGTCTTTCTCTCCCCCTCTCTATCTTACCCTCGTCTCTCCATTTCTCTCTGTCCTATCCAACAACAACAACATCAACAGCAATAACTACAACAAAAATTAAAAATGTGCAACAAAAGGGAGAATAAATTTAAAAAAATAACCTAACATTTAGTTGTGTTTATAGTATTATAAAACATTTGCATCAATCCGTAATTATGGTGTTTGTTTTTTTAAAAAATCTCAACTTTGCAGGCAGGAGAGATAATATACTGGTTATGCAAAAAATTTCAACCTTGAGATTTTGAGTTCCCAAGTTCAGTCTCCAGCACCCCCCCCCAAAAAAAAAAAAAACAGCTGAGCAGTGCTCTGGCTAGTCTGTCTCTCTTTTTCTCTCCTTCTCTCTTTCCATCTGTATCTCATTAAAATACAATACAATATACTTTTAAAATCTGTACTTTGCAAAGTCTAATTTTGATTGTATCCAATGTGATTACTCATATTTTCCTATCTCACTTTATAAAGACTTAATTATGCCCCACTAAAAAATAAAATACAACTATTGTGAAGTTTCTACATAAATTATTTGATGTTGATATTTAAAATTTTTTGTGAACATCAAATATTATTTACCCATGTACTGTTCTATGTTATTACATCATATAATAAGAATGAAAATGATTAATTACCTGAGAACATAGTTATTCCAGATACAAAGGGTGTTAGGCTGAGCTGTTTTTTTACAAGTTTTTTTGAGTACAGGGAGAAATTAATTAGTGAACAAGTTTGCAAATTATTTGTAACTTACATTACTTGGCATAATTCTTAGCCAATGCCTCGAAGAGATGGTTATTTTTCAATATACCACTTACCTTAGAAAGTAATTTAAATTTGCATCTAGAATGTTTAAGTACTACAACATTTTCTATACAAAACTCAATGTAAAATCTAGAATTTGCCAAGCAATAGGAAATACCTGTATTGCAGACTGGATTAACATGAAGAGCAAAGTTCAAACTGTTCTAGTTTATAAAAGTTGGCTTACTCAGCAGAGAACTTCTTCCACAAAATTGATTGTCTAATGGCAGCTGGTTAGGAATCAGTAATAAAAGGAAAACAAGTGTCCCTCCATATTAGTAACTAATGGTTTATTTTTAAAATGTGTATTTTTAGATGATCTGAGTAATCATAGTGGTGCTAAAACACAAAACAAGATCACAGAATTACATGTGAGAAACTAAGGCCTGTTAGTAGCATAGCAACATATATAATTTGTTTCTCCTATTCACTATTCCAATTTCAGCAAATGCAAATCATGTTTTCTCCAACAGAAATAACTTTCTGGAGAATTAATTAAGTATCTCAAGCAGCATATATATTAGTCCTTAAAAGCATCCTCATTCATTTTGTTCTTCATATATAGGCATCTATTTAGGATTCTGTAAAGTTAAGTACATCTGAAAATCATATGTCTGGTTCATGTGTAGTTAACTAGTTTTTAACAAATGTAGCTCTGTGTAACTGTTCCTTACATACTTTGGCTATTAACTCCTTAGCAAAGAAGTGGTTTGCAGATACTTTTCCCACTTTTTAGGATGTCTGTTCAGTCTACTGATTGTTTTCTTTGCTGTGCAGAAGAGTTTGCGTTGGAGGTAGACGCTGTTGTCTGCTATCACTTTGGTTGCCTCTACTTTGAGCACTTGGTGCATAAATGGCTGCCAATACCAATGATGTGGGATGTTTCCATGTTTTACTCTACGGTTTCAGATCTGCCATTTAAGTCTTGTTATCACTGTTACATTCTGATTTGATCTTTGTGATGGTGTGAGACAAAGGTTCACTTTCATTCTTTCGCATATGGCACTTTCTCAAACAGTATTTTCTATAGTGTACTAGTCTATCCCATTGACCTAAATTATTGAATGTGAATCATATTCAGTTACAAGTATGTAAGAAAGCATGTGTATTCATAATTTATAAAGCAACTCACATACCTTAATAGAAAGCAAACAACCCAATGAATAAAATTAATACAAGACCCAAACAGATTATCAAAGAATGTAATAAGCATGCTAATAGACCTTTGAAACTACTTCAAATGTTATTGGTCATTGATAACATAGAACCTGAAAGGGAGCCGGGCGGTAGTGCGGCGGGTTAAGCACAGGTGGCGCAAAATGCAAGGACCATCCTAAGGATCCCAGTTCGAGCTCCCGGCTCCCCACCTGCAGGGGAGTCGCTTCACAGGTGGTGAAGCAGGTCTGCAGGTGTCTATCTTTCTCTCCCCTTCTCTGTCTTCTCCTTCTCTACCCATTTCTCTCTGTCCTATCCAACAATGATGACATCAATAACAATAATAACTACAACAATAATACAACAAGGGCAACAAAAGGGAATAAATAAATATTTAAAAACATAGAGCCTGATGAACTATTACATTTTATAGTTGTAGAATGGTCTTTCCTACTTCCTATCATTATGCTTATTACCCCTAAGAATGCTGAGGCTTGAATGCCTAGAACTCCTTCTAAAGTCACGCTCCAAAGCAAGCTGCATAAGGATGCTGCCTCCATTGCCAGAGGACCACGTGACAGCAAGCTCAACTATAGTGTTGTAGGCAAATTAAACTGAAATTTATGCTGGTAGACCCTAAAGCACCCTGAAAGCCTAGGTGTTGCTAGATTCTAATAATCGCGTGAAAATGAACTCTGCCACACATGATCTTCCCTGGTATTTCTGTTTTATTTTAACACATAATTCATGTATTTTAATGCGATACACAGGAGAAACAAAGACTGAGATACTGAGAAACAAAGACACCAAAGCACTGCTCAGCTGTGGTTTATGGTGGTGCTAGACTGAACTTGGGACCTCAGAGCCTCAGACAGTAAATGACATTATGCTATGTCCCCAGCCCTCTTAGTGGTATTCTTTGCATAGTTTCAGTTCACTGTGGAAAAGATGTGACCACACTAGATCAAAACTAAAATGTGAGAAAGGAAAGGGACAACATAATCCCACCCTCTGAAAAAGGTTATTAGAATGAAGGAAAACCACATTTACTCAAGGAACAGTGTCAGAAAGAAGTTATAGGAAGATCTATTTGAACTTAATTTATATAGGTGCCATGTTCTAAATTGTTGGTGTTATAAACTTTACTATAAATCTTAAAAGAGATAAAATGACTGCATTTGGTGCCTGGGTTGTGGAACACATGGAGCATACACATTACCATGCACAAGGACACAGGTTCAAACCCCCAGACCCCACCTGGAGTGGAGAAGCTTCATAAGCAGTAAAACAAGTCTACATCTGTCTCCTTCTATCTCTCTATTTCCCCCACCTCTCTCAATTTCTATATAATCACATAATAAATAAGCAATGTTTTTTTAAAGGGAGTTTATAAAGACTAAATCATTGCTTTCATACCGAAAGTCTTCTGAAGAGACACTCCATTACTACTCACCACTTCCAGTTCAAAGGAACAAAAGTGTATCTTTTATGTGGATCACTAAAGTTCAGTTCAGACTCAGATCTGCTTGTGCTAAATCACATTACTTGTCTCTGATGTTCTGACAAAAAGTCCTGCTAGAGGTGCTTCCATCTATGAACTCCTATACTGTCATTCCTTTAGCAGGTCCTTAACACCTGTTCCAGTGCATAAGTCAGTGTCAATGGTGTGGACAAATCTCAAGTATAAGGTGCTCTGAGATGAGGAAAAAAAATTTTTTTTTGGTGTGGGTAATTTGAAACCTCAGAAAACATTGCAAAAGCATACATTTTGAAGCCAAAATGTGCAACTTCCCACCTCTGCTCTACCATACACTAGCTATGTGACATTAAGTAAATGAGTTACTTGGTCCATGACCCCTGCCTGCCTTAATTCCCCGGGTGTTCTCCTCAACAATAAATGAGCTGATGCATCAAAGTGTTCCGCAAAGTGACGGCCACTTTGCTATATCAGCCCTAGTTACTGGTGTTTATTTGCTGATATACTCTACATTGAGTCTATACTGTAAACCAGGCCTACTCTAGGTGAAGAGAGCTTAGAGAAGCAAGGCTTTTTTTCCTCTCAGGAACCAGACATTCTGGTGAGGAAAAAACAAAATGAAACAAAAACTAAATGCCAGGAAAGAAGGTAAACACTGTGGCTAGTAAAGTAGCCCAGCAGCCATCTTTAATGTCTGAGGCTGTTCGATTTCCTGTGCCACATAATGCCAGGTCAAACTGGCATTCTAGTCCCCCTCCTCCTTGCTCTTTCTCTCTCTTCTAAAGTAATTAAATAGATTATATTTTTTCCAGAAAGAAGGTGGAAATTATTGGGAGTTTTCACCTGCAGAAAAGACACTTCAAGATATTAAAATGAAAACATTTTTGATGGTAATTTGACATGTTTTGTGCCTGTGTTTGCAGAGGGGAGACAAACTGCTGGCAAGAGGTGTTTGTCTTACAAATTTGATGTCATGTACTAAAGAATCAGCAACTTTGTGGTGGATATTAATCCCTCTAGTGTGATCGGTGCATAAATTTGTAAATTTGTAAAAGCTGATAAAGCCAGATAGAAGTTTTCATTTCAATAAAAAAAAAATACACTGAGGATAAAGAAGATGACTCAAGCCTACACTGAGATGAATTAAACAGAACTTAAAAGTTCTTTACTTCATGCTGATGACCCATAGGGATGATGAACTTTAGTTGGTGATAATGTCCTAGAGTTTACAAATGTACATAGAACTTGACTCTACTAATCTCTCTTTTATCATGCATAAACTAAGTCACAAGAAACTGTCAGTTAGAAAGAACAGATGTTTCATTAAAGTATGCAGTCTTTTTTTTAAGTGATTCTCAAAATTAGAGTGAAAAGAAATATATTTGGAATGAATATAATTTCTATAACTTTTCGTTGTTGTTGAATTTGGACTTCATTAATGTGTGTTTTCACCATCCCCAGGTCAACTTTTAATTCAGATAGACAAAGAGAGAGACTGGGATGGGTGTGGGAGGGTCCAAGAAAGGACAAAGGAGGAGGAAGAGGAAGGAGGAGAAGAAACAGCACAACTTTCTCTGGCCTTGCAGCATTCCTGTGTTATTGGGTTCAAGCGTGGGCTGTGAGCACAAGAGGGCATATGTCCTACTCAGTAAGTTATTTCTTCAGCCCTATATATGATTTTTTAAAGTGAATTATTTTAGTTTGAACTTTTATTGTCATACTTACAAGTATTTCATTTTTGTCACTTTTGTATGTGTTCAGTTTAAAAATTAATAGCTTATTTTCTTTCAAAACATTTTGTCTGACCCATTAGTATACTCAAAAACAAGAAAAATTAATTAGTGCAACCAAAAGCAGTTGAAAGACAGTTTATCACAGAGAAAAAAAATCTTTCATCTGATACAGTTTTTCAGTATTTTTATCTCCCTGCCTTAGGATTTTTTTGTTCTTAATTGGATCTGTAAGATACACAACCAACTTTTTTTTACAGCATTAAGAATGTAGTTAAGAACTTTGTTCTAGTTTCCTGCTGAGAGGCTTTTCTTTTTTTTTTTTTTAATTTTTTATTTAAGAAAGGATTAGTGAACAAAGGCATAAGGTAGGAGGGGTACAACTCCACACAATTCCCACCACCCAATCCCCATAACCCACCCTCTCCCATGATAACCTTCCCATTCTCTAGCCCTCTGGGAGCATGGACCCAGGGTCGTTGAGGGTTGCAGAAGGTAGAGGGTCTGGCTTCTGTAATTGCTTCCCCGCTGAACATGGGCGTTGACTGGTCGGTCCATACTCCCAGTCTGCCTCTCTCTTTCCCTAGTAAGGTGTGTCTCTGGGGAATCTGAGCTCCAGGACACATTGGTGGGGTCTTCAATCCAGGGAAGCCTAGCCAGCATCCTGGTGGCATCTGGAACCTGGTGATTGAAAAGAGAGTTAACATACAAAGCCAAACAATTTGTTGAGCAATCATGGATCCCAAGTTTGGAATAGTGGAGAGGAAGTATTAGGGAGGTACTCACTGCAAACTCTAGTGTAATCCTGCTTTCAGGTATATATTTTGCAGTAGTTTATGGATATGTGTGAACATAAGCTCTCTCTCACAGAAACTGTTGTATGTCTAGGTTATGGGACTTTGTTAGAAAGTGAACTACCTGAGATGAAATTAGAGTGTACTATAAAAGGAAAGGTCTCACCCAAGTAATGAAGCTGAAGGGTTGTCATTCCACACGTGAAGTCTCTGGATACATTCTGAGGTGAAGCATGTTGAGATGGCAATCGTTGCTTTGGTTATTCTAAATAGTGATGAAGCATATGCAACCAGAGCCATTGAGCTCTGCAGTTTTCACTGACATTGAAAAGACACAGAGAATACAAATATTGTGGTATCTTGGGTCTTCTTCTTCTAGCATTTGCCCTTCTTCCATAGCCAGTCAACAGGTCAGGTTGAAAGCTGTCAGGAGTTGCTTGTTGCTGGCTTTGAAAGTGACTGGGATCCATGTGGATTCAGTCGGCTAGGAAGGATCGTCAGTTTCCCCAATGAATGGGTACTCACGGGATGCACCACGAGAAGGTCGATCCAATGCATCTTGGGTCAATTCATATCCTTACAGTAGTTTATTCTCTTAGTCCCTGTCAATCTAAGTTCCATGGTCACAGCTAGGAACATATGTTAAATAGGAATATATATGGGACTCAGCTCAAATCAAGGGGGTAAACAGTTAACAGTATTATTAATATACTTTCCTCATGTTTGGGAACCACTCTCTACCCTAGTCCAGCTTTCTAGCCCCAGTCTCAACTCTGAAACCATCTTCCCAGACAGTATTTTCAGTCCACCTGCATGTTAACTATCAGACTCAGGCAAAAATTACTAAAGTCATGTGCCCCTTGGAATATACCTAAAATAGATCTTCTAGCTTCTTCCCACATAAAAACTCTTAAATTCATCAGCTCTATTCCTACCTTTGGGTTCCTGATTATTGAGCAATTTGTCTAATAGCCTTTCAGCTACTAAGTTGCAGATGCTACTATGATGCCATCCTGACTTCCTTGGACAGACAACCTCACTTATGTGTCTCACTCTCCAGAGCTTTACTTCACAACGGAAAGACAGAAATGGGGTGGAGTGGGGTTCGGAGGGGTGGTTAATGGGCCGACCTTTCAACACCCATGTCCAGTGGAGAAGCAACTACAGAAGCCAGACCTTCCACCTTCAGCACCCCATAAAGACTTTTGGTCCATACTCCCATAGGAATAAAGAATAAGGAAGCTTCCGATGGAGTGGATGGGACACAGAATTCTGGTGGCGAGAACTGTATGGAATTATTATCTTACAATCTTGTTAACCATTATTAAATCACTAATAAAATTTAAAAAATAGTTAATTTTCTGAGATAAATGTGCAAAGCTATGTTCACTAACTTGCTTTAGGAAGGCAATGAGTAAACAAACATTTGTGAAGACAAACAAATTGTTAAAGAAACCATCTGCATACTCTGTTCAGTGAGCATCTCAGAATGAGGAAGTGCCCTTTATATCAACTGCTCTTGACCTTTCCTGGAGCTTTGGCCACAGACCTTGGAATGATCAATTGACCATGAAAGCCACTATAGTTCCAAACAAAACAAGATATCATTACCCATAACAACATAGACCCTTTCCTCTTCCACAGTAATCATTGTAACTGAAACTGTGTATTATAAATAACTACAGTCGAAAAGCTATTTTTGCCTCCAGGGTTATCTGTGGAGCTCCATGCTGGCACTACAAATCCACTGCTCCTAGTGGACATTTTTTTTTCTATTTTATTGAATAGAGCATAAAGAAACTGAGAGAGGAGGGGGAGATAGTGAGGAAGAGAGAAACACAGACACCTGCAGACCCGCTTTACTACTTGTGAAATGAACTCACGACAGGTGAGGAGCAGGGCCTCAAATCGGGTCCCTGTGTGGGTCCATGCACTTAATATCTACACTTAACCTCAAGCATCACCACCAAGCCCCACAGCTTATCTTTTTAATACAATAATTTCATTTGATACAGTTTTAACTCTTTCAGGCCAGGCCAGCCGGTTGAGTGCACATGTTACAATGCACAAGGACCAGTTCCAGCCCCCAGTCCCCACGTGCAAGGTGAAAGATTCACGAGTGGTAAAGCAGGTCTGCAGGTGTGTCTCTCTTTTTTTAAATAATGTTTTTCTTTTTTTAATATTTATTTATTCCCTTTTGTTGCCCTTGTTGTTTTATTATTGTAGTTACTATTGATGCCGTTGTTGGATAGGACAGAGAGAAATGGAGAGAAGAGGAGAAGACAGAGAAGGGGAGAGAAAGATAGACACCTGTAGACCTGCTTCTCCGCCTGTGAAGCAACTCCGCTGCAGGTGGGGAGCCAGGGCCTCGAACCAGGATCCTTCTGCTGGTCCTTGTGCTTTGCACTATGTGCACTTAACCGGCCACGCTACCCCCTGACTCCCTGCAGGTGTCTCTCTTGCTCTCTACCTCTCCTTTCCCTTTCAATTTCTGATTATATCTATCCAATAAATAATAAACTATTTCTGTATCTTTCACTCAAAACTAAGGATCTGAGGTGAAAATGAATCTAAACTCATTCATTCACATTTATATTTTCCATGGTAATGTCATTAAGTGATAGAAAAAAGTGTGGGGGGTGGAGACATGAAGGAAGACAACTGGACCACGCCACCTTTCTACTGTGCAATATCTCCACCAAACCTTGTTCTTCACCGGGTCTAAAAACCTTCTGATCTGTGGGATATGGTACTGGTCTGACTTCCTTGTCTGCTATTCACTCTCAGCTTTGCAACCAGTAGATCTGCCTTGGCACGCAGAGCTGCATGTCTCTCTTTCTCCGTGTGTCCACACCCCCCCCCCCAGAACTTTCTTCTACCACTTAACCTCATGTACCACCACCAGCCCCCCACATTTGATCTTTTTAAATATAATTTTGTTTGCTAAAGATTTAACTCTTTCAGGGCCAGGTGGTGATGTACCAGGCTGAGCACATATGTCATTATCAGGCACATGACATTATCATACCAAGTATAAATGCAAACAAATGAGTTTGGATTCATATTCACCTCAGATCCTTTAGCTTTGAGTGAAAGACCCAGAAAGAGTTAAATCTTTGACAAATGAAATGATTCTATTAAAAAGCACAACTGTTAGGACATAGTTATTTATAATACATAGTTTCAGTTATAATGATTACTGTGGACTTTTTACTAAGTGTGCAATTCTTTAGTAACAAAAATATAATGGATGTTTCCAAATATTCTTTGCAGACAATGAATACATTATATAGATGTGTTGGAGAAAGCTATATTTTAAGGCTAATCCTGTCTTATGCCAGTGTGATGCTTTTGCCATCTCAATTAAATGCCTGGATATTTCAGGCATACTCTTCACTCACAGCAGCTAGAACTTGAACATATCCTCGGGTTTTGTGAGCTCTAGGAATTTCCAGCTCCATGTACCTAGTGATTAAGTGACTGTTTGTTTTTTATACTTCTGGAGTCAGGGCTTAATATTAAGCAAAATAATTAAGGAGGCCCTTGTGTAGTAATCAGTAGTTCTCTATTTTCTGTTAATCTGCTCAAACTACTGTCTTATCATGTTTCCCAAATGCCACTCTCCTCTTACCTCATTAAATTAGGTAGGTTCTGCCTGAGTTTCTTGCCTGTGTACAGTGATGAGGAAACTGGTAGTGTAGAATTAATCTCTATGATAAGTTTATCCAATTTTCTACTCCTTTCCTTTATTACCAGAAGCCCAGAAACAATTTCAAATTCATAAAACAAAATAGAAATTTCCAAATGAGTAATTTTATGTGAAAGAACAGAATTACTAGAGTAAACTTTGGAAAACAAATACAATCTGGAACTTTCCAAAGCCAAATAAATAAGTTTAGACTTCATGAAATTGTATTCATCTGGACACACACACACACACACACACACACACACACACACATTCATAAGGGATTTAGGAAGTGAAATTCAGTTGTAAGGGGGACTTTCTAAGCAGATATATAAAAGAGAAAAAGCAGTATATGGCCATACCATCTTAAACATGCCCAGTCTCATCTAAAAAAGAAAAAATAATATTTCAAAGATTCCTTGTTTAGTATACAGTCTCCTTTGAAAGGTCACATCCATAGTAACTGATGAAGTTACTAGACTTATAAATACCTCCTTCAAGGTAAACCAATATATTATGCATTGTCTCTAACTGCTCCTTGCAAACCACTGGACTTTCATTGCGCAGGGATGATGTGTTTATGTTTTTTATTTAATATTATAATCAAAAGCCTGACAAGTTATGCATTTGGGATGTTATCCATTATTTTCTGAATGTATAACATAAAGTCTATCCATAACCTGGACATGTAATACCATACACATAGAAGCTCAAATAAAAAATAGCAGGAAAAAAAGTATGGTCTTGGGAGTCGGGCTGTAGCGCAGTGGGTTAAGCACAGGTGGCGCAAAGCACAAGAACCGGCATAAGGATCCTGGTTCGAACCCCGGCTCCCCACCTGCAGGGGAGTCGCTTCACTGGCGGTGAAGCAGGTCTGCAGGTGTCTATCTTTCTCTCCTCCTCTCTGTCTTCCCCTCCTCTCTCCATTTCTTTCTGTCCTATCCAACAACGACAACAACAATAATAACTACAACAATAAAACAACAAGGGCAACAAAAGAGAATAAATAAATAAAATAAATATGTAAAAAAAAAAGTATGGTCTTTAGTAATATGGTAAAATAAAGCAGATACAGAGGAGAAATCCAGACTTCTTGATCAAATTAAGTATGGCAGCAAACACACACACACACACACACACACACACACACACACACACAAATTTGGCTACAGAATAAATGAAAGAAAAGTTGAAAGAGAAGTTAACAATGTCTCTGGGAACAGACACATTTTTAAAGCTATTCTTTTTATGTTTAAAGATTTTATTTATTTATGAGAAAGATAGGAGGAGAGAGAAAGAACCAGACATCACTCTGGCACATGTGCTGCCGGGGATCGAACTATGGACCTCCTGCTTGAGAGTTCAAAGTTTTGTCACTGTGCCACCTCGAACAGACACATTTTTTCTCCTTTTCTTTTCTTTTCTTTTCTTTTCTTCCTTCCTTTCCCTCTCTCTTCCTCTCTCTCTCTCTCTCTCTCTCTCTCTCTCTTTCTTTTTTTTTTGTTTTTGTCTCCAGGGTTATTGCTGGGGCTCAGTGCCTGCACCACGAATCCACTGCTCCTGGAGGCCATTTTTTTCCCTTTTTGTTGTGTTGCCCTTATTGTTATTGATGTTGTTCCTTGTTGGATAGGACAGAGAATAATCGAAAGAGGAGGGTAAGACAGAGAGAGGGAGAGAAAGACACCTGCAGACCTGCTTCACCGCTTATGAAGCGACTCCCCTCCCCTGCAGGTGGGTTGCTGAATCTTTATGCTTGTCCTTGCTGTGGGCTTAACCCACTGCACTACTGCCCAACCCCCATTTTTTAAGTACTATCCCCTATATATTTTCTTTCATCCTTTCTTATTGGCTAGAGACAGACAGAAACTGAGATAAGAGGAGATAGAGAGGGAGAGAAAAAGAGAGATATCTGCAAACCTGTTTTACCACTCATGAAGCTTTCCCCCTGCAGGTAGGGATCAGGGGCTGGAACCTGGGTCCCGGTGCACTGTAATAGGAGCTCTTAACCAGGTGTGCCACCACCTGACCCCTCATTTTTTTTCTGATGTACTTATTTATTTTAACAAACCATTTTCTTTTTCAAGGTTATTGGGTCAATAGTCAACTTTCATGAGATAATGGGTTTTCTAAGGTTATCTAATTAAGATATTTAATGACTATATTTCACTAATTCTTGTTAAGCATGAAGCTATCATCTTAATTGCTAAATGCACATCTAATAATATATTTTGTTTAACTGATAATAAGAAAACTCCATGAGATACTCAATTGAAGATAAGGGATGGTTGTATCTAAATGCATCATGTCATGTAGGACATGATTAGACACTTTGGCAGTGGAGGTAGTCTAAATTTAACTAATGATGTAACAAACCAATGCATTCAACAATATTTGAATAGATTAACTATAAGAGGTTGACATAATTTATGCAAGCAGACACTTCTCTTTCATAGGCTTTCTGGTAACCAGTTCTCAAACAGACAAGCAACGACTTCTTTAGATTTCAGAATGCAGAAGTGTTGTAGCTAAGAAATATTCTTGTAACATATAGAGGAGTGTTTAACACAAAAAAGAAATTGCACCTGGTGAGGCCCATTTAAGGAAGGATACACACGCAGGCTGCTGGAAAACAATAAAACAGAAGAAGAAAATAGATGAAAATACCTGCATCAGTTGCAAGACAAGATCAGAAGAGCAAACACAAGAAGAACCTGAATGGGAGCTGGTGTGTTGCAACAAAGGTAAAAGACTCTGGGATGGGTGGATGTGGGGAGAGTGCAGGTCCTGGAAACGGATGACAGAGGACCTAGTAGGGGATTGTATTGTTATGTGGAAAACTGAGAAAGGTTTCTGCATGTACAAACTATTATATTTACTGTCAAATGTAAAACATTAATCCCCTAATAAATAAATTTTTAAAAATAAAGAAAATACCTACATCAAGAGATGAAGACAAGATCCCTGAAAAGTCACAATTGTAAAAGAGGTAAGTAAGACTCCTGAGTAGGATTTCA
Source organism: Erinaceus europaeus (assembly GCF_950295315.1). Taxonomy (NCBI): domain Eukaryota; kingdom Metazoa; phylum Chordata; class Mammalia; order Eulipotyphla; family Erinaceidae; genus Erinaceus; species Erinaceus europaeus. The sequence goes on along the minus strand of NC_080180.1, from coordinate 9,324,960 downwards.
ACCCACTAGTCCCTACCATGCTCTGCAAAATGAGGAAACTAATGAAGGAATACCTTAAGAACAGAGAAAAAAATGAGAGAACCAAACTGAGACAGAAAACAAAGAACTGAAGACCAAAGTTGCTAGACTAATGGCTACAACAGTTAAGCAAAAGACAGCGATACTGAATTGGAGATTGAAACCCATCAGCAGAATGACAAACATTGGAAATTAAGCAAATGAGTTTGAGTATGAAGCAGCAAACACACAACATAAAGACAAGAGTGTAGAAGACAAAGAGAATCCAATTAAAGATCTATGATACAACATCCGGTGAAACAGCATGTGCATGATAGGTGTCCCAGAAGAAGAAAAGGTTGGAGAATAGAGAGCGGATGAGATAAGAGCTTAGAACTTCTGTCAGTTGAATAAAGGGAAGATGTGCAAGTCCAGAAATGCAAAGAATGTTACACAAAGTAAACCCACATACATACACACCAAGACATAATTAAAACAAACAACAACAACAAAAATGGGGGGGTCAGGCGGTAGTGGGTTAGGTGTCTGTGGCTCAAAGCACAAGTTCCGGGGAACCTGTTCGAAACCCCAGCTCCCCACCTGTGTGGGTGTGTGGGGGGGTGGCATCACAGGAGGTGAAACAGGCCTGCAGGTGTCTATATTTCTCTCCATCCTTTGTTTTCCCCCCTCTTCTCTCCATTTCTCTCTGTCCTTTCCAAATATGACAACATCAATAACAACTATAGGAACAATAAAACACCAAGGGCAACAAAAGGGAAAAAATAAAAATATCTTTAAAAATGAAAAAAAAACACTAAGGTTAAGGAAAAAATCCTGAGCACAGCAAGAGAATAACAAAAAACTACCCATGGGAAAGCACCATAAGATCATCAGCAGGTTTCCTACAGAAACTCTAAGATTCAGAAAAGAATGGCAAGCTATTTACAGAGTACTCTATGAGAAAGTCCCCTAACTAAGCATACACTATCTTGTTATACTCTCACTTCAACTGGGGATAATAATTAAGAGTTTTGTAGGTAAGTGAAACCTGAATCTGTCACTGCCAGACCTGCCTGACAAGAAGTTTTATTTACAAAATCATTTCTATTTATTTACTTATCTTTACAGATCATTTAATTGGGAAGATGATGGCTTATATAGTACAATTGTTGCCACAAGGGTATAGTTTAGCTACCCATTGTAGGTGTCTGAAAACACTCTTATCCCCCCAACTTAGATCCTTTTCTATAATCAGGCACCAGGTTCCCAACATCCTCTCTTCTGTCTTTCACTCCTTCCTCCCCAGAGTCCTTTGTTTTGGTGTATTATTCACACCCTGTGTCTAATTTCAGCCTGTGTTTTCTCTTTTATCTTTGTTTCTTAAGTTCATCTTACAGTGATATCATCTAGTATTGTCCTTTTCTTTTTGACTGACCTCACTTAACAGGATTCCTTCAAAATGCATGCAAGATGAGGCAGAGTTGATGGACTCATCATTTTTAACAACTAAGTAGCCTTCATTGCTCTACAATGAGCTCCAAAGGGATTCATATAAAAACAAACCAAAAATACTAAAAGAACATTCAATATCCATGTAAGATAATGTCAATAGATGCATTTAAATATATTCATATTATTATCTTTTTAATTTTTTATTTATTTAAAAAAGGAGACATTAAGGGAGTCGGGCGGTAGCACAGCGGGTTAAGCGCAGGTGGCACAAAGCGCAAGGATCAGTGTAAGGATCCCGGTTCGAGCCCCCGGCTCCCCACCTGCAGGGGAGTTGCTTCACAGGTGGTGAAGCAGGTCTGTAGGTGTCTGTCTTTCTCTCCCCCTCTCTGTCTTCCCCTCCTCTCTCCATTTCTCTCTGTCCTATCCAACAACAACAACAGCAATAACAATGACAACAACGATAAACAACAAAGGCAACAAAAGGGAAAAATTAAAAATAAAATATTAAAAAATAAATTTTAAAAAAAAGGAGACATTAAACTGATCTACTATATGCTGAATGCGAGCAACTACTAAAGCAGTATGATGAGTCGGGCGACCCAGATGTGGCTGACCATGTCATTGCCTCCCTGGATGCAGCACGCCAAACCTGCTGGCAACAACTCACGGAAAATCTGAACTTCACCCACTCAAGTAGGAAGGCCTGGAAGCTTCTTCATATTCTGGGTACTGATAGCCAACCCCCTCCCATCTCCCATCCTCCCGTATCTCCAAACTCAGTGGCCAGTCACCTAACCCAAGTTAGACGTGCTAAGATCGACCCAGTCTGGAAAAGAGAAATTTCCCATGAGTGGTCATCCCACTTCCGTTTATCTTGTCCATCTCCAAAACTCTCTTCCTTTACACTGTCTGAACTGGAAGACGCTTTGAAGAGGGTTAAACCGGGAACGGCTGCTGGCTATGATAACATCACCCCAGAACTCATTCTTAACTTGGGCCCCGCGGCAAAGAAGTGGCTCACTACATTCCTGTCCCACATCTAAGAATCCGAATCTATGCCCAAAATTTGGCGTTGTGCGAAGATAATAGCAGTTTTGAAACCAAAGAAAGACCCAACACTGGCCGCCAGCTATAGACCAATTTCTCTCCTCTCCGTGTGTTACAAACTCCTTGAGAGGCTGCTTCTGTCACTTATTTCTCCTCTTACAGAGAAATTCCGATCACCCGCCCAAGCTGGTTTCCGCCCTGGAAGATCTACCTGTGAACAAGCCCTGGCCCTCTCAACTTACATTGAAAATGGAATCCAGAAGAATTTAAAGACGGGTGCTGTCTTTGTTGATCTCACAGCAGCCTATGACACGGTCTGGCACCGTGGTCTCCTAGTCAAGATCTCAAGATGCCTGCCTCCATGGGTGGCCAACACTATATCGTTTCTTCTCCAAAACAGAAGATTCTGGGTGTATCTGGGTGACAAGTCTAGCAGATGGAGACTTGTCTCAAGTGGCCTCCCCCAGGGCTCTGTTCTGGCACCTACGCTATTTAATATTTACATCAATGACCTTCCAGAAACTTCTTCAAGGAAGTTCATCTACGCCGATGACATCTGCTGTGCAACTCAGGCATCCAAGTTTGACATCCTCGAGGAAACACTCATGAAAGATATGTCTCTGATATCTGATTACTGTAAAAAATGGCGACTAATCCCTAGCACTGCAAAAACGGTATCATCTGTTTTCCATCTACACCATGCCTCGGCCTCGCGTGAGCTTAATGTGCAGCTTGGCGATACGAGAATCCGGCATGAAGCCCAGCCAGTCTATCTTGGTGTTACTCTCGATCACACCCTGTCATTTCACGAACATCTCATAAAAACTGCAGCAAAGATGGGCGCGAGGAATCACATCATTGCAAGACTGGCCAGCTCCTCATGGGGCGCGAGCGCTTTCACACTATGATCATCATCCCTGGCATGATGTTATTCCACTGCAGAATACTGTGCCCCAGTATGGTTCCGTAGCCCCCATATCCACTTGGTCGATTCCAAATTATATTCCTCCATGAGGATAATTTCTGGAACCATCCGTTCCACCCCGGTCCCCTGGCTGCCAGTTCTTAGCAACATCGCCCCGCCAGATATTCGTCGGGCTGCAGCATCATCTAAGTTCATTTCCCACGTCTACGCTCGACCGGACCTGCCAATATACGCGGATATCTTCGCCCACCCTGTCCAACACTTGACATCTCGTCATCCAATCTGGTCCCCTATGCCTACACTGAACTTCTCTGTTCCAATCTCTTGGAAACAGAGTTGGCAGTCAGCTGAGGTAAAGAACAAACACCTCATCACAGACCCCTGCAAGCGTCAACCCGGCTTTGACCTAGCACGTTATGATTGGGCCCTCCTCAATCGCTATCGAATAGGCCATGGCCAGTGCGCCGCTATGTTCCATCGCTGGGGGGCCAAAGACGACCCAAACTGCCCCTGTGGCTATAGACAGACTATGACCCACATAGTCAACGACTGCCACCTCTCCAGATTCAAAGGAGGTCTTGAAACTTTACATCAGGCTCAACCTGACGCTGTTGACTGGCTACGGAAGAAGGGCAAACGCTAGAAGAAGAAGAACCAAATACAAAAGTGAATTCCAAGTGGATCAAGGACTTGGATGTTAGACAATAAACTATCACATACTTCGAGGAAAATATTGGCAGAACTCTTTTCCACATAAATTTTAAAGACATCTTCAATGAAACAAATCCAATTACAAAGAAGCCTAAGGCAAGTATAAACCTATGGGACTACATCAAATTAAAAAGCTTCTGCACAGCTAAAGAAACTACTTCCCAAACCAAGAGACCCCTCACAGAATGGGAGAAGATCTTAACATGCCATACATCAGACAAGAGGCTAATAACCAGAATATATAAAGAACTTGCAAATCTCAACAAGACAACAAATAACCCCATTCAAAAATGGGGGAGGACATGGACAGAATATTCACCACAGAAGTGATCCAAAAGGCTGAGAAACACATAAAAAAATGCTCCAAGTCTCTGATTGTCAGAGAAATGCAAATAAAGACAATGAGATATCACTTCACTCCTGTGAGAATGTCATACATAAGAAAAGGTAACAGCAGCAAATGCAGGAGAGGTTGCGGGGTCAAAGGAACCCTCCTACACTGCTGGTGGGAATTTAAATTGGTCCAGCCTCTGTGAAGAATAGTCTGAAGAACTCTCAGAAGGCTAGAAATGGACCTACCCTATGATCCTGTAATTCCTTTCCTGGGGATATATCCTAAGGAACCCAACACACCCATCCAAAAAGATCTGTGTACACATATGTTCTTGGCTGCACAATTTGTAATAGCCAAAACCTAGAAGCAACCCAGGTGCCTGATCAAGTTGTGATATATATATATATATATTACTCGGCTATAAAAAATGGTGACTTCACTGTTTTCAGTTGATCTTGGATGGACCTTGAAAAATTCATGTTAAGTGAAATAAGTCAGAAACAGAAGGATGGATGTGGGATGATCTCACTCTCTGGCAGAAGTTAAAAAACAAGATCAGAAAAGAAAACCCAAGTAGAACCTGAACTGGAATTGGTGTATTGCATCAAAGTAAATGACTCTGGGGTGGGTGGGTGAGGATAATACAGATCCAAGAAGGATGACAGAGGACCTAGTGGGGGTTATAGTGTTATATGGAAAACTGGGAAATGTTATGCATGTACAAACTATTGTATTTACTGTTGAATATAAAACATTAATTCCCCAATAAAGAAATTAAAAAAGGAGAGATTAAAAACCTATTTATATTATTCTAATGAGAATGAGAGATACAGAGAATAAGATACAAAAACACAGACCAGAACACTGCTTAGCTCTGGCGTATGGTGGTCCTGAGGTCTGAACTTTGGAAGCTCAGGCATGTTTATGCAAATGGAAGTTCACATCTGAGGCTCCAAAATAACATTTTGCTGTCTCCCCTGTCCAATACATATTCAATGCAATTTCTATCAAAATCCATTTTTTAACTTCCTTTAAAAGAAAGAGAGAAAATAGTATTGAAGTTTATCTGGAAGCACAAAAGACCAAAATTCACCAAAGCAATTGCAGGGAATAATGAGTGTGAATGGATATACCACATTCTCTGACTTATAAAAATATTTCAGGGCTATAGTAATTAAAACTGTGTATTGCTGTAATAGACAATAGACTCCTGGATCAATGAAATAGAATTGAGTGTCTGAAATCTATGGACAATTATTCCAAAGGTGCCCAAAACGTTGAATGGAGAAAGGGAAGTCTTAATGCATAGTACAGACAAAACCGGATGGCCACATGCAGAAGAAGGAACAAGATCAATACATATCATTATGCACAAAAATAAACTTAGGGGCGGGTGGTGGTGCACCTGCTTGAGAGCACATATTGCAATGCTCAAGGATCCAGCTTAGAGCTACTATTTCTCATCTGCAAGGGGAAAGCTTTGCAATTGGTGAAACAGTGCGTCAGGTATCTCTCTATCTCTTTCCTTCTCTATCTCCCCCTTCCTCTTGACTTTTGCCTATCTATCCAATAAGTAAATAAAGAAAATTTTAAAAAATCAAAAATAAAACTCAAAGGGGATTAAAGAGTTGAATTTTTGACCAGAAACAAAAAAAAAGAAACTTAATTAGAAAAACTATATCATACTTGCTCTAAAACCGTCTTTGGCAAGGTAAACAAATGAATATCAAATGACTACTGGAAGTACATCAAATCAAAAATTTCTGAACAGCAGAGGCAACTATCACCAAAACAGAAATACTCTACATAAAAGGAAAAAAAAGATAGGGAAATATGTCCTGCATGAAACTAAAGGTCAGTAATCAAATTCACAAATAACCCACAATAATTAGTAATAATAATAACAACAACACCATTAAAATAGAGGAAAGAATGCGTGTTACTCTTCACTAAAGGAGATATTCAGACAACCAATAGGGTTATGAAAAAGTGCTCAAAATCATTAATTTTCAGAAAATACAAATAAATATAACACTGATATATATATATACTGAGACTGAGAAATATAACCTGTCCCTGGGAACATAGCCTGCATCTGAAAAGGCAAAGTAAAGAAAAGGCAAGTTCTGGTGAGGATATGAAGAGAAGGAAGCTCTCTACACTGCTGGTAGAAATGTAAATTCATGCAGTGTCTGTGGAAGATAATTTGGAGATTGCTGAGATTAAACATCACCCTAATGTACTGACCCAACAATACCTCAAATAGGCATTTAGCCAGAGAACACAAAAACACAGAGCTGATATGCACACCTATGTTTGTAGCCATAGTGCTTATTATAGTCAAGATTGGGAAACAATCCAAATGTGCAACAACAGATGAGTAGTTAAAAAGCTGTGGCATCTGTTGTTGGGCACCTGGGTTGCTTCCAGGTTTTAGCTATTATGAATTGTGCTGCTATGAACATAGGAGTACACACCTCTTTTTGGCTGGGTGTTATGGAGTCCTTGGTGTATAACCCCAGGAGAGGAATTACTGGATCATATGGAAGGTCCATGTCTAGCCTTCTGAGAGTTTTCCAGACTGCTCTCCACAGAGGCTGTACCAATTTACATTCCCACCAGCAATGTAAAAGGGTTCCTCTGTCCCCACAACCTCTCCAGCATTTGTTGCTGCTGTCCTTTTTGATGTATGCCATTCTCACAGGAGTGAGATGCTATCTTAGTGTTGTCTTAATTTGCATTTCTCTGACAATCAGTGACCTAGAGCAGTTTTTCATATGTTTGTTAGCCTTTTGGATCTCCTCTGAGGTGAATGTTTTGTTCATATCCTCTGCCCATTTTTGGATGGGGTCATTTGCTTTTTTGGTGCTAAGTTTGCTAAGCTCTTTATATATTTTGGTGATTAGTTTCTTGTCTGATGTCTGGCATGTGAAGATCTTCTCCCATTCTGTGAGGGGTCTCTCTGTTTAATAGTTTCTTTGGATGTGCAGAAGCTTTTCAATTTGATGTAGTCCCCATGGGTTTGTTTCTGCTTTAGTCTTCCTTGCAATTGGGTTTGATTCATCAAAGATGTCCTTGAGGTGTAAGTGGGAAACTGTTTTACCAATGTTTTCCTCTAAGTATTTTATTGTATCTGGTCTGACATCCAGGTCTTTGATCCATTTGGAGTTGATATTTGTTTCTGGTGAGATAAAGTGGTTCAATTTCATTCTTCTGCATGTTGCAACCCAGTTTTCCCAGCACCATTTATTGAAGAGAGCCTCCTTCTTCCATTTCAGCCTTTGAAAGCCCCCTCATCAAATATTAGATAAGCTGTGGTATATATACACAATGGAATACTATGCAGCTATCAAGAACAGTGAACCCACCTTCTCTGACCCATCTTGGACAGAGCTAGAAGGAATTATGTTAAGTGAGCTAAGTCAGAAAGATAAAGATGAGTATGGGATGATCCCACTCATCAACAGAATTTGACTAAGAAGATCTGAAAGGGAAACTAAAAGCAGGACCTGACCAAATTGTAAGTAGGGCACCAAAGTAAAAACCCTGTGGTGAAGGGTAGACATGCAGCTTCCTGGGACAGTGGGGGGTGGGAGAGGGTGGGAGGGATGGGCTACAGTCTTTTGGTGGTGGGAATGGTGTTTATGTACACTCCTAATAAAATGTAGTCATATAAATCACTAGTTAATTAATACGAGAGGGGGAAATTAATTGTATGTCTCAAAGTTTTTCAAAACAAAAACTGAATCTTTTCAATATATAGGCAGTGTAATTTATATGTAGACTCTCTCAAAAGCCTAGACCAAGTAGATCAGAAGCAACCAATAGCACAGCTATATACAAGATACTGGGTACTGTACAGTAAACCCTAACAAAAGGACTTTTCAAAGTTAACCCAATTACCAAATAATGTGATGATAACATTAACTATCAATTGTCTTTTTGAACCCTAAGACAGAAGGAACCTCACATCTCCACTATAGAGCCTCTACTTCCCCCAGTCCTGGAACCCTTGGATAGGGCCCACTTTCCCATATGCCTCTCCCAATGCATATCAAATAATACTGCATCTGCCAATCACAACCTAACCAACACAACGATTGCCACCTCAACATGCTTCACTTCAGACTGTGTCCAGAGACTTCACGTGCGGAATGACAACCCTTCAACTTCATTACTCGGGTGAGACCTTTCCTTTCATAGTATACTCTAATTCCATCTCAGGTGGTTCACTTTCTAACAAAGTCCCAAAACCTCGATATACACCAGTTTCTGTGAGAGAGAGCATATGTTCATATGTATCCGTAAACTACTGCAAAATATATACCTGAAAGCAGAAGTACACTAGAGTTTGCAGTGAGTACCCCCCCTAAGATTTCCTCTCCACTATTCCAAGCTTTGGGTCCATGATTGCTCAACAATTTGTTTGGCTTTGTATGTTAACTCTCTTTTCAGTCACCAGGTTCCAGATGCCACCAGGATGCCGGCCAGGCTTCCCTAGACTGAAGACCCCACCAATGTGTCCTGGAGCTCAGCTTCCCCAGAGACACACCCTACTAGGGAAAGAGAGAGGCAGACTGGGAGTATGGACCGACCAGTCAACGCCCATGTTCAGCGGGGAAGCAATTACAGAAGCCAGACCTTCCACCTTCTGCAACCCTCAATGACCCTGGGTCCATGCTCCCAGAGGGATGGAGAATGGGAAAGCTATCAGGGGAGGGGGTGGGTTATGGAGATTGGGTGGTGGGAATTGTGTGGAATTGTACCCCTCCTACCCTATGGTTTTGTTAATTAATCCTTTCTTAAATAAAAAATTTATTTAGAAAAAGCTGTGGCATATATACACAATGGAAGAAAGCACAACTACAATGCCTTCTTTGCTACATGTAAAAACTATAGAGTATCAATGAGGTAAAGATAGCCTAAAGGTTATGCAAACAGACTCCCATGGCTGAGGCTCCAAAGTCCCATGTTCAATCCCTCATGCCACCATGAGCAGTGCTCTGGTAAACAAACAAACAAACAAACAAAAGCCAGGAAAATGAACTAGATTGGATTCTGTCCTAAAAATCAAAGCAAGAGACAAGGAAAGGCACATCCTCAATTAGCCATCATTTCTTGCAACAGATTTGGGAAACTCAGAAAGGATAAGCGAAGAGCTGGATGCAGATTGGGGACCTATATACCTTTAGCTGTGATGGAACAAGATGGTTTTGACAGTGAAACGCATTAACACCTATGTTGGAGAAATGTGGGAATATATCCCTGTGACAACAACAAAACTGTAAAGCATCAGTTTTCTCAATGAATTGATTCTGGAGTTGGAAAACAGTTCCACTATGTAGTAAATGTACCATATAAAAACTACTTTACAACATGAAATTTCAAAGTTACAGGGTTCCTGGTAGTTTGACTAATATCTTTATTTTAAATATATATGCACAGGCATATCGTATGAAATCGAGAAAGACCAGAGCACCACTTTGTTCAAAATGTTAGTGGGGACTGAACTCGGAGTCTCATCCCTTTTCTAGCTTTTCCAGTATTGTGAAACTGATTTTGAAACTCTGTAAGCTCTTAATATCAACATTGATAATTAGGATCATACAAGAAAGATGTATATTCTCAAAAACAATCAGTTAAAATATTTCTCATCAATTGTAATAAAATTCTAATACAGGGTAGGAGTAGATAGCATAATGGTTATACAAAGAGATTCTCTTGCCTGAGGCTCCAAAGAAGTCCCAGGTTGAATTCCCTCCCACCACCATAAACCAGAGCTCACCTGTGCTTCCATAAACAGGGGAAAAAGTCTAATATGTGTAAGTAAAATATACATTAAAATATTTTTTGGTTTATGTGTTACAATGCATCTACTGATTTTCCTAGATAAATGTCCTTGTCAAGCCTTAATTTATTACAAAATAAACTTCACAAGTCCCTACCTGTCAGTTTTCTTTTTTCAATATTTTACTCTATTTATTTACTTATATATCTATTTACTTATTTCCTGAATAGAGACAGAGAGAAATCAAGAAAAGGAAGGGGGAGTCAGAGCAGGGGAGAGAAACCTGCAGCACTGTGCCATCACTTGTGAGGCTTTCCCCCTGCAGCTGGGGAGTGGGAGCTTAAACGGAGTCCTCGTGCACTGTAGATTGTGTGTGGAAAATCAGGTACACCACCATCTGACAAGTAGTGTCAGCTTTGTTTTTGTTATTTATTTAAAAAAGGAGATATTAACAAAACCATAGGACAAGAGGGGTACAATTCCACACAATTCCCACCACCAGATGTCTGTATTCCATCCCCTCCCCTGATAGCTTTCCTATTTTTTATCCCTCTGGGAGTATGGACCCAAGGTCATTGTGGGATGCAGAACGTGGAAGGTCTGACTTCTGTAATTGCTCCCCCCGCTCAACATGGGCTTGGACTGGTTGATCCATACTCCCAGCCTGCCTGTCTCTTGCCCTAGTAGGGTGGGTCTCTGGGGTAGTATCAGCTTTCTATGGTGTGGAATATTGGGTTACAGTGTCCTGAATCCTACCAGTTATTATACTTTTGTTTTGTTTTGTATCTGAATTGAAAGCCATTTAAAAGTGATGCCTTACAGGTTTAACTGACAGAACAAAATTCCTCTTCACAGCTTCCATCATAAGTATTTAGGCTGCTCTATGTAAATGAGTTCCCAACAGCCTGACATTGTATTCCACCTGAATAAGAAGACAGACATTAGTAGAAGTCTGGAAATGAAGATAAACAATAAAGCAATGACAAGAGTTATAGATTTCTTTTTAAAGATAGAGACTGAGAAAGTGAAAAAGATCACAATTGCAAATCTTCCTGTAGTGCAGGGGGGTTCAGGCTTGAGCTTGGCTCCCATGCATGGTAAAGCAGTACAGTATCCAAGTCAGTGGTTTTGCTGGCTCTGAAATGAATGATTATAGCCCAAAAAACAACCCTATCAAGAAATTAAGTGGAGAAAAATAACTGTAAAATTTTATTATTAGGCAATTTAAATTTAGAAACTATTAATATTAAATTGAGCACACAGGGAACCTTATAGCATATTTTACATATCAGAGATTTATAACTGTTAGAAAGGACAGAATTTTTAGCATAGACTGCAATTGTGATCAACCCCAAAATTAAGAAATTCTTTTGCATTTTCTGCCTGCTCCATGACTTTATTTTCAGTGAACTAATAAGGTTGGGAAATTTGCAGTTATGGGCATTAAAGTTACCATGAACTTACTAGAAGATACTCATTATTAAGTAAGAATAATATTCCTAGGAGGTGCTATCAGTTTCATCCCAATTCTGAGGAGAAGTAAACAAAAATGATGCATCTTTACATTAATAGAAAGAACCACAGCAAGTTTTCCTCACTTACAATGGGCTAAAGAATGCTTGTTAGGGTCTAGGAGGAGGTGTACCTGTCACAGCACCTGGTAGAGCCAGGACCCGGGTTTAGATGCCCTGCCAGCAGGGAAGAAGCTTCAGGAATGGTGGAGCAATGCTGCTGCAGCTGCCTCTCCTGCGGCTGCTCTCTCTCTCTCTCTCTACACACACACACACACACACACACACACACACACACACACACACACACACACGTACTGTGTGGTGTGTATACACGCTTGCATTTTCTTCTCCCACTTCTATAAAAACACTGACAGGAATGATGAGGTTTTTCTGCAGACACTGAGACCAAAGATGACCATGTTGAAGAGGAAAAGAAAAAGTTTTTTTCTTTCTTTTTCAACTTTTTTTTTTCTAAGAGGTATAGCAGTACTAAGGGCTAACACCTCTTTCATTTCTACAAGTTTTTAAATATCCATATGCAATTTAAAAACACAAGCCACAAACACTAAATGTGAAAGCATGCCAAATTTATAGAGATATTTATATTGATTTTACAAAACTACAAAGCAAGGTATCCACAAAATATTAAATAGATCACACTGAAAGTTATTTACAAAAATTTCAGGGTGGGCCAGGAAGCTGACTTATTTGTGCAGCTCAGATCTTTTCCAACATAAGATGGGGGAGCAGTGCATGTCTTTCTCAATAAGAAAATTTAAATATGACAGAATATGTATGCTCTCATTTATGGTCTCAAACCTATACATTTAGATTTGCATAAAGTGAAGAGAATCAGGTTATACTTACTTTAATATTCTACACTTGAAAAGCTCTCATCAGATGGCAATAGTATAAAAATTATTCATGTAGTCTGTGGCATATATTATTAAGTGTTCTTTACATGAACAAAGTTCCTTTTTTTGGAGAAAAAATTTACTACTTTTAAAAAGTAAACTTGGAAACTATAATGATTGTTAAAAATAGTAACATATAATATGCTAAGGGCCTGTGAGATGGCACACCTGGTAGAGTGTACATGTCACCAGCAGCAAGGACCTGGGTTCAAGCCACTGGTCCTCATCTGCTGCAGGTGTCTTTCTTTCATTTCTATCTACTCCTTAACTCTTAATTTTTCTCCATATCGAGAGAGAGAGAGAGAGAGGCGCCCAGGAAATGGCACAGTGTAGAAAATATTGGACTGTCAAGCATGAGGCCCCAAGTTCAATCCCTGTCAGCACATGTGCCAGAGTGATGTCAAGTTCTCTCTCTCTCTCTCTGTCTCTCTGTGTCTCTCTCTCACACACAAACACACCTTCTCTCTCTCTTTCTCTCTCCTATCTTTCTCATCAATTAGATCTTTTTTTAAAAAAGTGATAATGAAAGAGAGAGAAACAGAGACAGAGAGAAAGAGGGAAAATTTTCATTAGAAACAGTGGATTCACCTTGTGGGCGCCAAGCCTCAGCAACATGACAATAAAAAAAAATGTTGATTTCAGAATTCTTAAGCATGAATCTATGTTTTATTTGTTTGATATTAATTATCTGATTCATCAAATCTTCATTTTTCATCTATAAAAGTCACATGTATTTTCAATTTTCTCTAGAAACTGAAATAGAATACATAAGGCCAATAGATACCATAGTGGTTGTGCACTAGACTTTCATGTCTGAGGTCCTCAGGCATCGAGCCCCAAAGACAACCCTGGTGCTAATTAAAAAAGGCAAGAGAGCAAGACAGAAAGAACTACTTCTTTCTAAGAATTTGATAATCAGATACAAGAGCTATTAAAAAATGAAGTTAGGGGGTCGGGCGGTGGCGCAGTGGGTTAAGCGCATGTAGCGCAAAGCGCAGGGACCGGTGTAAGGATCCCGGTTCCAGCCCCCGGCTCCCCACCTGCAGGGGAGTCGCTTCACAGGCTGTGAAGCAGGTCTGCAGGTGTCTGTCTTTCTCTCCCCTTCTCTATCTTCCCCTCCTCTCTCCATTTCTCTCTGTCCTATCCAACAACAAATTGCGTCAACAAGGGCAATAATAATAACCACAACGAAGCTACAACAAGGGCAACAAAAGGGGGGAAAAAAATGAAGTTAGGGGCAGGATGGTGGCACACCTGGTTGAACACATATGTTACAAAGTGCAGGAACCTGGATTCAAGCCCTTGGTCCTCTCCCTCAGGGGGGACGCTTCACATGAGGTGAAACAGGGCTGTAAGTGTTTTGGATGGGTTTTGAAGAAATCATGTTAAGTGAGATAAGCCTAAAGAGAAGGAAGAAGATGGGATGATCTCACATACAGGTTGAACTTAAGAAACATGGCGAGAAAGGGAACCCATGAATTAGAACTTAACCCAGATACAGCTCCTGGGTTAGGCATCTCTGTCAATGAAGGGCCTGAGAGACAACCAGTGACAGCTGGAACAACACAGCTTTTATTGAAGGAGAATCAGGATAAGAGGTGAGCATGTCTACCTCTGTGTTGAGTGTTATGTCATTATCCTTTATCTGGCTTTCAGTAATATCAATAAAATTAAATTATCAAATTTTCAGTATCTCCTTATCAATATAATTGACATATAATTATTCTAAAAGTAATTAGTTGTGATCTTAATTATATACACATTATATTTACATTTTATTTATATCATAGAAATCTCACCCGTTATGATTTGAGTAAATGGTGTTCCCTGTTTCCTTTTATTAAAATATTTTCTTAAGTTTTTTTTAAATTATTTATTGGAGAGAGACAGTCAGATATCAAGATAGAAGGGGGAGACAGAGAGGTAGAGAGAAACAAACACCTGCAGCCCTGCTTCACCACTCGTGAAGCTTTCCCCCTGCAAGTGGGGACCAGGGGCTTGAACCTGGTTCCTTTTTCACTGTAACATGTGCATTCAACCAGGCCCACTGACTGTTACTTATATTAAAAAGTATTTATGAATGAATCATTGAAGAGCTTTCCATACCATTTTATTAAACATTGCTGAATATTCCCAATGTTTTTGTAAGAATTTAGTAAACTTACTGAGCCTATGAGTGAGTGAGTGTTAAAGATATCTCCTTTAAGCTGTGGTCAATTCTACAGGGATAAAATTGGACTGTTAGGGAGTCGGGCTGTAGTGCAACGGGTTAAGTGCAGGTGGCGCAAAGCGCAAGGACCAACGTAAGGTTCCCGGTTTGAGCCCCCAGCCCCCCACCTGCAGGGGAGTTTCACAGGTGGTGAAGCAGATCTGCAGGTGTCTGTCTTCTCTCCCCCTCTCTGTCTTCCCCTCCTCTCTCCATTTCTCTCTGTCCTATCCAACAACGATGACATCAATAACTACAACAATGAAACAACAAGGGCAACAAAAGGGAAGCAATAAAATAAATTAAAAAAAAAATTGGACTGTTAGTGGTGACCTCAATGTAGTATATACTGACATTTATTTATATTCATGAACACCTGAAGCTTACGTAACAGTACTGTTAGTTGAATAAAATATTTTAATATCTCTCTCTATATAGTCCAATAATATCTATATAATATGTATCTGATAATAAATAAATAAAAATAAGTAAAAAAAAAGAAACGAGGTAACACCAACTTATGCTCATGATAAATGATGTCAGTAAGTAAAGAGAGAACTGCAGCAAATATGTGGAAAACAAAACATGACAGAAAAAATATTAAGACTGAAATAAATGACATTTATTGAGTGACATTTACTTTTCACAAACAAAAATAATCTTTAAAACCACTTAGAATGCTAGAAATGTATTTACTATATGACCGCCTGGTGATTCTTCTTCTTAGGAGAAGAATCTAAATGCATCTAAAAGAAATAAAGAAACCTATCCAGAAGGACCTATGCACACATCTGTTCACAGCAGCACTATTTCTAATAGTCCCAACGTGGAAGTGACCAGATGCCCAACAGCAGATGAATGACTTATAAAGCCATGCAGCTGTTAAAAATGAAGTCATCTTCTTTGCCACTACTTAGATGGACCTTGAAAGTATCACCTTGAACTTTCTGGCTGAGTTACGCTAGGAAGAGAAGGATGACTAGCGAATGATCTCACACAAAGTGGGGATTTAAGAAGCAAGGGCAGTAGGGGAAAATACAAGGTGAAACTTGGACTGGGTATGGTGTATTAAACCAAAGCAAAGGGCTCTGAAGAAGGAGAGAAAGGCATGGGATTTACGGGTGTTGGAGTTCTGGGTTCCTGGGGAGTCATGATAGAAAAGGACCTAGGTTGGGGCGGAGCATATTTTATAGACATCTATTATGACAGGATGAGTGACTGTACATGGGCCAATAACTATACTGTAAACTATTAAACTCCCCCTCCTGCCATGAACTGGAAATAAAATAAATAACTGTATTGTGACTGGGCAGTGTCTTAGTTACAAAAGCAAATATATTAATTTAGAATGTAGACTCCATTTTATTCTTTAAAGATGTATGTATTTATTAATACAGAGAATAGAAGGACAGCACGAGAGAACTCTACAGCTATGGTATGAGAAAGCTCTGGAATATGTGGTTCTGGGACTGAATCTGGGACATGAAAAGTGAACATCCTGAATTATCTCTTATGTAGTGGCTTTATATTTCAAGATACTACAAACTCTTTAATCACCCTTCCTCTTCCCCTCTTACATTACCTCCATTTCTGAGAAAGAAAAAAAAAAGCTTAATATATATGTGGTATAATGACAGAGAAATTGAGATAGATAGATAGAGAGAGAGAGAGAGAGAGAGAGACCTCCAGCTCTGCTATAGAATTTCTGAAGCTTCCCTCTACAGGTAGGCACCCAGAGCTTGAAGTTGGGTCCTGGTGGTCTGGTCTCCCAGTCCCCCCACCCCCGTTTATAATTTCTATTAAAGCATGCATTTAAACTTACCAGTTTTGATTTTGAATAGCTATATACTTCAGGGTAGTTTTAAAAAATCCTAATTCAAACTGATATAAACGTTTAAATAGACTGGATCTTAGACTTGCTCACTACATGAAATAGAGAAGGCAATAACTCCAGTGGAAGCACTAGAGAGAGTAAACGAAGATGCTCTCACTCATGGATACTTTTTTTTCCTGACTTTAAGAATAAAAATACAAAGTATAGACAAGATAAGATGTGCTTCCCTGGCTTTGATGTCAATTTCACTTTGCCTAATAAGTGAGAAAAAAAAAGAAAACTGAGACTGAAACCGTAGGGGGACGATGAAGCAGAACTGAGGTGTTCAAAAGCATAAGAAGTGACGATCAGAAAATTATTTTATTGCAGGCCGATACTTAGTAAAATGTGAAAGAAAAAAATGAATTATAAATGAATGATAATAAAAGCGAAGAATGCTTGCAAGCTTATCCTCAGTAATATGTGCCCTTTTTACTAGAGTTAATGCAATTGAGCCTTAAAAAAAAAAAGATTTGCAATATCTCAGGTGCCATTATAAAGCATTACAGAGATAAAAGCTTGATACATCTTTTTAGATGAATTATCTTTTAAGGCATCTGACTGACTTTACCTCTCAAAGCTCTTATGTGCTACCAGTTGAGTTTATATTGGCCACTCCAAGATTGTACATGCCCTAGGCTCTGCAAGACTCCTCTTACGATGGAACTAAGAAAATTTAGGTTACAACTTCAGCTAAAATACTATGTCACCTTTGCAGATACTCTGTGCCCTGATGATAGCAGTTGGTTTTAGGCCTCTCATGGTTATTCTTAGTCCTTTAATTATATTGGGAAAGACCTCCTTTAGTTAATTATTCTTAAAATTTGCTCTGGGCTCTGTCCTACCTTAACTGAATATTTCCTGAAAAGACTCTACCTCTGAATAACAACATGGGGCATAATGTCAGCTACAAACAAATGTCCTTAATGGTATACTAAGCCTCATCTAGCTATCTGTCCCTATATGAAATGATGTTATAGCAAACCGTTTTCCATTTGCATTTACTAACAGCCACATATTGACTCCTCTGAACCTTTCTGGTAAGAGATCTACAGTGTAAAATCTTTCTTCTACCACTGGGCAAAACCAATACAAATGCAAAGGTAGTAGAGAAAGTTACTAAGTTCCACATGAGTCTGGAAAATGAGTCATTCAGTGGTATCATTTTATTGATCATATCCCATGAGATATGTAAAATATATTTTCATATTCTCTTTGAGTTATTTTCACAAGCCTAAATATATGCCTTAAACTGCTTTTAGCTTTTCACTCAATGTATGATTTTTTTCTTTTATTCTGGTACCTATTCCATATATAGGAATAGTAAAAGAAAATGTCTATTATTGTTCTGCTAGTCTCTTTCCCTCAAGTTGATTCCCCTCTGCAATGGACCACTTAAGACTGTAAAAATAGTCTTTCTTCTTGACTGTGTCCAAGAACAATGATTTGGGCAGATTCAATTTAGCCTCAAATTTAAAAAGAACTCTGTTTGCTCCCACACCTGTGGACATCTAAGTTTTGACAAGAGGGGACAAAGTATTAAATGAAGGAGTCTCTTCAGCAAATGATGTTGGGAAAATTGGACTGAAATGTGTAGAAGAATGGAACTGAACCACTGTATTTCACCACACACAAAAGTAAATACCAAATGGATCAAGAACATGGATGATAGACGAGAAACTATCAAATCCTTAGAGGAAAATGTTAGCAAAACTCTTTTCCATCTAAGTTTTATAGGCATCTTTAGTGACCCAAGTCCAATCGCAAGGAAGACTAAAATAAATAAATAAATAAATAAATAAATAAATCAGATTATATCTAATTGAAAAACTTCTGCACAGCAAACGAAACTATCATCCAAGGAGACTCCTTACAGAATGAAAAAAGACCTTCTACATGCCACAGACCAGAAAAAAAAGTCTAAAAAGCAAATATATAAAGAGCTCAGAAAACTCAGTAATAAAGAAAACAAATGACCTCCTTTAATAGTGGGGAGAGAATATGAACAGAATATTTACCAAAAAGGAGATTCAAAAGGCCAAAAGAAATGAAAAGCTGCTCCACATCACAGATTGTCATAAAAATTCAAATAAAGACAACAACTTCACATCTGTAAGAATATCATACATCAGAAAAGATAGTTTAAAAAAAAAAAAAAAAACTTCTGGTAGGAATTTAAAATGGTCTAACCCCTATGGAGAGGAGTTCAAAGAACTCTGAGAAGGCTAGAAATGGACCTACCCCATGACCCTGCAATTTCTCTCCTGGAGATATATTCTAAGGAACCAAATACACCCATACAAAAAAAAGATCTCTATACCCCTATGTTCATAGCAGCATAATTTGCAATAGACTGAACTTGGAAGCAAGCTTGATGTCCAACAACAGATGAGTGGCTGAGAAAGTTGTGGTCTATACTCAGCGATTAAGAATGATTAGTTCACCTTTTTGCCTCTTCTGATTTATGTGTTTAGCGACATAAGTCAGAAAAGGAAGAATATGGGATTATCTCATTCATGAACAGAAGTTAAGAAACATGACTAAAGGGAGTCGGGCTGTAGCGCAGCGGGTTAAGCGCAGGTGGCGCAAAGCACAAGGACCGGCGTAAGGATTCCGGTTCGAACCCTGGCTCCCCACCTACAGGGGAGTCGCTTCACAGGCGGTGAAGCAGGTCTGCAGGTGTCTGTCTTTCTCTCCCCCTCTCTGTCTTCCCCTCCTCTCTCCATTTCTCTCTGTCCTATCCAACAACGACAACAACAATAACTACAACAATAAAACAACAAGGGCAACAAAAGGGAATAAATAAAATAAATATTTAAAAAAAAGAAACAAGACTAAAAAGGGGAAACGCAAGGTTGATCTTGGTCTAGGTTTACTGTAATTATAACTTTTGTTCTGCCCCTTTAAAGAAATTTGGTGATATCTTGATGGGAATGGCATTAACTCTGTATATGGCTCTTGGTAGAAGGGTCATTTTGACAATATTAATTCTTCCTATCAAAGGGCATGGGGTAACCATTTCTTAGTGTTTCTGTTTCCTTAAAGAGAGACTCATAGTTTTCAGTGTGCATATGCTTGTTTTTCTTTTTAAAAATTAGCTCCCAGAGGGATAGAGGATGGGAAAGCTATCAGGGGAGGGGGTGGGATATGGAGATTGGGTGGTGGGAATTATGTGGAGCTGTACCCCTCCTACCCTATGGTTTTGTTAATTAATCCTTTCTTCAATAAAAAAGAAAAAAAATAAGAAGAGACTATTGAGAAAAATATTAAAAAATTATTTTAAAAGGGACTGTAAATCTGTAAAACTATGTAAAGTAGCCAAATAATGCTTATTTTAGAAAGAAATCGGCAAGATTTCTTTCTAAATCAACCAAGAATATTTTACCTATCAGAAGCAATTAAACACAGAAGCTATAGTAAATAGAATTCTCTGACCAGTGTGTGTGTGTGTGTGTGTTCTAATAAAACAAATACAAGTCTACCAAAAATCACATGAGATATGTTTTCAAACGGTAGATTTTACTAGACTAGCATAAATTCAATTTAAAAAGAATATCTACTAAAATGCAAACTACCCTGACACATCAGTCTTTAAAACTATCCTTTTACTGACAGATGTATTTACCATTATTATAGCTGAATGCTATTTGGGGAGTTTTGAAACTAGTGAAGGAAGTTATGAGAAATTAAACTTTTTAAGGACTAGGAGTTGAAGTTTACTATTTTCTTTGAAAACTTTGGTTTATTAAATCCAACATATGAGAATGAAAAAAGCAAAGTGGTAAGATAGACCATGGTGTGAAATTTATCTGTTATGTTAATATTTTCTTTTGGGCCTTCAAGAGCTTTTGAATTAAGTCTGTAAAGTCACCTTTGAGATCAACGCCCATGTTCAGAGGGGAAGCAATTACAGAAGCCAGACCTCCCACCTTCTGCAACCCACAAAGACCCTGGGTCCATGCTCCCAGAGGGATAAAGAATGGGAAAGCTATTGGGGAGGGGAGGGGATATGGAGATTGGGTGGCGGGAATTGTGTGGAGTTGTACCTCCCTATCCTATGATTTTGTTAATATCTCCTTTCTTAAATAAATAAACAAATTTTAAAAATCATAATACCAAAGCTCTTCCTAAAAACTGCTTAGAAGACTGTCAGTGGTCATTTCTTTATTTCTTTATTTTGAGTTATTAGCTATGTGAAAGAGAGACCCGCATATGACTTGGAAGGTAGCACAGTGTGAGGAGCATGAGAATCTCAAGCATGAGGTTCAGAATTTGATCCCAGGCATTACTTATGCTAGAGTGAAGCATTGGCTCTTACCCACAGCACTTCCCATTAATGAATAGAAATCAAAATAAGTCTTTTAAAAATATGTGCCCATATGGTAGCAAAAGACTGCAAGGTTACCTTTTTCATGGTATAATTGAAGTTGACATTATGGTACAAACTTACCCACTGCAAATATGTAGTTCATTAATTCCAGTTTTTAATTAGCTTTATCAAACTCAAAGACCTTCCTGTATCTTTCTGTATTTGAATGAAGACACAGACCCACCAAATACCTCCCACCTCAACGAGCAGAAGCTCCTCTCTAGAATAAGGTAACCAACTTCCCAGATCCCAGAGACCTATAGCCTGGTGGACTTTCTCTTCCTGCACTAGCTACCTGTCCCTGAAGTTAAGTTCTGGGTTACTTAGTGAGATGTGGAGGCCCCTTCTTCTGGCCATTTCTTCTCCTGTAAGACAAAAGTTTTACTCGGATGTGGCACTACTGAACACTGGTCCTCAATTACATTCGTCTTGGCATGTACAGTGAGGGTTCCACATCAAGTGAGGAAGATCAAGGAGACTGGAGGCTGCTGTTCACTCTCACTATTCACTAAACTCTCAGCTTCTGTGTGTGGTGAGAGTTACCACTGCACTCGTCTTGGCACCAACACAACGCTGCAGCTATGCTGACTGAACTGAAAAACTGACTGGGGTGGGGGGCAGAAGGGAACACAGTGGGTTAATTGCACATGGTGAGAAGTACCAGTACAAGCCCCTGGCTCGCCACCTGCAGGGGCATCTCTTCACAAGAAGTGAAGCAGGTCTGCAGGTGTCTATCTTTCTCTCCCCCTCTCTAGAGGTCTTGCCCTCCTCTCTCAAATTCTGGTTGTCTTATCCAACAACAATGAGGGCAACACAAATGAGGGAAAAATAGCCCCCAGGAGCAGTGGACTCATAGTGCAGGTACGGAGCCCCAGTGATAACCCTGAAGGCAAACAACAACACCGACAAAAACAAACAAACAAAAAACTGACTCAGAGCTGAGAGCTTCAACTTTTCCCCAAAGGCACAGACTTTATAAGCACCAGTATGGAGGAGACCAAGGCAAATTGTACTTTCACAACCGGTAGCTAATTGTGGTGGAAGAATTTTAGGGAGGCCGAGACTGGTGGAGTGATTGGTGCTACAAGACAGGCTGTAGAAGAATTAATCTGCAAGGGGAAATGGAAAGAGAAAGACTTGGAAAAGCCCCATCCTAGTTAAAAAGCATTTGAAATGCCCATCTCAGGAACTATGCCTTCCAACTGGTGCAAATTTGGAACTGGATTTCTCTGTGAAGTGGTGCATACCCCAGAGCATTGTGGAAAACAATAGAAAAGTCAGTCAACAATTAGTGAAATTGAATAGCTGCTATACTGTTTGAGAAAAAAAAATTCAAAAGGCACGGTTATCAAAGTGCAATTTTGGATATATTAAGGCTATGTTCATAATGAACAGCATCATAGTTTCCCAGAAAGATACTAACAGCTAAGGTCATAAAACAATTCTTATTGTTCTTACAGGCATGACAAAGAGATAGATTAGCAATCCAAAAAGAACAGAGAAAGACCTTGGGCCAGATTGCTTCATTAGTGAATTCTATCAAATTTTCAAGAAGATTGTTTTTTTTTGCCTCCAGGTTATTGCTGGGGCTCAGTGCCTGCATCATGAATACACTACTGCTGGAGACCATTTTCCCCCTTTTGTTGCCCTTGTTGTTGTAGCCTTGTTGAGGTTATTATTGTTATTGTTGATGTCATTCATTATTGGATAGGACAGAGAGAAATGGAGAGGGGAGTGAAAGACAGAAAGGGGGAGAGGAAGACAGACACCTGCAGACCTGCTTCACCGCCTGTGAAGCGACTCCCCTGCAGGTGGGGAGCCAGGGGCTCGCACCCAGAGATCTTACCACAGTCCTTGTGCTTTGCGCCACATGCGCTTAACCCGCTGTGCTACTGCCCGTCCCCCTCAAGAAGAATTTTAGCAACATTTCCACAGAGATTTCAGAGATACAGGAGGAAGGAACACCTTATAATTCACTTGATAAAATCAATGTGAACTGGGTAGCAAAATCAAATATTTTACATAAACTATAGATCAATATGACCAGTTAATATGGACACAAACAACCTCTACAAAACACTAACAAACTGAATACAAGAAAACATAAGAGAAGTGATATGCAGTGAGCAAGTTGGATTTATTGCAGCAATGCAAAATTAAATTAAGATAACAAACTGTCTAAATTGACAAGCTCATGGAATATCTCAGTTGATACAGAAAATGTTTAAAACCTCTTAGAGATAAGAAAACTCAACAAACATGGCATAAATTCAATGTCCTCAATCTGGGAAAAAAAAATCTAGTATTACATAAAAGTACAAGATTCTGGGGTGGGTGGTGGTGGGGAGAGTTCAGGTCCTGGAACATGATGGCAGAGGACCTAGTGGGGGTTGTATTGTTATGTGGAAAACTAGGAAATGTTTATGCATGTACAAACTATTGTATTTACTGTTGACTGTAAAACACTAATCGCCCAATAAAGAAATAATAGCCAAAGGGGCCAGATGGTGGTGCACCTAGTTGGGCGCACATGTTACAATGTGCAAGGACCCGGGTTCAAGCCCCCAGTCCCCACCTGCAGGGGGAAGCTTTGCAGGGCTGCAGGTGTCTCCATGTCTCTCTCCCTCTCTATCACTCCCTTCCCTCTTGATTTCTGGCTGTCTCTATCCAATAAATAAAGATAATAAAATGTTTTTAAAAAGAAATAATAAATAAATAAATAATCCATGTTTTCTGCATGGAAAACATACAGAAAATATTATATGTAACAGTATATGACTCATTATTTTCCTCCTAAATTCAGAAACAGAAAGTCAATGTCCTCACTCACTACTGAAGAAACAGTGCATCACTGTCTTCTCTATTGACATTTGAGTAAAATTCTGTGAATAATCAAAACTTTGCTCTCTTCCTTCCTATCAGAACTAAAATGAACTCTTAGAATTAAGGAAGCATGGGAGTCTGGCAGTGGCACAGGGGATTAAGCGCACGTGGCGCAAAGCACAAGGACTGGCTTAAAGATCCTGGTTCAATCCCCAGGCTCCCCACCTGCAGCAGAGTTACTTCACAAGCGGTGAAGCAGGTCTGCAGGTGTCTATCTTTCTCTTCCCCTCTCTGTCTTCCCCTCCTCTCTCCATTTCTCTCTGTCCTATCCAACAACAACATCAATAACCACAACAATGTTAAACAACAAGGGCAACAAAAGGGAAAATAAATTTAAAAAAAGAAAAATAAAAAAAAAAGAATTAAGGAAGCAAACAATTACATACTGCCTAAGGCTTGTGGCTTGCAAAGTGTAACTGTCTCTCCGTTGGAACAGCCTTTGTTACAACCTTTAGGTTTTAATTATAAAAGATCAACACAAAGCCTTACAAATACTGTTGAGGGACAATGCAGGACAAAGGGGGCCCCGGGGAGCATGGAGCAATGAAACCCCAATGATGACAAAAAATAAATCAAAATGATCTCTCCCTTGGCTCCTTATGCTGTGAGTAAGACATTCCATATTTCTGACCACTTACAGTTGTTCTGCCTAAAAATCTAACATCATCACTGCTAATCTTTGAAATGCATAAGCTTGCTACTAACTGCTTTGGGGACAATAAATAACGGAAAGTCCTTCTTCTTCTAGGATACAAGACTGTTACCAAAAAGCCTGAATACATGTGTATAATTCCAGGGTTTTTTGTTTATTTCCAAAGTTTATTGTATCTTTATGACATAGCTGCTTGTATGAAGGCCAAATATACCGTGCTATTCCTGTATAGCATGAGAAGTGTGTCTAATTTTTGTTTGATCTATATAATTCATGATGGAACGTACAATCGCATGCATTTTAAAATCGAATCTAGTTGGCTAATTATAGAGATAGTTCTAACAGACATTCCCCCGCAGTCTACAAATTTACAGAACAGTTACCTATTGGGAAATTGTCCAATTTTGTAACTGATGCAATTCTACATCTCGAAAAGTTTCTGTCTCCGGTTCTCAAATTCTCAAAATATGGAAGCATTCTAAAGATGTCTGTGCCTATGTATGTTGTTTCTTCCCCTGTGTGTCCTAAGTTCCCACTGCAAATTATTATCTGCAATAATTATCCTCTGCTCTATGTTCCTGCACAAATATTATTAACTGCAATGATTATCCTCTGCTCTATGTTCCTGCACGAATGCCTCAGTTTTGAATTTCTCAGTTCATAGTAAAATTTCATCATAGCAAAGGTAGTACATGGTTACCACCTATAGTAAGTACTTTGTTGTTATTGTTAAACACTTGGAAAAAAAAGTTTCTACAAGTAAACAGTGTTTACTCAGGAATAAAATGGCATTCTCAGTTATGAGGTACGGGACGACCTCTGACGCTGTTCACTGGCTTTGGGATGACCTCATGCCCTCCCGGTTATTACTGCCATTACAGGGATTCCATACAGACTGAAGTAAACTAAGAATCCTGGGTCTTGCTCTGCAGATGCCTATGGAGGCTACCCGTGTGTCTACATCTGTACTGTAAACCATTAATCTCCCCCAATAAAATGACTTAAAAAAAACTATAAAGAAAGAAGTAGGGCATCTGCATCATGAGATAGGCACATGTTTAGCTAAATAAGAAACTGTCAAATGATTTGACAAAGTGATTTGTTATTGGTTAATATCACTGTCACATTTTTCTGTATCATTTATTTTGTCTCACCACTTAGTGATGAAGAAATGTCCCATGTTTCCACTGTAATTATGAATCCAAATGTCTCTCCCTTTGGTTCTGTAAATTTTCAACATACATTCAGAAGCTTTACTGTGTTCTTCATACATTAACCCCTTGCTGTTATGACATTGGAACTTAGGAGGTGGCTGTGTGAGTCACACACACATATATGTAGGCATGAAACCATACTTCAAAAATAGTATATTGTAAACCAATGTAAAATAAATTTAAAATGAAGCTAAATAAGTATCTCAATTAGATAGAAAGCAAACAAGGAGCCAGTCAAGTCAAATTTCTTTGCATAAAAACCAAAGCCACTATGTTCATGTGTTTGATTCTATAGGTACTTTATTTCTACTACCTATACCTTAAAGTTATCTAAAGTGGTTGAGTTTTATGGTTCTTTCAAATACCTTATAAAATATTTTCTTTTTTATATTAGGTACTTATATTTTTTATTGGGAAAGAGAGATACAGAGACAAATACCTGAGCTCTGCTCAGCTCTGGCTTATGGTAGTACTGGGGGTTGAATCTGGGATCTTGGAGCCTCAGTCACAAGTCTTTTGCATAACCATTATGCTGTCTCCCAAGCCCAAAATATTTTCTATAGACTGGGAAATATCCTTGAAGGATACTAAAGAGTTTTCCAAGGTTACTCTCGTTGCAAATACAGGTAACAGGATTTTAAAATGTTTAGGATATGATATCTTATATAGTCTTACATTGTGCCATGTTTAATTTACAAAATTCTAGGTACCTTATTTTAAAGTGAAATAGCATTTTTATAAAGCACTTGCTTAATGACAGTGCTAGAGCTTATTACTTGGTCATCCACATACACCACAAAAAGAGAGAAAAAAACAAAAAGCACTTTCACTCACAGCAAACTTAGTGTTATCTAATGCTAACTGCTTCTTCCATATTTCCATTTTGAAAATTATGGTATTTATAAGACTCTTTGTCTTTAGCTCTTTTATCTCAATAGATTTGGGGAGAGACAACTATTTATTTTCATCCATTTACAGTAGACTATTTATTTTAAGGATCTTTTCTGGGAAGATGATTGTAATTCTAATTAAATAGCTTGTCAGGGAAGCATTTGCCTTAACAGATCTGTTGTCATCATGCTATCAGCCAGATGTAAAACTGACATGCTGATATATTTGTCCTGCATTTTTAACCAATGCTACATTTTTTTTATTTCTTGGTTTTGTCTACATCAACTTTGTAATTTCAAAGGAGCACAAATATATCATAGTAATGTGCTTATTTGAAAAAATATATATAACGCACTGGAATTAGCAAAAAAAAACTAAAAGAAAAACTATGTAAAGATAATTACAGGTTAATCCAAGATTTGATTAAAGGCCATGCTTTTTATAGATGATAATCAACAGTTTTGATATTAATATTTTAATTAAAGGAATTGAATTAATGCAAATTAACCATGCATTTAAAAATCATGAATTCTAGTCCTGAGAAATATGAACAGCAAACCACAACAAACAGTTTCCCTATCATTAAACTCTCATAAGGCGTATTCAAGCTCAAGGTAAGTAGTATAGCTCGCATAGTCACAAAACGAAGCCAGACTCTCACAGGAAGCAAAGTAGAATGTCTGCAACAAGTAATATGATTCTGCCACAACAAGCAGTATGATGCTGCCACCTCCCCTCAAGATGTACCTACAGCATTACCATGTCTTATCCTTCAAGAGGAAGGAAACACCAGTGGGACTGTACATGAAATGTCAACCAAAATTTGATAGGAGGAGATAGAGAGGAAGAGACACTCCTGTAGCACCGATTCGCTATTCCTTAAGTTTTCTCCCTGCACATGGAGACCAGGGGCTTGAACCTGGGTTGCTCTGCATGGTCTTATGTGCACTTAACAGGTGTGCTACCACTTGCCGCCCCCCCCCCCAGTGCATTTTTGCAATGCATTTTTTTTTAGTTTCTTGGTATTATCTTTATTTATTTATTGGGTAGAGACAGCCAGAAATCAAAAGCAAAGGGGATGATAGAGAAAGAGACAGTGAGACGCCTGCAACACTGCTTCACCACTTGAAAAGCATTCCCCTCTGCAGATGCACTGTAATAACATATGTGCATTCAGCCAGGTGCAATAGCACCCCACCCCACAATGCAAAATTATTTAGGGTAATTTTCTCTTTTCCTTGCTCTCACTACCTAGTGATAACTGCTATGAGGCTTGAGTATGTTTAAAAACGTGCTTGGAAATCTTCAGGACCGTAAATCATTTTGCATTTGTTTTTAATCAGTGACATCTGGTGATTTAAAAAAGTTTTAAGAGTCAGGCTTATGTGCAAGGACCTGGGTCTGAGCCCTTGCTCCCTCCCTGTCTGTAGGACATGACAGTTCAAGAGCGGTGAAGGTCTGCAGGTGTCTACTTTTCTCTCTCCCTATCTATTCCTCTATTCCTTCTCTCTCGATTTCTATCTGCCCTAATAAAAAGAAAAAGAAAAAAGGAGGAAAAAAAGGAAAAGGAAAAATATGGCCACAGGAAGTGGATTTGTAGTGCTAGCACCAAGAGATAATGCTATTGTCAATAAAAATAAATAAATAGGGGTCCCTGTGGTAGCACAGTGGACTAAGCACATATGGTGCAAAGCACAAGGACTTGCATAAGGATCCCAGTTTGAGTCCTGGAGTACCCAACTCCCCACTGGCAGGGGGTGGGGGGTTGCTTCACAAGCAGTGAAACAGATCTTGCAGGCGTCTGTCTTTTTCTCCCCCCTCTGTCTTCCTGTCCTCTGTTGATTTCTCTCTGTCCTATACAACAACAACGACAGCAATAACAGCAATAATAGCAACAATGATAAACAACAAGGGCAACAAAGGGAAAAAATAGCCTCCAGGAGCAGTGAATTCATGGTGCCGACACCAAGCCCCAGCCATAACCTTGGAGGCATAAATAAATAAATAAATAGATAAATACATTTAAAAATTGTAATTTAAAGAAAACATGATAAAACCTATCAACTTAGTGAAAGGCGGACACTTTCCAGAGAACCACTATTAGATTAACCTGCCTGAAAGGTCAAGCAAACAGTTATCCCTATATATAGTGATTTTTTTTTGGTTTGGTTGTGAATGAAGCACTTAGCTATCTCAGAACTTCTTAAAATTTTAAACATATATTTGACATATGTGGATTCATGCCCCATGTTGGGTGCCCTCTGTAGTAAACAAAAATTAAAAGGACTTTAAAAAGTTAAAATTCATGTGTAACCCCCAGGAGAAGCGGCCATGACAGGGGCCACAAAGAGCAGCACAGGAACCCAGAGCAGGCAGCATGCAGCCACTCGAGAGAGAGCTTCTTCTCTCTGGCATCCTAAGGTCAGTCTGATGTCAGCCCATATCTTGATTATGTCCTATTGGTCAGCTCTATGCTCATTACATCACAACAATATGATTGCATACAAGAAGATACATAAACATTTTAAAGGCTAGAAATCACCCCAGTCATTAAAAAATAACAGTGAAATAAAGCCAAAGAATGTATAAGGATGAAATATAAAATAACATTTCATTTTTACAAATATTATGTATCCTTTTGATGCACAATAACTTGGTTTCATATATCTAAAATTGTACTACAGTCAGGGGACAGGTGGTGGCACACCTGGTTAAATAAGCATGTCCACTATAGTGTACAAGGATCCCAGTTCAAGCCTCTGGTCCCCACCTGCATGGGGAATCTTCATGGGTGGTGAAATGGAGCTGCAGGTGTTTCTCTGAATTTCTTTATCTCCCTCTCCCCACATCAATTTCTCTCTGTCTCTATCCAATAATATTTGTAATTTAAAAAATTTTAAAAATCATACTAGAGTCTATGAATACTGCCTTATAAAATGGTTATTTATATCAAAACTTAATTAAAAAATATTACCAGAAGTATGTGTTAGTTTACAATAAAAATAAGTTCATTATATTACATTAAAACAAAATAAAATACTCCCTGGTTGTTCTCCATTGTAACTTCAGAATGGCATCTATACTGATGAATATCAGTTATCTCTTAGAACTAAGGAAGAAGAAGTAGTGTATTTGATAGTTGATCAAAATGTCTTTGCTTTCCTAAGCATATATGAATTAAATGTTATGGAGTTCATTTGTAAAAAGGATATACTTATCTTGACCCCTTTACATGATCGTCACTGTATATTTATAATCTGATAAATAATCATAAATCCAGAGTTTGAATGATATATACTGCTACTGTATATTAATTTAATATGGATATATACATACACATACAACATAATACAAACATAAATTCAGATGTACATACATACATGTAGTCATGATTCATTCACACTGAAATAGGAAATCAATAGAAAACTGATATTTAGAATTCCCAGACTATTTCAGGACATATACCTAAATAATGAACTTAAAAATACATTAAGTTGAGGGAGTCTGGCGGTAGCACAGCAGGCTAAGCGCACGTGGCGCGAAGCACAAGGACCTATGTAAGGATCTCGGTTCAAGCCCTGGCTCCCCACCTGCAGCGGTGTCGCTTCACAGGCCAGGCGGTGAAACAGGTCTGCAGGTGTCTGTCTTTCTATCCCCCTCTCTGTCTTCCCCTCCTCTCTCCATTTCTCTCTGTTCTATCCAACAACAGTATCAACAACAATAACTACAACAAGAAAACAACAAGGGCAACAAAAGGGAATAAATATTAAAAAATAATACACTATGTTGTAACCAGGGAAGTATTTGCTCCATAGGTAGAAAGCAATGTTTGCATGTATGAACACCCCAAGTTCTACTGATACGTATCTTATTGATGTTTTGGTTTTTGCCAAACATATACAGATTAAGTAAGTAAATGGATAAATAAAAAAGTGACAAGCCTTTAAAATATATTTGAATTTCAGAAAAGAAAGGAGAGACATCTGTGTTATTTATTTACTGAAACACATTTGAAAATGCATCTTAATAAGAGAACATGCAATTTACCCAAACTGCTCAAAGGAATTCACAGTCTTCTAAAATGCAATGGAATGGTTTCATAATGTAAAAGTTACAGTAGAGATAATTTATTTTTAATATGTTATAATCTGCTTCAATCATTTCTAATTTTTTTACAATTAAAAAATTGATTTCCCTGATTTTTAAATTTCTACTTCTACTTTCCTTTCTTGGAGTCTCTTAATCATATTACAGTAACCAAAAGGAAAGGAATATTTCATGTAGAGACTTGCCAAAAGGTCATTTGCTAATTGTGATTACGCCAAACATTAACTGTGTTTAATTCATGTATCAGTACTCAGAGCACCAGGTATTTTTCTTTAAAAAGTAAATGTTCCTCGGTTACTACCTACATAGTATTTAATGCTAAAGTATTAAGTATAGTCTATGGTCATACCATCCACACCAAATATCATCAAATGTAATGCCTCTAGTAAAATATGGCATTTATTAATTCAACAATTTTTTTTTTAGGTTTATCATGTACTGTACAATCTTTTAGAGAACTGACATAGAGCAGTGAATCAATGAATGTTGCTCATGTTTTGGTCTAAACTTTTGATGGCCAAGGTAGTAACCACTAGCCACATGTAACTTTAGAAATTTAAATCAAATTTAATTCTGTTTACAATTTATTTTGCGAGTCAAAATTGTCAGATATGAGGCTTCTTTTCTTTTTATATTTATTTATTTATTCCCTTTTGTTGCCCTTGTTGTTTTATTGTTGTTGTTACTGATGTTATTAATGTTGTTGCATAGAACAGAAAGAAATGGAGAGAGGAGGAGAAGACAGAGATGGGGAGAGAAAAATAGACACCTGCAGACCTGTTTCACTGCCTGTGAAGCGACTCCCCTGCAGGTGGGGAGCCAGACGCTCGATCCGGGATCCTGGGTCCTTGTGCTTTGTGCCACCTGTGCTTAACCCGCTGCGCTACCGCCCAACTCCCTAGATGCCAAGCTCTTAATAGCAATGTGGTTAATAGTAAACACTTCCTTCACCTCATCATCTTCAAGTGCACTGGACACTGATCATCTAAATGAAAGTTTGCCAGATTTACATGCCAACATATAGGTAATTGTCTGACCAGGACCAATGTTTAGTCTTCTGCATAAGATTTCAAGGTCATCACAACTGCAAATATAGACTGAAAATACACACTGAGGAAAAACTGCCTCAGAAGCGGATGGCTCTGAATGCTATGGGCATCTATCTACCTTTTAAATGTCAAGATCCCACAATATCTTACTGGATACTTTAGTGTTGAAAACCAAGTGGTGGGAATTGTGTGGAGTTTTACCCCTCCTACTCTATGGTTTTGTTAATTTATCCTTTCTTAAATAAAAAATAAATTAAAAAAGAAAACCGAGTAACATTAGAAAGAGTACTATGCGTGATGACAAATGATCATATTCCATTGCACACATGCATTTGCATGTTGTACTTTTCACAATTTATGCATATTGCAATGTTTTCTTCATCATGTTATTACTAGAATACCAGTAAAATATTCAGTCCCTTGAAAGTCTTCAGTTCTTCTCGTTAACTCTGGAACGGGGATGATTAAATTTAGGCCAAATTTGTCTGCTAAATTGGGGAGCTGTTCACCCAATATTCTTGAGACTCAGAGAAACTATTGTTCAGAATCTCTTTAAACTAAAAATCTACTTAAAGATGTAAGACTTCATATTAAGATGGAATCAGAGCCATCTCACCAATAGGTCACTTAACAGAGTTCCATTCAAATCTTCTTAATGGTACTTGAACACTTCCAAGAAAGGTTCTACTGAGCAATTCTATATGGTGGTCATGTTTTTCCATAGTCTTTTAAAATAAAAATTTATATCTCTCTTTAAAGAACTATTTGCTAGGCACTTTATGGAGTTAAAATATTTCCTCTCAGTAAAAGTATATACATCCGTGGACACACACCAGGTATTAAGCTGGCCTCTACCACATTGAAGGAAACTTTGATTCTGAGGTCTTTTTCACTTTCTTTCTCTCTCTCTTTCTGTTTGGCTGTCTGTCTTTCTCTCTGCCTAAAAAAAAGATAATGACTAAGTAAAAAATGAACTATATATATTGTTAAACTTATTTTTATTTCCTATTTAATTTAATAGAGTTGGAACATAATTTAATGTGGATGATTATTCGTATCTGTATAACAAAATCCCATGTCCTCCAAAGAGAGTGAACTAGTAAAAACTACTGAATTCTTTAAATAATACACTGTGCATCTGAAAATGGTTGATTCTTGTATGTGAAGAAGACTTTCAGTCACCGCCCTTATCTACCCAGATAGTTCTCTGCAGTCTTGTCTCTCTGTCACCTTTATTCTCAAGTGAGGCTGAGACTGGATAGAAATAAGACAGAAAAAGTCACCTGTGTCAGTATGTCTGAAAAACAGCCTTCATTTTATTTATTTATTTATTTATTTATCAAAGTACTGTTGGTTTTAGCTTATGGTGGAGTTAAGGATCCATCCTGGGATGTCTGTGCCTCAGGCATGAAAGTCTTCTGTGTGACCACTATGCAATTTCCATGTGGCAGGAGCAAAGTCAGGCCTGCTGTATGGCACAGCCTCAGCAGGCTCGGGTTAACTGCAAAGCAGAAAGTCCTGGACTAAACTGAAGCTATTTTTCCTGATACTGATAATTTAGAGACTTATTGGCTATTGAAAATGCACAAATATTATTACCTGAGGACAATGGTGGAGGCCAGTCAGGCCTGCTGTATGACACAGCCCCAGCAGACTAGGGCTAACTGCAAACTGGAAAGTCCTGGACTAAACTGAAGCTATTTCTCCTGACTTCGATAATCTAAAAACCTATTGTCTATATTATATATGCACAAATGATATCTAGGGACAATAAATGGAGATCCCCAGGGGAATTACATTGTGACAGTAATTATGGTAGTGTGTTGGGCTAGCTTCATGGGTGGGAGAGAGAGATGACCAGGGACTCATGGCTGAGTGGTACGCAGTTCAAGTCTTTATTCATGTGGAACACAGCACAATCTAAGCTATCTCTAATCACAGTCTTGTCCTTATATATCCTGAGGCAGAAGAGTCAGGTCCGAAGAGGATGTACTTAGGATAGGGGGTGGGGAGAAGGAAAAAGCGCGAACCAATGAGGACTAAACCAATGCCCTGGAGGCAGGGCGGTGCTTAGTTAACAGTGATTATGTAAATAGAACACAGTGTTAAGCAGGGAGGATTAAACCAATGAAACAGAAGGGGTCTTAGAAGCAGAATTTAGAAGCATACCAACAGTAGTGAGTGTGACAAGACCAAAAATGACCTAAGAGCTGAAGCTGCTGTACCCACTGGGAAGCTTTCAGAAAAAGAACTACTTATCACCATTACAGTCACTCAATTAGCTGGACTCTGACCAAAAGCCAGAATTACGGGTGGCTGGTAGCATGACTGGCAGACTGTGATCTCCATCTAAATATAAAGAGGCACTATTGCTTACCCTCACCCACAAACACCCTGCTTCCACTTATAGGCATCCATGATGAATATAGAGGTAGTATAAATAGCTAATGCTAGGATATATGGGTAGAAGTTAGTAAACTATCATATAGCTATCATATAGCTGAAAGTTAGTGAACTTTCATATATGCAAAGGTTAACCAGAAGAGAGCCCCCATGGTGTGTGCTTACTTTACAACAGAAAATTTATTTAGGTGGACAGCCTACTATATTACAAAACACTTAGTTTATGAACTAGCTAGACCCATCTAAGAATGGGTTAAGAAGAAAAGCTATTAGATTTAATTCCAGGGAGAAATATTTATTCATATAGAAGGTCAGAATAGGGAGATGTTCAAAACCCTGATGGTCATTTCAAGGGAACTTTCAAGGGAAAGTTTAGACAACTCCAGACCAAGGAAACTTTCAGGGGTAGATTTAGGCTACCTCAGACCCAAGAAACTTTCAAGGGGAGATTTAGGCTACCCCAGATCCAGGAAACTTTCAAGGAAAGATTATCATGCCCCAGACCTAGGGAACTTTTTAAAGAATACATACCTATAATAATAAAATAATGTTGTTTAAGGTTATTCCTGATGTTAATGAAAACAATTACACATGACCTCATCTCTATCCTTGATGGTAATGAAAACAATCTTACATAATGTCAACTATATCCGGGCAAAAATAATTTAAAATAAAGCTCTGCAGAGAGACGGACGGCAGAAACACTTCTCTCCTACACCTGAAGCAGCTGACGTGTCACTCATTCATCTTGCCACACCCCTTTCCTTCAGGGACTCTGAATTACTTTTTGCTCCAGCATCCGTGAGCTATTAAATATATAACCAGTGAGTCTTAGCACTTCCAGAATGTACAAGTTAGATGTGGACACTTAGGTTCTGTACTATTTGTAAAGCAACTGATGATTGTAATTGTTGTGAGAGCAAAGATCTTAAAACACTAAATGACGCAGATGACATAAACAAAAATAATTAATGATCAATGAGTTACACAGTATTTAGAAATAATAATTAGTTACAAGTAGAATCCAATACATTTTGAAAAAAATAGTAATTTTGATCACATTACAATAATTTAATAATCAGTAACAGAAAATAAAGGTAATATTCACTATATAAAATACATACTTTTGAACTGAACAAGTGCTGGACTAAAAATGACATTATAGGAGTAATTTTGAAACTTATAAAGACATAAAACGTTATTATATGGTCCAAGGAGGGCCTAAGGCCCAGTGGTCCCTGGTTCAATCCTCAATCCAAGTGTAAGTCAGAGAGGAGCAGTGCTCTGTTCTTTATCTCATGAAAACAAATAAACAAATACATCTGTTAGAGATATTATAATCTAAGAGGTAGAAAAACATCATTGCCAATAAACCCTATTCTCAGTCCTAGAAAGAGTAGAATATTAATACTTACTATAGAAAGCTCGAAGATTTTTTCTCATTTCTTTACTGGGGAATTAATATTTTAGAGTCAACAGTAAACACACTAGTTTGTACATGCATAACATTACCCAGTTTTCCACATAACAATACAACCCCCACTAGGTCCCCTGCCATCCTGTTAACGCCTCCGCCCACCAACCCCAGAGTCTTTCACTTTGATGCAATACACCTTTTCTCCCTCTCCCTCTCTCTTCTCCTTTTATTGCCCTTGTTTTTTGTCATTGTTGTAGTTATTATTGTTGTTGTTATTGATGTCATTGTTGTTGGGTAAGACAGAGAGAAATGGAGTGAGGAGGGGGAAGACAGAGAAGGGGAAAGAAAGATAAGACACCTGCAGACCCGCTTCACTGCATGTGAAGCAACCCCCTGCGGGTGGGGAACCAGAGCTGAAACCTGGATCCTTAGGCCAGTCCTTGAGCTTTGTGTCATGTGCTTAACCTGCTGTGCTACTGCCCGACTCCATTTTTGTTTCTCTCTCTCTCTCTCTCTCTCTCTCTCTTTTGTTGTAGAGAATGGTGTTGTAAAAAAAAATACAATTAAGAGCTCTAATTTGTTGTCTGATTGTTAGCTAGTATTTGGAGTCTGAAAAAAAAGATGTCTTATTGAGAGCCCAAATTCAAGCTCATAACCCAGCAATAGCTCTGGAGGCAAAAAAAAAAAAAAGGAAAGGAAAGGAAGGAAAGAAAAAATTAAAAAGGCAAAAAAAAAAAAAAAGGAAAACAGAAAAATACCTCATGAGTTTTTCAACAAAGTAATACACATGCAGATGTATACACAAATACATTTAGAGGCATATATAAACATGCTTATATATAAGTAAACTGAATTATAGTGGTGGTGCAAGGAAAGAAATGAAAGAATTAGTTCTTCTTCTAGCGTTTGCCCTTCTTCCGTAGCCAGTCAACAGTGTCAGGTTGAACCTGATGTAAAGTTTCAAGGCCTCCTTTGAATCTGGAGAGGTGGCAGTCGTTGACTATGTGGGTCATAGTCTGTCTGTAGCCGCAGGGGCAGTTCGGGTCGTCTCTGAAGAATTAGTATTATCTATTATCTGGCACTCATACTATTCATGAAAGCACACTATTATTCGTAACTGAACTTGAATTAGCTCTAAATGTGTGCTTCCTATTTTAAGGTAACCAATGGAAGATTTTAAAAAGTGTCTCTACTTAAAAAAAAAAAAAAACATGGGTATAAATAAAATAAAACTCTACATTGACACAAAACCAGAAAAAAAAACTGGGAGAAATAAAACTTACATAGAATAAGAAAATTCATCAATGGCTTTTATATCCTTAATACTTGATACAAAAGCAAACTGGAATAATTTGATAGCAAACTGGAAGTAATAGAATGTAGCGTTTGATATGAACGGTGAAATTTTAAGAATCTGTGATCCATTAATAGCCTAAGAAAAGAGAATCCCATATAATTTTTTTATTTATTCCTTTTTTTGTTGTTCCCCTTTTTTATCTTTTTTTATATTTATTTATTTATTTTCCCTTTTGTTGCCCTTGTTGTTGACTGGCTACAGAAGAAGGGCAAACGCTAGAAGAAGAAGAAGAAGAAGTTGTGGTTACTGTTGTTGTTACTGATGTCGTCGTTGTTGGATAGGACAGAGTGAAATGGAGAGAGGAGGGGAAGACAGAGAGGGGGAGAGAAAGATAAACACCTGCAGACCTGCTTCACCGCCTGTGAAGCGACTCCCCTGCAGGTGGGAAGCCGGGGGCTCAAACCTGGATCCTTATGCTGGTCCTTGAGTTTTGCCCCTAGTGCACTAAACCCTCTGCGCTACTGCCTGACTCCCGCCCATATAATAATCAACGGAGAACACCAAACAGTGGGGATTAATCACTGTTAATAAAGCATAAGTCTTTGTCCTTTAAAACAACCTGTGAACAGGAAAACATAAGCTGAGATAATTCCAAACATGTTGAAAAGACTAAGGCAAGCATATTTTTGATGAAAGTGAATTGCCTCCGGTTCTTCTACTTTAAAGTTTGATAGTTGCTAACTCAAACCTCCTTCACCTGCATGAAATGTCACCTCGAAGCAAAAAAGCACTACATTTAATAAAAGCATATGTTCTTCATACACTTTTAGTGCAATAATAACTGTAATGTGGTCATTTCATATTCCTACGGGATACAGTTCCCCAAAGAGCTCCACTCTCCTAAGTCACAGGGATGAACTTTTACTTTAAATGTGCTTTTGCTAAGTGATTACATGTGATCTGAGAGGCTGTAGCAGAGCCAATGCAAGCTATCATAATTTTAAGTTAGAAGCTCACATTATCAGATTATAGTCCCCATAAAACACATTTCTATTCCAATTCTTTTCATTAAAATATAATTACTGCAAAATCGTGGAATTACTGAAAGATTTGCAATACACAATTCAAAGGACATTCTTAGTCTTAGTCTGGTGCAATAAAATGCAACTAATGGTTTTGTATTAATTACTTTAAAAAATCTGAATTGTGGGAGTTGGGTGGTAGCGCAGCGGGTTAAGCACAAGTGGCACAAAGCGCAAGGACCAGCATAAGGATCCTGGTTCGAGCCCAGGGCTCCCCACCTGCAGGGGAGTCGCTTTACAAGAGGTGAAGCAGGTCTGCAGATGTCTATCTTTTTCTCCCCCTCTGTCTTCCCTCCTCTCCCCAATTCTCTCTGCCCTATGCAACAACAACAACATAAATAACAACAACAATAACTACAACAACAATAAAAAACAACAAGGGTAACAAAAGAGAAAATGAATAAATAAATATTTAAAAAATCTGAATCAGACTCTCAAAGGATCTGAAGAATATGAAGTTTCCCCACAGAATAAATTTCCCTTTTCTCATTTAACATGTCCAAATCTAATTTCTCTGTTTTTTCTCCCTTGCCTTTACAAGGGAGAAACCAAGTTCATTTCAGAGCTACATACCTCTCTCTCTCTGTGTGTAAGCAGTCTCTCACTGGTCATTCCAATCATTAGCTGGGAAGTTTCACTCAAAGAAAAAGTGGCTCCATGTAATCTTTACAATATAGTCTGAGGAAGACTTCATGATCTTTGTTTCACTAGTTTCTGCTTATTTCATGCACACATCTAAGGGAACTTTAATTGGGGGATGGGGGCTGCAAGATAGCTTATCCAGAGAGTGTGCCAATAACTTTGTCAGACTTGCAACCCACTGTAATCTCTTTCTCTCTTTCCCTTTCTCTTTCTGTCTGAAAAGTCTGACCCAATGTGGTGAAATCCCAGTGACCTAATAATAATAATGACGATGATGATGATACTACTGCTACTACCACTAATACTACTATTAATAATACAATTCTAAAGAAAAGTAAATGGATTGTTTGCTTTCAGCATACTGGCTATAAAATTTCGTGTCAAAATGGATAGCTTTCTTTTTCAGCTAGCCTCTAAATTAAGATGAAAATGAATATTGGCTGATTAGCTGATAAAATGGTAAACAATTACACCTGTTCCAGAATAACTCGAATGCTCGTGGGATATAGAAAATGATGCTCTCTCTCAGAGTAGTCACGGAATCGGACGATTTCCACTGCACCCACTAAATGGGTAGGAAGGGCTCAGCTTTGTGATAATAATGTGCTACACATTGAGTTCCAGGATATATATATGCACTGTACATGGACTGAAATCTTTGTTTTTATATAGTGACACAGTCTATGTCATTGGAGAAAACAATAAGCTAAATTTGAAGAAAACAGCAACCCCAAGAAAAATGATTTCTAATAAATATGTAAATCA
The DNA here is from genome assembly GCF_950295315.1 of Erinaceus europaeus. NCBI lineage: Eukaryota > Metazoa > Chordata > Mammalia > Eulipotyphla > Erinaceidae > Erinaceus > Erinaceus europaeus. The sequence goes on along the minus strand of NC_080180.1, from coordinate 9,285,428 downwards.
CTTCACCTTTTTCTACAGTTGTCTCATGAATTGTATCTTAGTTGAAATCCCAGTTAAGAGTGAAAATCACAAAGACAAGGAAACTAAAAATTGAAGAAGAAAAATGGATTTGTGGAATTATCTGCTCCTTTCCTAGTGTGATTTTGGAAACTCTCGCTGAGTTTCTCTGTGGTAGGAAAATGCCATCCAGGGCTTATAAAAAATAAAAATAAAATAAACATCTTTATTTGATATCTGGATTTAGTTCATCCTAGAATATTGTTTAAGATTAATAATGAATATGCATATAGTCCACAGACATATGAAAATTGCTCTTCACTTATTTATTTATTTATTTCCTCCAGGGTTATCGCTGGGGCTTGGTGCCTACCTTAGAATCTATCGCTTCTGGTTGCCTATATGTATGTTTTTTCATCTCACTGGATAGGACAGAGAGAAATTGATTGAGAGAGGAGGGGAAGACAGAGGAGAGAAAGACATCTGCAGACCTGCAGCATTGTTCCTTTGCTGTTAAAAATTCCTCCCTGTGGGTGGGAACCAGGAGCCTGAACTTGAATTGTTGCTCACAGTATAAGTGTGCTTTCTGCTCCCAGTGAAGCGTATACAGAACGAAGTGCAAAGATCCAGGTTCGAGCCCAGGCTCCCCACCAGTGGGGGGGGGGTGGTGAGGGGGCACTTCACAAGCTATAAAGAGGTCTGCAGGTGTCGAGACCCCAATTTCCCAACAGGCTTCCCCGTTTGTGAAGTGACCCCCCCCCCAAAGGTAGGGAGCCGGGGACTTGAACCTGCATCTTTGTTTGGGTTCCCGTGCTCTGTATTATGTGCCCTTAGCTCTGTACACTATCACCCACCCTGCCCTGCCCCACTTCACTTCACTTCACTTATCATTAGATTAGATAAATGCAAATTAAAACTACAATGAGACACATCACCTCACACCTGTGAGAACAATTCACCTCAACAAATCAAGAGATGACAAGTGTTGGCAAGGATGTGATTAAAAAAAAAAAGATGGGGGGGGGCTCTGATACAGTGCTGGTTGGAATGCAAACTGCTACAGCCCTATGGGAAACTGTATGGACGCTTCCCCTCATAAACAAGTTTTTTAAAGTAGAGTGATATACACAACTGAAGTTAAGTTGGTACCAGACTAAAATATATTATAACTATAGGAGTTTTATGTAAGTCTCATGGTAATCACAAATAAAACCAATAATGAACTAAAAAGCAGAAAGACATGAAAGTATACCATTCTAAAAATCAATAAATAATAAAGAAGAAAGCAAGACAGAAGACAGAACAAAGAAACTTAACTTTTTTCAGCTTTTAACTTAAAAAATGATTATTTTCCTAAATGAAATTTATGCCTGTTTCTTGCTTTTGCCACAACCACTCATTTGTAGGAAATTCACAGAAATGGCCTTTCTTTACTTGTATTCACAAGAAAACATTCTATCCCTCTGTGAAAATACAGATTAAACATGATGCCGTTTGGGCATCACTCTTAACTTTACATTGATGTTTGATTCTCTGGCATGTTAGTCGAAGTTAAACTTGAAATCATAATGCTTTAGGAAATTAAATATAAAATAAAAAACACACACACTCATTTTTTCCCCTCATGCTACTTGACTACACCTTCAGCTCAGAACCTCTGCTTTCGTCTTGATTCTCCATACTGAATTCTCCCTAAAGCATTATCTGACCTATGGCAAAAGAGGAAAAAATTAGATATGCTATTTCGTGAAGTTTCTACTTACATATCATTGTGGGATAAGACCACCAAAACTGACTCAGGAAGAAGACCAAGAACCAGACTTGGAGATTCGGAGAAGTTTTTTCTCTGAAGGAAGGGCAACAGCCTGGATCACTCCACAATGGCTGCCCCCAGTTACAGGCAGTTCAGCCTTTATATCAGTTCCATTGCTGTGGAGCCAGAGACGACCCGAACTGCCCCTGCAGTTACAGACAGACTATGACCCACATAGTCAACCACTGCCACCTCTCCAGATTCAAAGGAGGTCTCGAAACTTTACATCACGCTCAACCTGACGCTGTTGACTGGCTACGGAAGAAGGGCAAACGCTAGAAGAAGAAGAATCAGTTAGAACAAACAAGCAGAGTACCAAAGGAGAATTTGCAGTTAGTCAATCTCCCAAGTGCGTGCCTGTGTGCACGTGTATGTGTGCGTGTGTGTAAGCTTTCTCCCTGCTGGTGGGGCTCAAACCCGGGTCCTTGAGCACTGTAATGTGTGCACTCAGCCAGGTGCACCACTACGCAGGCCCAATTTCTTAGAAAAAAAAAAAAACAAAACCAGAAACATCCTGCTTATTTATTAACTTATGAACTTACTTTTTATTATTGTTTTTGTTTTTATTTGCCTGAGTGCTACTCAGTTTTGGTTTATGATGGTGTGAGGGATTGAGCATGAGACCTGGAAGCCTCAGGCATGAGAGTCAGTTTACATAACCATTGTGCTATCTTCCCCATGTTCTAAGTTAATTTCTATTACACTATCACTTGTTATGAAAGTTATATGTCTAAATCGGAAGCAAATATTTCATGAAACGCATAGTCATCTATACCAGTGGGGCAGAAAATATTTTTGGAACAATAATGGCAATTAGTTCATTCATTAGAGAAAACATTTTTAAATCCTCAGCTAAGTGTTGAGCAGTTTATTAAAATTGCCTGGGCTGTTTGAATTCATCTTTCCCTTAATTATATGTCTATGTAAAACTGTACTACAACTCAAGTTGCCATTCTATTCAAAACTAAAACAATTGCATCAGATGCTTATGGTTCATTGGTTAATATCTTAATAAGTCTTTGGATATAAGTGAATTCAGTTGGGAAATCATAGTTGACTTCCTTTTTAGTCTGCTTTGTGGCCTTAACAAAATACCATAGACGGAGTCACTTAGCCAACAGAATTTTAGTTTCTCACAGTTTGGGAACTGGAAGTCAGAGATGAAGGTGTTAGTCTGGTCAATGTCTGATTAGAACTCTCTTTTTGATGGTAGGTGGAGCTTGCTCCTTTATGTGCTTATATCATGTCTTCTCTATGTGTTCACAGAAAGAACACACTGTCTAGGGTCTCTTCTCTTAAGGGTACTAATCCCACTAGATTAGAGTCCTCCCATAGGACCTCATCTGAGCCCCAATTAACTCCCAAAGGGCTCATCTCAAAAGATCATCATATTGAAGATAAGACTTTCCTATATGAAATTGAGACCACAAAAAGATTCAGACCTTAGCAGTTTCCAACTTTCAATTCTAAACTTATTTTCTTGTTGCTCACTGTTTTAAATTTTAGTAATTGTGGAAACATTTTAGTAGGCTAGGGATATCAGTCTGGTACTTAGGATGTGATGATTTACTTTTAGATTTGCAGTGTCCATGTTACAGCCTTCAGTTCAATTTACTTGTGTTTATGCACTGCTGTGTGGAGTCATAGCTGTTTAAAATAAGGCTACAGTTATGTAAAGCTATCTGTCCCCTGTTTACCAGACCGCTGGTTGGCTCTTGCTTATGATGGTGTGAGGGATTGAACCTAAGGCCTCAGAGCCTCAGGAATTGTGCTACCCCTATCCCCCCATCCTGCAATATTACTTTTAATGTTCTGGGTTTCAACACATTTGTGAAAAGACGCACATCTTCTCAAAATATTATTTCTTTAAATTCTCTCGGCAAGTCCAAATTTTATGTCAGTTGAAGCTATATCTCAACACAATGTTGTGAACTCTCTCAGGCGTGAAGAAATACAAGATTCTCTGCTTCCTTAGGTGGGCATCACAATTATACATACCTTCTTCTGTTTGCTGTCACACCTTTTATTATTACGACTCAACTAGATACTTAGGTTTCTGGCAGTAAGAAGAATTTTGCATGTTTTGACAATCTACACACTGCTTAAATAGTGCTTCTCCTGAGCCAGATGTTCTAACAATGCTTCACTGGTGGAAATGGAAATGAGAATGAATAGCTGATGCACTTCAGGAGGGAGGCTGGGCTTAGTTCTTTCTATCTATAACACTTAGTACAATGTCAGGTATGTAGTAGATTTTTACTGAGTATTTGATATGTGAAAGAATCAATACAAATTGTAAGCCATTAACCACTTTAAAGAGACTATAAAAAAGGCCTCAAGGTTAAGAAAAAGAAAAGAGTATAATAGATAGCCAAGTTAGAAGAAATAAAGTAATCTGTGATAGCACAGAGGAGGATTTGTAGAATAGAAAAACAGAAAGAAAAATAGGTATTTATATAAAAATTTATAAGCAAAACTTTAAAAAAATATTTATTTATTCCCTTTTGTTGACCTTGTTGCTTTATTGTTGTTGTAATTATTGTTGTTGTTATTGATGTCATTGCTGGATAGGACAGAGAGATATGGAGAGAGGCGGGAAAGACAGAGAGGGGGAGAGAAAGATTGACACCTGCAGACCTGCTTCACCGCCTGTGAAGCGACTCCCCTGCAGGTGGGGATCTGGGGGCTCGAACCGGGATCCTTATGCCAGTCCTTGTCCTTTGTACCACCTGCGCTTAACTCGCTGTGCTACCGCCTAACTCCCTTAAGTAAAACTTTTTAATACTAGTAATGTTAAAAGTGTTTTCAAATAGAAATTATCATCAATATTATTTATTGCAATATTACTCTTACAACCTTTACAGTTGGAAATGTCTTCATAATATATGATGATTAATTTTGTTTGTCAGCTTGACTGGTCTAAAGGATGCCCAGTAACTATTAAACATTATTTTTGGGACCAGATGGTGGTGCTTATTACATGTGTGTAAAGACCTAGGTTTAGGTGCCCAGTCCCCACCTGCAGAGGTGGGGGGTGGGGTGGAAATTTCACAAGCACTGGAGCAGTACTGCAGATGTTTCTCTCTCTCTCTCTGGCTTTCAGTATCCCCCTTGGCTCTCAACTTTTCTTGGTCTCGACCCCAAGTAAATAGATAGGTAAATAAATAAATAAATAAATATTTTAATGAAACTTTATTTGGGGTGTATTTATGAGGATGTTTCCAGAAGAGATTACACTTTACAACGGCTGGATATATATGTATATCATACTGAGATAAGGAGTAGGAGAGAGGACTGAGCTTTCAAAGGGAGAAGGGTAACTTACAGGGCAGTATGATAAAATATTTGGTAACTATATATTTGTATTTACATAAACATAGGTCATAAAAACACTGAATATAAATTTTATCTTCTCCTGTGTTACTAAACTTTCTCCAGAAACAAAGGGCCAAATGGATGGATGGATGGATGGATGGATGGATGGATGGATACATGAATGGAGGCATGGATGCACGTAAGACAGACTCAGTATTATTGAGCTGGATGGATTTGCAAAACAATAAGATTATTAAAACACCCAGTTCAAAAACAGAGAAAGAGAACTCCTCAAATAAAACGCAATGCTAGTGTGATTAAGAAAGCTAATCCTTTCTTCAGTCTTGATTTTGCAAGAGTAATTCACTAATTTAAGCCTTCCATACAAGCATGCAATTCAAAATTACATTCATCAGCTTCTTTCGTTCTGGTCCCCTCTATAAGCCATGCTTTCCTTTCTGGCTGCGGTAAAGAACATGTCATGGAGTGTTTTCTCTCAAATCATGGAGAGAAGCATTGTGTTGAGGATGGAAAAATTATTTAACAAATATAGCCCAAGTCTCAGACACTGTGAAGTCAACAGGTCATCTTTTGCTTTACTTATATTTTACTTATATTTGCTTTACTTATATTTTGCTTTACTTATATTTACTTATATTTTGCTTTACTGATATAACAATAATTATATTTAAGCATTTTTAAGAGCAAGAGGATTTCTAATACAGTCAAATGTATATCCTAAGTAACATACCAAACACAGATAAAATAAATGCTGACTTACAAAAACATATAAAAATTTAGACAGATGATCAACAGTATGAATCTGTAAAACTTAGATGTGTGTAACTAAGACATCTGGAAAGTTTATTTTAAAATTCCTTTAGATACTTAATAAGAATCTGGCTGTCACATTAATTACTATTCTAAATTCTTTGCTAATTATCATCTGCCTAGAGGGAGTCTGGATAATTCAATTCAATTTTGGTTATTCACTATAACAATGTTTCCTTGAGTATATCTTGAAATATTATGACCTAATAATGAAATAATATATTTAATGTTGACAAAATTACTCGTATTTATTTTAAAACTATTATTTTTATTGATAGTCCAGAGAGAAACTGAGGGGATAGGAAAGGGGAAAAAGGAAGAGAGGTAGAAAGAGAGAGACAGAGACAGAGAGACAGAGACAGACTTGCAGCCCTGCTTCACTACTTCTGAAACTTTCCCCTTGTAGGAGGGGATTGGAGACTTGAATCCTGGTCCTCATGCATGGTAAACACACGACTCTTATGAAGTGCACCACAGGCCAACCCCGACCACTATTTATGTAAGCATATAAATAAACTTCACATGGCAAAACTATTTCGTGGAGTCTTTTTTTTTCTATTTTTTAAATTTTTATATTTATTTATTTATTCCCTATAGTGGGCCTTGTTGTTTTATTGTTGTAGTTATTATTGACGTCTTTGTTGTTGGATAGGTCAGAGAGAAATGGAGCGAGGAGAGGAAGACAGAGAGGGGGAGAGAGACAGACACCTGCAGACCTGCTTCACTGCCTGTGAAGTGACTCCCCTGCAGGTGGGGAGCCAGGGGCTTGAACCGGGATCCTTATGCCGGTCCTTGTGCTTTGAGCCACCTGCGCTTAACCCGCTGAGCTACCGCCCAACTCCCATCTTTGTCTTTTTCAGAGTTACTGAGAGAAAAAAAAAAAAAAAAGCTTATACTAACTGAAGCAAACTGACATGTTTAAATTTTAGATAAGAATGTCAATTATAAGCCAATATGTTTCGGGTGGATATGGGATGATCTCACTCTCAGGCAGAAGTAGAAAACAAGATCAGAAGAGAAAACACAAGTAAAACCTGAACTGGAATTGGTATAAGTTGCACCAAAGTAAAAGATTCTGTGGTGGGTGGGTGGGGGAATACAGGTCCAAATAAGGATGACAGAGGACCTACTGGGGGTTGTATTGTTATATGGAAAATGGGAAGTGCAATGCATGTGTAAACTACTGTACTTACTGTCGAATGTAAAGCATTAATTCCCCAATAAAGAAATTTTTAAAAGAAGCAACATATCAACTATTGAAGAACTTTTAAATCTCACACTGGAGAGGGTCAGGCAGTGGCACACTGGGTTAATGCACATAGCACAAGGACCCAAGCAAGGATCCTAGTTCAAGTGTCCAGTTCCAGACCCGCGGGGGGTGTGGGGGGGGGTCACTTCACAAGTGGTAAAGCAGGTCTGCAGATGTCTTTTTATCTCCCTCTCTATCTTCCCCATCTCTCTCAATTTCTATCTGTCCTATCCAAAAAAAAAAAAAAGGAAAAAATGGTCACAGGAGCAGTGGATAATAGTGGTTATAGCTCCAGCAATAACCCTGGAGGAAAAAAAAAAACAGAAATGTACATTGGAACTAGATTTATTACTCACCATGTGCAAGGCTCACACTCAAGCCCCTCACCACGTGGGAGTTTCACAGCCTCAGGGAAGGTCTGCTGTGATATCTCTGCCTTTCCCTGTCTCTCTCTTTGAATGAAAAATGAATAGTGATAAATTAATCCCCCATGTAGAAAAAAGTTAAACAATGTTATCTCGCTGTTATTCATGCACCAAATTAAAACTGTAATAAAACAACATGACAGGTTGGAGTATTTTAATATGTAAGTCATTTGTTTAAAACAAACATGTCTATAAGTCTTGCCCTCTGTACAGAAACCAACTACAATAGGTTCATATGAGCACATCAGGAATTGAGTAGGACTAG